>NC_140751.1:67510000-68110000 GCF_051527215.1 Medicago sativa | reverse complement strand
AATTTGAAGGATCTGAACTGGAAAAAAATTTGACATATTTAAAATATGTTTTTAAATAGGTTAATTATGTAGATACATTGAAGTTTGGCTGAGTATCAATATCATGTAGGCAAAATTTATTTAACTTTTTAATTTTTAAAATATGACTTGACATGAAATATTGTATGAGGGGTACACATCCAACCAAACGTCTTATGTATTGTGTTCATCTTTTAAATAATCAATCAAACTTAATTGAGTTGATACAAAACATAATAAATAGATAAATAATTTGAAGGATTTGAAGAGAAGATTGAAATTTTAAAAGTATATTTTAAAATAAAAAAATAATTTGTAGCAATTTTTTTAATTAAGTTGATACAGTTAATACAAACAAAAATCAATTCAAAGGACCATTCGCCATTAATGCCCTTTTTACTGGCGAGGCAGTTATAGAAAATATTGAAGAGTCGACATATTTTGGGAATAACCATATTTACTGATAAATTTATTTATTTTGACTAAATATTTAATGATAAATTTATTATTGAGTCAAAGAAATGATAATTTTTTTTTTTTGGTTACAAAAGAAATGATAAATTTATTACTATTTCAATATTTGTCCCCCAAATAAAAAAATTCAAAATATCTCAAATTTGGGCGGAAATGAGTATCACAGCAACTTTTATATATGTTCATTCCTTCATTTCGGCAAATCACACACTAAGATGGGAGTGCTTTCCAATAAGACTGATCGGAAACATCTAAAACCTGGGGATCATATTTACTCTTGGAGGCAGGCTTACCTCTGTGCACATCATGGTCATCTTTTCTCTCTTCTGTTCATCTTTTATTTGCTATGATCACATTTTTGTGAATTTATTTACTCATATTCTACTATGTATCACATTTTTTATTTTGTCTATTTCAGTTATAAAAGTATGTTACTGAAGTTAGTCATATTTGTGTTGTGCTAAGGTAACAGGGATATATGTTGGTGATGGAATGGTAATCCACTTCACAAGTGGAGCAATCCAACAAACTGGAACACCAGCAATTTTGGATGGTATCTTTACAAGCTCAGCTCCCTCTCTCGATACCGACATTCCATGCCCAAGATGCGGTGATTGCGGCCAAACAGTGATTAATGGTGTCATCTCATCCTGCTTAGATTGTTTTCTTTCTGGAGGTGAACTATACCTCTTTCAATATGGTGTCTCTAAAATTCAATTTCTAGCCCAAGCTCGAGGAGGTACCTGCACACTTGCTTCTTCTGATTCAACTGAAGAAGTCCTTCACCGTGTTTTTTATCTTCTTGAAAATGGATTTGGCAGCTACAACGTCTTCAAGAATAACTGTGAAGACTTTGCAATTTACTGCAAAACAGGCCTCTTTGTAACCGTAAACAACAATGCAGGCGGAAGTGGACAATCAGCATCTTACGCAGCCGCTGCTAATTCTATAGCTTCTTTATCACTTCGATTTGTGGCTTCCAGTTATTGGGGTCTTACATTTGTTGGTTGTGGAATGTACTGCTATAGAAGATTGGTTTCTGATATTGGATTTCGCAATGGAGTAACTAAAGTTCCTGTAGAAAAAATATCTGAGACGGCCAGGGCGGAAAACTAGTGTGGTTGGACAAAAACTCCATTGTAGAATCTATGTTTCCATGGTGTTTCATTTGCTAAGTTTCAATTTTGTTCTTTACAAACCTACTAGCTTGTTTGTAAGCTTTTTGAGAGGTTTCAAAAGCCATTTTAGTATAAAAAATAAAAGCTTGTTTTGATGGAGGAAAAAAAAATGAACAAGCACAGTAGGAGTTGTTTATCTACTATTGCTGGAATATTGTTTCTTTAGTCTATGCTTATAGTTTTGGTGTCGTTTCTGTTCAATACTAATGTTGAGTTCTACAAAATATGGACTTGTTTGCATTTTCCAATAGTTCATTAAGGATAACAGTATACTTCCTCCATCTCAAATAGATTCAACATTCAAGTGTATGTCTGTCTTTCTCATGAACGCAACTCAAATTCCTTTGGTTCGTGACTGAGGCTTACAATCAGAGTTTGACGAATGGAAAATAATTTTTCGTTTGCAGAAACAACAAGTCCCCGGAAGCATCAATGATGTTGTTTCATCAAGGTTGTGATATCATCTAAACCATACAAGTTGTAAGAATAAATGAATACCTTTGAAACCCCAGGTTGCTATTAAAATACAAACATCAAGAGCTTTTGGCAACAAAGATTTTGCTTCTTCAGCTTGATACAGATAATGTGTGATTGTGAGAAAATGAAAAAACAGACAACAAATATTGTCAAATATTTAAGTGTTTTTTTTGCTTCATCTTTTCTTATCTAATTAAGTTTGTCAGCATCTCAAAACACATATATTCGACACAAGTTGCATTTGAAAGAGTTTATTTCAATATGACATAACTACTTGCATAAACATTAAGAGAACATACAAAAACAACTCACAACTTACATGGAAACAGATTAACCACGTTCATTTAATTATAAAAAATAGCTTATAGCTTATACTGTACATAGACACTTATCTTTCATGTCAAAGATATGGATCATTAATATTAGTAAACTGTAAACCAAATTTGAGAACTGAGTATGAATAGGGTCCGAGCATTTCTGTTCCTAAGCTAAACCGAAACGAGATATAGAATGAGACAAATCAATCCAATCTGAAATAGAGACAGACAACAGAAAATCTATTGTCGACATTTTTTACTTGATTTTGCTATACCTAACTAGAATGTAACATTAACATCATTCAAATCTGTGGTAGTGTCATCTGTTTTACCTACAAACTTACATAAATATACAAATACAAACGGAAATATGTAAAATCATCACAGGCACGTACAAATACAAACGAAAATATGTGAAATCATCACAGGCGCGTGCTTAGAATACCTCCATGGATGACGTCCAACCTGTCCAAACATCAATTCCTTTAAAAGGGCCAAAGCTCTGGTCCACCACCAGGCTTCTTCACAAATACTTGATTGTATTCAGGTCTTGATGTCTGCATTTTATGCAAAACAGTCATTGAAACTCATTGCCAAAAGTGAAATTACAAGACAAACAGAGGAGGGAGTGGAGGGTGGAAGTTGTGATGCAGAACATGTGACATGTTGCCAAAAATTTCCACTTATCAAAACCAACCATATATGAATGAATTATGAAGCACGGACACTTCTCAGATTAGGTGTGTCCCGGTGCCGGACACGCATTGGTGTCAGATACCAACACGACACAGACACATATGATTACATTGAATTATGTTATTTTATCAAATTATTATTGGTGTCAGCGTCCGTTTCGTGTCTGATGTCCGCGTCCGTGTTCATACATGATACACCAAAAGCCAACATGCTGATTGTAATTTAACATGATTACGAGTCTGTTTGAATTGGCTTATTTAAGTCTAGCTACCGACATATAAATTTGTGAATCAGATTGAAAGAACTGATGAAAACAACTTACGAGGTGTTCATATACTCTTCTAGATAACTTACAAAAACAACTTATAGCTTACAAGAAAATAGTTTGACTTTATTTCATATTATGTTATAGAAACAGCTTATACAAAAGCAATTATACTATAAGCGCTTTAATTAAGCTGCTTATCAAAACTATATACCAATTCCAATTGGAAACAGAATCTCTACCTTTTTGATATAATTATCCAATCAATCATCAAACCAGTTTTCAATTTAGTAACTAATCAAGTACGAAAAATGCAAAATTTTAGCCTAATTTCTCAAACATTAAAAGAGAAACAAGATGCCCAGATGAAAAAGAACGAAAATTTGAACAAATGATGCAAATGGGTGCTCATGAATCACAAAAAAAAAAAGAGAGAGGAAGAAGCTTACGATGTCTTTGAAGAGAATATAAGCGATGAAGAAGAAAAGAAAGAAGAGGATCTCAAACTCAGCATTTCTTACGAAGGCGAAAATGGAATCAACAATCCGAGTCAATAACGACTCGTTCCGAGTCTCGACTCGCCGTCTAGCCATCGCTGTTCTCTCTCACCTCAAAATTCTAACAATCCAGTCTAGTCTTCTTCTCTCTGTCTTAAACAAATCACCAAAAAAATGACATGATATGATGACATAGGATTGACCCGACCCTCTCCAAATGGATCATTTTTAACAATCCAGGATAACACCCGACCCGGTCCAAACCCTTTAGCACCCGTCTTAGAGCCCGTTTGTCATAGTTTTTTTAAGAAAAAAAATCACTTTTTTTAAACAAATAATCACTTTTTAGAGTTTTGCATCCGTTTGTTACAAATTTTTAAAAAAATTAGAATCTAAAAAAAATTTAAAAACAGCTTCAAATGAGAAGCTGTTAAGAGCAGCTTCTCAAAAAATAGATTTTTTTTAGAGGTGAGAGAAAATATGATTTAAAAGATTGAACTAATTTTGTAACAAAAAATCCCTTTTATATAGTTGTATCCAAACAAACAAAATTATTTGTTTAAAAAAAGTGATTTTTGTTACGGTAAACAAACATAAAATAGATTCTGATATTTCACAAAATCTCTAAAATATAATCTCCCGTTTGTTACGGATTAAAATAAAAGTGATTTTGACATAAAATAATTTAGAGATTATATTTTATAGATTTTATGAAAAATCAGAATCTATGTTGCATTTGTTTACCATAATAAAAATCACTTTTTTTAAACAAATAATCTTGTTTGTTTTGATACTACTATATAAAAGGGATTTTTTGTTACAAAATTAGTCCAATCTTTTAAATAATATTTTCTCTCTTCTATAAAAAAATCTATTTTTTGAGAAGCTACTCTTAACAGCTTCTCATTTGAAGCTGTTTTTAGATTTTTTTTAGATTCTGATTTTTTATAAAGTTGTAACAAACGGATGCAAAACTGTTAAAAGTGATTATTTTTTTTAAAATAAGTGATTTTTTCTTAAAAAAGCTATAACAAACGGGCTCTATATCTTACAGATTTTATGAAAAATCAGAATCTATTTTGCGTTTGTTTACCTTAAGAAAAATCACTTTTTTTAAACAAATAATCTAGTTTGTTTGCATACAACTATATAAGGGCCCGTTTGTTACGGATTAAAATAAAAGTGATTTTGACATAAAATAATTGAGAGATTATATTTTAGAGATTTTATGAAAAATTAGAATCTATTTTGCGTTTGTTTACCGTAATAAAAATCACTTTTTTTAAACAAATAATCTAGTTTGTTTGGATACAACTATATAAAAGAGATTTTTTGTTACAAAATTAGCTCAATCTTTTAAACAATATTTTCTCTCTCCTCTAAAAAAAATCTATTTTTTGAGAAGCTGCTCTTAACAGCTTCTCATTTGAAGCTGTTTTTAGATTTTTTTTTTTTAGATTCTGATTTTTTAAAAAGTTGTAACAAACAGATGCAAAACTCTTAAAAGTGATTATTTTTTTAAAATAAGTGATTTTTTTCTTAAAAAAACTATAACAGACGGGCTCTAAAAGGGATTTTTTGTTACAAAATTAGGCTCCGTTTGTTTAAGCTTTTTTTCCAAAAAAAATTATTTTTTTCCTTAAAAAAATCACTTTTTCATTTTTAAGTGTTTGTTTAGGATTTTTAGAAAAATCATTTTATCAAAAATAATCTATTTTGATCCTAAAATGAAAAGCTATTAGGATTAACTTTTCTCAAAATCTATTTTTTCAACAACAAGGAGATAACACATGTACATGTTAAAACTCATTTTTTTTTTAAAAATAGATTTTTATGGGTGATCCTAAAATGAAAAGCTATTAGGATTAACTTTTCTCAAAATCTATTTTTTCAACAACAAGGAGATAACACATGTACATGTTAAAACTCATTTTTTTTTTTAAAAATAGATTTTTATGGGTAGTAGGCAAACAAAAATAATTTTAGATTTTTTTTTAAAAATCTCTAGAAAAAATCTCTAGATTCTTTTAACCCAAAATCTATTTTTTTTAAAGCTGAAACAAACACACCCTTAGTTCAATCTTTTAAACAATATTTTCTCTCTCCTCTAAAAAAATCTATTTTTTGAGAAGCTGCTCTTAACAGCTTCTCATTTGAAGCTGTTTTTAGATTTTTTTTTAGATTCTGATTTTTTTAAAAAGCTGTAACAAACATATGCAAAACTCTTAAAAGTGATTATTTTTTTAAAATAAGTGATTTTTTTTCTTAAAAAAGCTATAACAAACGGGCTTTTATGTCAAAATCACTTTTATTTTAATCCGTAACAAACGAGCCCTTAATGACCTCGTTCGGATTTTAGAATCTACATTGTGGTTTTTGTGTTCGGATTCTAAAATTCGAACACATGTTATATGCACTATTCAAATGCATATTCTTCTTGTCATTTGAGTATTTCTCGTTAAAAAAACTCAACCCTTCCAAATATGAAACCTACTATAGTCAGGGTGGTCCTCAACAATTCGAGGCTTCGTTATAATTTTGAAAATTTTCATTTATAAAGAATTGAAAAACAATCCAACACCACTTATAATGATAGATAATTAAGTTGTAGTTAAATATATCAACAATGATTTAAGGCTTAATGAAGTGGATAAAATAGTCACAAGAAAGGGGGGGTTTGAATTGTGACCCTTTAAAAATTAACCTGCAACTTAAAAATGATTCTCAAGTAGCTTACTTGGAATAGTTAAGTTAACTTTCTGACTTCAGAACGTTCTGACGTTCTTGTGCAGATTATGCAGAAACTGATTTAATTAAGTAACTGTGTTGTGTGTGTTTAGTGTATACTGAATTTAAAGAGTATAAGGAAGAAAGAAAGAACACACAGAGATTTATAGAGGTTCACCCAATGTGGGCTAGTCCTCTCCTCACAATCTTGTGAGAGTTTCCACTATGATGCCTGAGATAACCTCTCAAGTCCTGCACTTTACAATCTGTGTTCAGCTGAACACTTACACCTCTGTATTTTCTTAGCCTCAGCAGGCTTGCACCTTGTTGCTAAGTTACCCACTTAGACTTTTACACCTTCTGCTCAAACTAACACTTTAGCACCTCTAAAGCTAGATGAGACTTTCTTTTCTTCTTGCTAAGTTACCCACTTAGACTTTGCACCTTCAGCTCAAACTAACACTTTAGCACCTCTAAAGCTAGATGAGACTTTCTTTTCTTCTTGCTAAGTTACCCACTTAGACTTTGCACCTTCAGCTCAAACTAACACTTTAGTACCCCTAAAGCTAGATGAGACTTTACAAGATGTTTGGAGTTTGAATGTTTGAGAAACAAACAGAAGAAGAAAGAAGAAGAAGTTATCTTGGAGATAACAGAGAGTATTGATTTGCACTAAGTAATGAAAGCCTTAGTCATTGATCAATTTCAGTTTGCAAAAGCTTCAAACAAAATCAAGTTGTTTTCTTGTATGCTTTGCAATTTGTGTGGAGTTTGAATGTTTGAGAATCAAACAGAGGAGGGGGAAGAGAAGTTATCTTTGCAAGAGATAACAGAGAGTATTGATTTGCACTAAGTAAATGAAAGCCTTAGTGATTGATCAATTTCTGTTGCAAGAGCTTTTAAACAATTTTCAAGTTGTTTATTTGAATGCTTTGGCAAGGTGCAAGTTTTGCTGAGCCTTAGATCTGTATTTATAGAGTCTTTGGGCTCATATAGCCGTTGTAGGGTGTCCAATGGTGTTATGCCACGTGTCCTGGGTCCCACAAGCTTTTACTTGAATTTCTGGGCAAACATTCTGATCTCTGATGAACTTCAGAATGTTGTTGCGTTCATGATGATCTTCATCTGGGTTTATCATGTTCTTCATCTGGGTTCATCATATATGAATGAACATATGAAGTTCTGGGCGTGTCATATGCTTTTCATATGAATTTCTGGGCAATAACCAAAGTATGGACTTTTCTTCATACTTCAGAAAGTTCAGTTGCCAGATCTGCCTTGGAACTTGGTGCAGGAGGATATAGTGGGATTCTGCATCTTCATACACAGGCTTTGAGAGATTGTGTGGTCCTTGTTCTGTACCAACTCTCATACGTGTCTATCTCTGATTGAGCAAGACAGATTTGCTTTGCTTTTGCTTTTGCTTTTCACCTACTGTACTGTTCATAAAGTAAGCCTGTGCTGAGCTGAACATTCTGATCATCAGAATGTTCCATTTGTTTCACTTAGGATGATTTGTAAGACTATCATTTGATGTAATCAAATCCTAATAGTGAAACACAATGAAGAGCAGTGTATATAACATCTAGGATGATATTCCTCTTTGGAATATTCCTAGGACTTTAATGTTCATAGTCTTAAATGAACATTAAGTATCCTTTTTGACATAATCCTTGTATATGCCTTTATTGCTTGATTGATCCATGCAGAAGTACTTCTCTTGACATTTATTTATGTCACATGTGCCTTGCATGACCTTGATCCATGTTCTTGAGATTCTGGGCTTGTATAGAAGTAACCTTCTGATCTCTTGCGCGAACATTCTGATCTCTGAGCAACATTCTGATCTAACTTTCTGAACTCAGAGTTAGTTCATGAATTCAAATGTCCTTTGATTTCTTGTATCTTGGTATGATTTAAACTTTGTTTGTGTCTTGGCTAATTACTCAAGAACACACAAATACCAAGAACCATCAATTCCATTAATCCTTTCATCACCATAGATATCTTTAATGATTTCTTGATCAAAAGTTAAAATCATTGCATGCATAAAATATGTTCATGTCACATATGTTCTTGCATATTCTTGGTGTGGTCATTGATTCATGGGTTTGGTCTAATGAACCTTCTGAGCAACCTTCTGAACAACCTTCTGAACTCCTTCTGGGTTCAAACATATGAACTTCAGAATGTTTCTTCTTTGTTCCTTCCTTTTTGACGGTTGTACTTTGTGCTGAACATTCTGATGTTTTTCAACACTTTGAACCTTATGAAGGTTGTTTATTTATTTCCTTCAAGAACTACTTGAAGCATATAAATGAGAGATCATTTGTCTTGACAAACAAGATGATTCTTTCTTTGAAGTTCAAAAGAATATTTCTTTGCATCTAGTTCATCATTGCATGTAACTAATGACTTTAAATATTCTTGTTTATCCATGAAGCAATCCTTTAATATTTCTGGATATATTCAGGGTTAATGTTCATGATTGTTATGAACTCCATTCACATGAACATTCTGATCTTTGTTCATATGAACATTCTGAACTCTGAACTTCTTATCTTTAGAAGCTTTGGAAGTGTGATACTTTGAGGAGGTTCTGAGAATCTTCCTAGCTTGTATGCATATTTCCTTTTATCTTCTTTACCCATGGTGGATCTTCAAATCATATAACATAAAACTCAATGTGAGTTTTGTTACATAACTTCAAGCACATTCTTGCGCAACTTGTGATGTAATTCTTCCAGCATGATTCTAGTTCTTCCATCATGATTCTTGAGCTATGAATCTTCATGGAGATATGATCTTGTTGTTTCAACTGATGATATACTCATTCTTTTAATGTTGAGTAGATATGATGCACTTATCAATGTGGGTGGCTTCTAGCTTATCCACTTATGTGATTCCTGTTCTTTTAACAAAAACTCAAGTGCAACCATCAGTAGATCACCATTCATAAAACTTATCATTTATTCCACGAGGTTTGTTATCATTAAAACATTCATCAAAAAGATTTTTGCTTCAACAATCTCCCCCTTTTTGATGATGACAAACCTTTTGAATAAATATTAAGTTTTATGATGGATATAATAATAAATGTAAGAATGTTCATGGATATGCAATTAAACTCCCCCTAAACACATGCAAGAGTTTAATTCTTATCAAACTAATTAAACTCCCCCTCAACATATGGAAAAAGTTAATTCATAACATTCTTCATTAATTAAATCCATTTTAGATTTTTCTCTCCCATAATACATATGTCTCCCCATCCTAGGTTTTTCTCCCATCATATATATCTCTCCCCCTTTTGTCATCTATCAAAAAGTAGTAGGGGTGATATGAAGGAAAAGTGACATAATTTTGGAAGGTAAGAATCACAAGACATTGCATGTAATTCACAAGTGCATTCATATAATAAACTCATGGTTTAATTTAAAACACAATGCAAGGATCATGATCAATCATTATTTCAATCAGTTGTGTAAACAAGACATGAAAAATGATAACATATGCAACCATTTCAGCATATTCAAAATATGAGATATTTTTCTCAAAAATTGATAAAATGTTTTTGTCCTTGGTTTCAATGTTTTCGAAAAGATTGATATCTTCAAGTATAGAAAACTCCCCCTAAGTTTTAGAGATGAATATCCTATTACATTTCAAATCTTTTGATTTTCTAAGAAAATAATTATTTTCTTTTACTTATTGTCATAACAGATAAGTTTTTCATTTTGACAAAGGCATGCTCATAATTTAGAAGATGATTATCTAATCTAAATTGAGTCTTTAAAAGAGAAAAGATCAATTGATCTTTTTCAACAATTTTTTGACATTGAGAGAAAATGAAGTATTTATGGAAGCGGTGAAATCAGAGTTTAGAAAATATCTTTCTCTCTTTACAATATTCCCATGTTTGAAAATATTGCTGAGTTTTTTCAAAAGATGAAATGCTTCAAAGTATCATTTGATGCAAGATAGTTTCTTTAAAAGAAATCAATTACAAGCAACAATTTTTGACACAATTTGTGGAAAACACACATGTTTACAATCAAGTATATGCAGCAAATTTATGCACAAACACATATTGATATGCCATTGATGTTTACAACTCTATCTTTGTCTTCAATTTTGCAATTAAAGTAAGATAATTATTCAACAATGCTTAAAACAAATTTTTATGCTCAAAGCAAGTCCAATATAAGTTTAAGAACAAAATATGCAAACCTTAGAGCAATATTTGAAGATTATAACAAGATCATACACAACATCAACATGAAGATCAAGTATATAAAAAATCTTCTAATGCTAATTCAAACATAAGATTCATTTAAAATCATGTTTGAGGAATGATATTTTCATAAACTACATCAAAATCAAGTGAATATCTTCACGTTTCAGATTATTCTGAAGTTTGACAAATTAAGACAATTTTTATGTTTCAAATCAATGAACAATCATGATTCAACATTTATGATCAAACATAAATCTTCCTATCAATTATTTAACAACAATGATGATTTAGTTTGCATCTCATGTCAATAACTCAGTTAAAAATGCATCAAAATCATTTATTTCAAATGTGAAAAGATAAGTATTCACAAAATGATGTAACACATTTAACATTTAACATGATAATTAAAAAGGAATTTGGGGCAAACAATGAGAGAATATTATGCATGAATTTATACATAACAGAAGCATTCCCTTGTTCAATTATAAGAATACTAATTCATTTTAAATGCACCCTTAATATATCTTGTTAAAGCATAAGACATCATGCAATGATTTTAATTATCAATTATGACTTTTGCAGTTGCAAATAAGTATAATATCACCATGAAAGGAGTATGAAGAAAAATATTTCCCTTAGGTATAAACAGCACATATTAATCATGACAAAATTTGATGCATTCAATCATCATATCATATTTATCATAGTGCAATAAATGTGTACCTTATGAGATGATATCCCTCACTTTGAGATTCAATCAAGAGAGCATGCTTCTCTTTCTTTGAAATATTTTCTCATCTGGATGGAGAACTCCAAGCATCAATAAGCATGACTTTTTGAAGCAGCTTAATCATCAGTAGCTTTCTCTTCTTCTTAGTCTTTCCATCTTTCTGATATGAGTGTCTTTTAACATATCCAGATGTTTCAGGATCTGCAGACATATGATCAACAGATGGAATGCTTTGTTCATGAAGAATGTTTCTTTGAACATTCTGAACTTGAGTTGAAGGAATTGTTCCATCATTTTCCATCTGAGAATCCTCAAAGACATTTGCATTGAAGTCTGAGCTGAATTCCTCCATATTCAGATCAAAACCAGCTTGATTTCCAGCTAGCTCATCCTCATCAGATTCCTCTGTGGTAGTGTTTTCACTAAGCATGTGTGTGCCCAGAGCTTTAGCAACATCATGCATATCTGGATTTTTTAATGACACAGGAATATTTCCCATATCAGATTCTAGAACAATTTCTTGTTCATCAAACTGGAGTTCACCCATGATGTTTGTAACATCAACTTCAGATCTTGAAATTGTTTCAGCAGTAGAAGATTTAAAGAATCTTTCTCCACTAAAAGCTTTCTGCTTTGTTAGCTTTCTGAGGTATTTCTCCAGAAGCTTATTCAACTTCATCAACCTTCTGAAGTTGTTATGCAGGAACTTCATCAACTTTCCCATTTTCAGCAGCTGTGTCAACTTTCTGAAGTGATGTTTCAGTAGTTGCATCAGCTTCCTGAACCTCATTAGCAGCAACGAGAATTCCATCATCTTTCTAAGGTGAACCATCAGCTAGCTGGCTCTCTTTCTCAGCACCACCATCATCTTTTCGAAGTTCTTCAACATTCTGAACTTCATCAGCTTTCTAAACAACTTTGTTAGCAATGTCAGAAACTTTTTGGATGGTTTCTCCAGGGATGTCTTAATCCATTGTTGGAGGATCCTCATTGTTGTCAAATTCTTTATGTCAAAGATTTGACAATCCTTCTCATACACTTCACTTTTTCAGAGGCATCTTAAAATGCTTGAATATGAGTGTGAAGACCAATTCATATAGAATATGAGAAGTCTTCTTGTTCTTCAATCATATGTTGCAAAAACATGTAGTTGAGATTGAAAGACAATATGTTGAGAACATGGTATATGATCAACATTAATGACAGACTCAAACACTTTCACTTATTGTAGCAAGTGAATGCAGAGATTGTTTAGACAAGTCTTTTGATCAGACCATCTTCTTCAATCTTGAGCTTGCAGAGATAATTCTCTTATTTGCATCATATGAGTGTAGTTCTTATGACCAGTAAGGTCCTTGATGTTTGATCCAACATTCTCTAACCTTCCAAAGTTATTGAATGTTCTTTAAGTAATAGCTCTTGCTGACCAATTTTCTCAAAGTATAAGATTTCTACCTTGCTTGAAAACAGAGGGATGAACTTTGAAGCTTTAAATTTTTTGATTGAGTAGCTTCAGCATCAGGAGCATTTTCCTGAACATTCTGATATGCAGATTCACGAGCATTCTGATCTTCAATTTCAGATGTTTCTTGAACATTCTGAATTGCAGTCATTTAGAACGTTCTGATCTTCAGTTTCAGATGTTTCTTGAACAATCTGAACTGTTTCCTGAGCATCTTGAAACACATCAGTATTGAAGCCTGAGTTTAGATCATTTATGTTGAGATCAAAACCAGTTGAAAATTCTATTTGGTCATCTTCTTGAGATTGAGCATTTTCTCCCCTCATCATCTTAGAAGCCAAGATTTTTGCAACTTCCTGAGAATCTTCATCAACTTCTTGAGCAACTTGCTCAGTATTTTCTTCAACTCTCTGATCTTGGTCAAGAGGGTTTTCTTCAACATTCTGAGGTGTGCCAACCTTCTGATGTTCTTTTTCAGCAACATTCTCAACTTCTTTTTGAAGAGATGCATCACCAGCTGAGTCAATCTTCTGACCGTCTTCTTCAGTGATTGCAACAACCATATGAACTTCTTGAGGTATCTCATCATCTTCCATTTGAGTGACAACCTCATCTTGCATAATTTCTTCTTCAACAACTTCATCTTCTTTCTGAAGCTGTTCTTCATTCTTACCAGCAACATTCTGAACTGCTTTTCTTGCAAGCTCAGCAACTTGTTTAAACAACACTAGGGCTGGAGAAGAATGAGCTTCATCATCTTCCATACTTTCAGGAGATCCATCTCCTTCTTACTTCTGTATGCTGGATGGGTTTCTAACCTTCTCAACTCTTCTTTTCTTCCTAGTTTTCTGAACTTTCTGATCTGCATATCTTTTCACAGATCCAGATGTTCCTGAAGTTGGAGGAGTTGGCATGTTTGAAGTGGTGATGTGAAGTTGTCCTAAGCTTTTGGTTGTGAATCTCATGAAGGTGTATTTACTTTCTTCACCTTCTAGGGATACTTGTGCAACCTTAAAGATGGGAGTCATATGGATCCCATATGGCAACTCAACAACTTTTTGTTTGACAGCCAAACAAGAATCAATCATGTATTGAAGGATTATGAAGCAGAGGTTGAGTTTTGTTTTGGTCATGAGATGATACATAAATCAGTATCAGCATCATAGGTTCCACATCTAGGGAGTAAAGTGTGCCTAATCATGTTATGGAAGATTTTAGGGACATCTTTAAGATTTGTGGAATCATGATCAGGTTTGGTGTATTCTAGGATAGGTTGTGGTTCATGTTTAGGTGATGACAAATGATAGCTTCTTAGAGGTGTGCAAGTAAATGAAGTTTTGATTTTTTTTTTTTTTGACTTGAACTCATTTTAAATTGTTCCATTGTTCTAGAACAACTCAGCACCATCTTGAGAAGTTTGAGAATCTTCATCATTTTGATCTCCACAAATCTCTTGAACATAATTTGTCCATGAATCAAGCTCTTCCTAGAAATTTAGAAGACATTCCTGCATCACAAATTAGTAAAGCTTTTGGTACCCGTATTACTTTGGGTCCTTGGAGGTTAGTTTTTCTCTTCTTGAGAGATTCTTTCTTATGACCACATTCTGATTTAAGATGATCAGATTTGTTGAAACAAGAAAACTATATTTTACCAATCTCAACCTTTTGAGCTCATTCTAATTTAGGATAAAATGTCTTTTTGAAATGAGGATTTTTCTCAAAAAAAAAATGCAGGTTCATAATGTTTAATTCTTTTTCAAAATTAACATTTTTCATTTACCTTCTCACTTTTGTTTGTGATAGGTTATGAATCCTAAACCAGATTTTTGAAAGGTCTTAACAGACTTTAGAAAGTTGAATATGTCATTTTTCAAAGTTTTACTTTCCTTTTCAAAATAACATCTTGTTTCAAAAATTCAGACTTTTCTAAATCTTACAAATTTTTGATCATTAAGAATCTTATGTTTCTCAAATATTTAAAAATGATAGTACTACAATTTTTGAATGGTTTTAAGATATATATCATTCAGGATTAGTAGTTTCACATTTTCTTTCTTTATACAAGAAAAGTTATTATTTTAAAAGTTCATACTTTTAAGATAAAATGCATGAGTTATATGAGATATTATTAAACACTTTATATAAAAGATAAGGATTAGAATTTCTTACCTCTTCACTTCTTGTGTTTGTCTTTACTCATGTGTTGACTTCAAAATGATCTCTGGTTGCCATCTTTGCATCTTCTTCTTCAGAGGACATTTAGTTTTGAAGTATCCCACATTGTTGCATATGTGACATGCACTTTGATTTGCAGGCTTTGACATCACTTCTTTCTGGATCTTTTCCTCATACACTGTTAAGTGCTCAAACCATAGAGGCAGGCTCTGATGCCAATTGAAGTGGATAAAATAGTCACAAGAAAGGGGGGGGTTTGAATTGTGACCCTTTAAAAATTAACCTGCAACTTAAAAATGATTCTCAAGTAGCTTACTTGGAATAGTTAAGTTAACTTTCTGACTTCAGAACGTTCTGACGTTCTTGTGCAGATTATGCAGAAACTGATTTAATTAAGTAACTGTGTTGTGTGTGTTTAGTGTATACTGAATTTAAAGAGTATAAGGAAGAAAGAAAGAACACACAGAGATTTATAGAGGTTCACCCAATGTGGGCTAGTCCTCTCCTCACAATCTTGTGAGAGTTTCCACTATGATGCCTGAGATAACCTCTCAAGTCCTGCACTTTACAATCTGTGTTCAGCTGAACACTTACACCTCTGTATTTTCTTAGCCTCAGCAGGCTTGCACCTTGTTGCTAAGTTACCCACTTAGACTTTTACACCTTCTGCTCAAACTAACACTTTAGCACCTCTAAAGCTAGATGAGACTTTCTTTTCTTCTTGCTAAGTTACCCACTTAGACTTTGCACCTTCAGCTCAAACTAACACTTTAGCACCTCTAAAGCTAGATGAGACTTTCTTTTCTTCTTGCTAAGTTACCCACTTAGACTTTGCACCTTCAGCTCAAACTAACACTTTAGTACCCCTAAAGCTAGATGAGACTTTACAAGATGTTTGGAGTTTGAATGTTTGAGAAACAAACAGAAGAAGAAAGAAGAAGAAGTTATCTTGGAGATAACAGAGAGTATTGATTTGCACTAAGTAATGAAAGCCTTAGTCATTGATCAATTTCAGTTTGCAAAAGCTTCAAACAAAATCAAGTTGTTTTCTTGTATGCTTTGCAATTTGTGTGGAGTTTGAATGTTTGAGAATCAAACAGAGGAGGGGGAAGAGAAGTTATCTTTGCAAGAGATAACAGAGAGTATTGATTTGCACTAAGTAAATGAAAGCCTTAGTGATTGATCAATTTCTGTTGCAAGAGCTTTTAAACAATTTTCAAGTTGTTTATTTGAATGCTTTGGCAAGGTGCAAGTTTTGCTGAGCCTTAGATCTGTATTTATAGAGTCTTTGGGCTCATATAGCCGTTGTAGGGTGTCCAATGGTGTTATGCCACGTGTCCTGGGTCCCACAAGCTTTTACTTGAATTTCTGGGCAAACATTCTGATCTCTGATGAACTTCAGAATGTTGTTGCGTTCATGATGATCTTCATCTGGGTTTATCATGTTCTTCATCTGGGTTCATCATATATGAATGAACATATGAAGTTCTGGGCGTGTCATATGCTTTTCATATGAATTTCTGGGCAATAACCAAAGTATGGACTTTTCTTCATACTTCAGAAAGTTCAGTTGCCAGATCTGCCTTGGAACTTGGTGCAGGAGGATATAGTGGGATTCTGCATCTTCATACACAGGCTTTGAGAGATTGTGTGGTCCTTGTTCTGTACCAACTCTCATACGTGTCTATCTCTGATTGAGCAAGACAGATTTGCTTTGCTTTTGCTTTTGCTTTTCACCTACTGTACTGTTCATAAAGTAAGCCTGTGCTGAGCTGAACATTCTGATCATCAGAATGTTCCATTTGTTTCACTTAGGATGATTTGTAAGACTATCATTTGATGTAATCAAATCCTAATAGTGAAACACAATGAAGAGCAGTGTATATAACATCTAGGATGATATTCCTCTTTGGAATATTCCTAGGACTTTAATGTTCATAGTCTTAAATGAACATTAAGTATCCTTTTTGACATAATCCTTGTATATGCCTTTATTGCTTGATTGATCCATGCAGAAGTACTTCTCTTGACATTTATTTATGTCACATGTGCCTTGCATGACCTTGATCCATGTTCTTGAGATTCTGGGCTTGTATAGAAGTAACCTTCTGATCTCTTGCGCGAACATTCTGATCTCTGAGCAACATTCTGATCTAACTTTCTGAACTCAGAGTTAGTTCATGAATTCAAATGTCCTTTGATTTCTTGTATCTTGGTATGATTTAAACTTTGTTTGTGTCTTGGCTAATTACTCAAGAACACACAAATACCAAGAACCATCAATTCCATTAATCCTTTCATCACCATAGATATCTTTAATGATTTCTTGATCAAAAGTTAAAATCATTGCATGCATAAAATATGTTCATGTCACATATGTTCTTGCATATTCTTGGTGTGGTCATTGATTCATGGGTTTGGTCTAATGAACCTTCTGAGCAACCTTCTGAACAACCTTCTGAACTCCTTCTGGGTTCAAACATATGAACTTCAGAATGTTTCTTCTTTGTTCCTTCCTTTTTGACGGTTGTACTTTGTGCTGAACATTCTGATGTTTTTCAACACTTTGAACCTTATGAAGGTTGTTTATTTATTTCCTTCAAGAACTACTTGAAGCATATAAATGAGAGATCATTTGTCTTGACAAACAAGATGATTCTTTCTTTGAAGTTCAAAAGAATATTTCTTTGCATCTAGTTCATCATTGCATGTAACTAATGACTTTAAATATTCTTGTTTATCCATGAAGCAATCCTTTAATATTTCTGGATATATTCAGGGTTAATGTTCATGATTGTTATGAACTCCATTCACATGAACATTCTGATCTTTGTTCATATGAACATTCTGAACTCTGAACTTCTTATCTTTAGAAGCTTTGGAAGTGTGATACTTTGAGGAGGTTCTGAGAATCTTCCTAGCTTGTATGCATATTTCCTTTTATCTTCTTTACCCATGGTGGATCTTCAAATCATATAACATAAAACTCAATGTGAGTTTTGTTACATAACTTCAAGCACATTCTTGCGCAACTTGTGATGTAATTCTTCCAGCATGATTCTAGTTCTTCCATCATGATTCTTGAGCTATGAATCTTCATGGAGATATGATCTTGTTGTTTCAACTGATGATATACTCATTCTTTTAATGTTGAGTAGATATGATGCACTTATCAATGTGGGTGGCTTCTAGCTTATCCACTTATGTGATTCCTGTTCTTTTAACAAAAACTCAAGTGCAACCATCAGTAGATCACCATTCATAAAACTTATCATTTATTCCACGAGGTTTGTTATCATTAAAACATTCATCAAAAAGATTTTTGCTTCAACACTTAATTGCAGTTTTAACCCCCTAACTTTCCCAAAGTTGCGATTATGACCCCTTAAGAAAAAAACTACAAAACCGCCCCCTAAGTTTTGCAACTGTGGCAGTTTTGGCCCCCAAGGCCAATTTTGACTCGGTCTACGCTGACGTGGCACCCTAAGTGAAGCGCCACGTGTCATTTTTTTTTATTTTGCCTTGGGGGACCAAAACTGCTACAGTTGCAAAACTTAGGGGGCGATTTTATAGTTTTTTTTCTTCTTAGGGGGCCAAAATCGCAACTTTGGGAAAGTTAGGGGGCTAAAACTGCAATTAAGCCATAATTTAAATATGACTTTTACCTATAGACCAATAAATATTTACCTATGGACAATGCATAATAGACAACAAAATTATTATTTTTTGCTTATAATATAAGACAGAGGGAGTATTTCACATCAAAAACTAATTCAAATAACAAAATGTATAATCAAGAACTATTTTAAAATTTTAATACGTAATTAAAAAAATATTGTGACTATTTTTACTACCAACATAACTATTGTAAGAGGGTGTCGTTGACGGATCAGGATTTGTTGTTGTAGTAAATTCACAGAGTTTGCCGCAGTAGCAAATCTCAACCATCAATCTATGATCTGACGGTTCCATATATAGACGGTACACCATATTCACCAAACAAGCCCCCTGAAGATAACCCACCAAATCACAATGTCAGATCTTAACCGTTCACTTCAGATCAGTGGTGCAGAACAGCTACAGCGTACAACTGCGTATAATATTTACAGCAGGAAATCATCATCCGTATCCGTCGTTGACTAAGCAAAAGTCTTTTTATTTTTATTTTTAAGGATACTAAGCAAAAGTCTTAACGACTAAGGAAATCAATTTGGGTAAAATTGATTAAATGACGGTAGCCTTCTAATTTTGGTCCAATCACAGCTTTTCTTATTGACCAAGTATACGATACGATTCAATTTGTTTCCAAGTCTTCTCGTATTCTTTGATTACACAATGGGTTTTTCAAGAAAACACGTTACGAGTATCATTGCTTTATCACTGCTTGTGTTGTTATCATTAACATGGAACCTTAACTCAGTTTCAGCCTCCTCAGGAGGTGTTGCGGGAGGGAGTTTCTTCAAATCAGATTCTTCCTCATCCTCTAAATCATCCTCTGAATCATTCACAACTTATTCAAATTCTCCAAGTGTATGGGTGCAACATCATACCTATGTTACCCCTTCTAGTGATGCTGATGATGCTGATGATAAGGTTACAAATGATGAAGGAGGGGTCGTGTTTTTGTTCATTGCTGGCATAATCGGTATCATTTATTTTGTACGTCGTTGTACAGAAAACAATGATGATCCAGTTACTGTTCTCAAGCTTCAGGTTTGTTAACATAAACATCTATAGTTGTTTGTGTAATGACAGTGTGTAATATCTCTTAAGACATTGTAAATGTTTTTGTGTCTTTTGTTTAAGGTTGGAATGTTGGATGAGATGGGATGTACATTACAAAGGGATCTAGCTAGGATTGCAGAAGCTGCTAATACACGGTATAAGGAAGGCGTGTGCTGTTTATTGAGAGGTGAGTGAGTTGCTTCTAATATTTTTAGAGTTTAATTTATTTATATACAACTTTGGTGTACAAAAGTTTCACACATGCATCCAATAATGCGTTGACAAATGTGTTTTTAACTCATTAAATAATGTGACAACACGCCATTGAATGCATGTGTACAACTTTTGTACAGTGACGGTGTATATATTTTAAATTCATATTTTTATACTACCTCTGCTTCTGTCCATAAGTATATGTCTGTTAGGAGAAATTTCTTTGTCTATTTTATAAGACCATTCAAATTACTTGACTAACATACAACAATAAGACCATTCAAATTACTTGACTAACATACAACAACGCCAACCAAAACTTATTCCATAAAGTGGGGTTGACTATAGAGATTCGACAAAGTTATATGTTGACTGTCGAGGACTAACACAACCTCTCCTTTTACCCGGACTTGAGACTGGATAAAAAACAAACACATTGATATAGATTGTCGAGGTGGGGTTATGTAATAAAAACAAACATTTTGATATAGATTGTTGAGGTGGGGTAGGTAGAGGTAAGAAATAAAGGAAGGGGATCTGGCTAATTTGGAATGCTACACTTTGGATGATTTGGAAGACAAGAAATGGGATTGTATTTGTGAATGAAGTGGTGAATGAGATTAAACTTTTGTCATGCAGATGGTTTGAGTGGAGGGAAGATTTCTCACTGCTTTCTCTATGAGTGGAGGTGGGATCCTATTAACTGTTTATACAGGTAAGGAGTGGGTGAGGAGGGGTACATTTTGGTTGGAGTCCTTGGCGAAGAGTTTTCTGGTCGCTGCTGTCAGTCTGTGTGAGGCCTGTGTGCCGATGCTGTCCTGCCGATGCTGACACAAAGCTTCCGATTCAGTGTGTTTTGCTTCTAGTGCTGGTTTTGGTTTGAGTTTCTGTAGCTGTTTTTTCGGATGCAGGACGCTGTAGTTTTCTCTAGTTTTTAAGTGTAGCAGGTTGTTAGTTTGTAGGTGTGATTTATGGCTGATTAGTGTTCACACTGTAGTGCCGTTGGAGCCTTATTTTAGTGCAGGACAGTTTCAGTTTTGGTTCTGTGGTAGTATCATTTGACGGCAGTTTTTGAGGCCTGTCTTCTGCTGCCTTTTTATGGTGTAAAGGGGAAAATTTAGGATTATGGTGCCTCCTGCAGCTAGAGTTGATGTTCAGATGCAGAGTTGTGTGCTTCTGGTCTGCAGCTTTGGTGCATTATAGTGTCCCTAGGTTATTTTGAGCTGTTTCTGTTTTGTAGCTAGTTTGGTTAGTATTTTGGCTTCTATGCCTGTAGTGTAATATGACGTATTTTCTTTTTGTTGCATGGTAACTCCCTAGCATTTCTGATGGGTCAATAACTTTATACCGATTCCGGATTTGTCTCGTGTTCGATTTGGATTTAATGAAATTACCAATTGTAAGTAAATTTAATACCACTACAAACTTTCTTAATGCTGATGATTTAGTCAACGAGATTCTATATTGACTGGCGTAGGTAGTAATATTCTTGTGTTATAGTGAAAATGGTTGTTGTTACAGTGAAAAACACAAGTCTCACATTGAATGGAAATAAGATATGAAATGAGTTTATAAAGAGTGACACCCACCCTTCCGTCAATTTTGTAAGAATGAGCTTAACTCAATATAATTATCAAAATCTAATATGTTATCAAAGTCTATCTATCGATCCGCACAACACGCCAATAGTGTTGGTTTGAGTGGGTGCATTGGAAAAAACCCAATTCTCACGTTGAATAAAAATAATGTCTGAAACGAGTTTATAAGTGGTGGCATCTCTCACCTATAAGTTAGCTGTGTAAGGAGGAAGTAGAGATGATATAATTTTCTTACTATTTAATGTCAAATAGCCCCAAGTAATATTATTTTGGTCTATTTTTAGCCAAGAATGATTTTATTTTTTTTCAAATTGTACAAGGCTTTGTATAATTGATATACTTCTTGTTGTCTGGCCTTCTGTAACAGAGACAATACAAACTTTGGATAAACATCATGGTTACTGTATAGCAGGATATTCATCTGTAAGTTCATTCCTTCTCCTAATTAGTCCGAAGTACAATTTGAGTTATAGCCTATAATAGGTGTTAAAGGGGTTACCCTTGATGACAATCTTTGCAGGTGGATCTTAAAAGGAGCCAGGAGGGTGGAGAAAAATGCTATAACCAACTATCAATTGAAGAAAGGGAAAAATTTGATGGAGAGACATTAGTTAACTTGAGCAACAACAATAAGACACGTATAAGAAGCCAGAGTTATGATAGGTTTAGCAATGAATATTCCACGGTATGATATAATTTTTAAAGAGATTTTGTAAAAGCAATTAAAGGGTAGGTACTTACGGTGTAAAATAGTTTTAAACTTGTATTCAATGAGAATCCACTACTTTGCCATGTCACCCCATTTCTGTATGGTTATTTTGAAACAAATAGTGTGGCATGGAAATTTGTTAGCCTTTCATTGAATGTGAGCGTAAAACTGTTTTACACTGACAAAGTATGACCATTAAACTCTAAAATATGCTTCAATTTCTAGTGATATGCGGGAACAGATCCTCTCTCGTGAGGTTTTTACTAGGTGGAAAATGGAAATCCTCACCCTTCAGTTCTCTTTTAATGGCTCTGAAATCATCAGACACTGCTGAAAATGAGTGACTGAGATTTCACTGCAGAAACTTTTCACGGGTTTCTAGAATATGCACATTGACAAAAAAAGTTATCAACTTCAATTTCAACTATTGGACAAGCTATTTCTTAATTTTGTTTCAAATAGTACTTATAGAGCTTTAATCATTAACTAACCACTAGTCTTCTGCAGTTTGATGTAAAAAAGAGTTCTGAAGAAACCGAGAAATTTGAAAAAGAGAAACCTCGCAGTGGGTTCGACAACAAGTACATAGTGGTATGATATAATTAACTTTGGGTTTCATAAATTGTTTTATTTTTTTGAGTTGGCATAAACTTTCACCTTCAATTCTATATCTGCTATCAGAGGGCGAGTCATCATAATTTTGCAAAAGCTACGCTATGTAGTTTTTGGAAAATCATGTTGGCTCACCATGGTTCCAGCTAGGGGTGGACAAAAAACCGGGTCCGCCCGAAAACCGATCCAACCGAACGGTTTTTCCTGACTCGGGCGGTTCAAACGGGTCAATCGGGGTACACGGATTAAAAAATGCGGTTAACAGAGGGTTAATTCGGGCGGTTCTGGGTGGAGAAAATCAGACCGGCGGTATCCAAACCTGCCCGAATATGCGTTCTACAGTTAGAATAATTAATAATAAATAATATAGACAATACATTTACTATTAATAAAGGCATGAGATACTAGAGCGTCAACGTCCATTCACATTAGTATTTTATTAGTATAAATGCTGCAGATTTGGCTTTCCAATACAAACCTTTATTATTTATTACTATCAATTAATACTTGGTTGACAAAAGTAATTTAAACCGTAAAACATAACAAATGTTAAAAAAAATTGAAACGTTTCCACTCCACTTTCATCTCTCTTCTTCTATTCATTTCAACTCTCTATATTGCATTTTCCATTAATTAATTTATTTCTAAATTATTTGTTTCCTTTCACATTCTAGCAAGACAGCCTGACTCTTCTCTCCTACCTTCTTCAAGATTCCACTTTCTTCTCTTTGCCTCTTATCTCTTCTCAGATCTGGAAACAAGTATACAATCATGCAATACTACCATTGAAATCCTTCATGTTTCTTCTTTTTCCTCTTTCGTTTTCTTCATCTCTCATCCTGTTTTTGTTTTCTTAATCTAAGTTTTGGTTTTTCTTCCTCTGAACATGCTTCATCTAAAAATCCTGAGTTCCTAAGATCTAACCCGCGAAAATCTGCCCGATCGACCCGTAACCCGATAAACCGTAACCCGAACAATCCGCAAGAGTACATGGACGAAACTGGGTGTGAGTATACCACCCGCGGGTGTTGGCCGGTTTGTCATTTCGGACCCGAAACCGTCCGAACCCGACAGCAGATACCAAACATGCACAGAAAATTCTTTCGTTTTCAAGACTATATCACTTTGATAAGTAGAATTCTACATGTCCCAACGCCATAATATTTTATCCTTGTTTGCTCAGTAATGGATCATCCATGTTTTAACAATGCGATGTTGCAAGTGGAAGATTTGACAGCATCAATTTAGCTTGCCATTTTAATTTTTTTAGTAGATGTAAACCTTTACTACTTTGACTATATTCAACATTTAAAAGAATCAATTTTTAAACCATGCATGAATCGATTGAATGCTTTCAAAAATAAAAAATCAAGTTGTTTCCATACTCTAATGTGATACCAATCCATGTTCTAATGTGATACCAATGTAGTATACTTATGTCCAATTACTTGTGAATGCAGTAGTTAATTTTTAGTAGCATCGATCCTTTGAGAACATTACTTGAACAATTTTCATGAATCTTCCTAATGTTTGATATCTTCAAATAAATCCTCAATTAAACATAAGGAGTAAGCACTCATTCACACAGACTATTCATGCAATATTTTCTGGATCACATGAATGAGTGAAGCATTCATATAGCGTATGGTTCATTGTTAAGGGACGAGTCATGAGAAGATGTCTGCATTTGAAAGCAGTAGGGTCAAGGTTCCTTGGATTATCTTAGATAAATACTACCAATTAGAGAGAGAGAACCATATGGTGGTTCAATATTACCTTATATTTTGTTTGGATTGGGAACTTGATGTTAACTTCTATTTTACAACATCTTTTTAGTCTAAGTGGAAGAATCCTTGAGATATTCACAAAGGCTACATAATTTTCTTAATTTGTGGCTATTCTTATTACATGTAACCTATGGTATTTTGACTTCTTACTGTAAATTTTGAATATTACTTTCTTCTTATATTTGAGATGTCCTATGTTAGGTAACAATATTGGTAGCTACTAGAGGAGCACATAAGCTACCTAACATGAAGGGAGCTGAAGATTTAAAGGAAGCTTTGCAAAAGCTTAAATCCCTTCTCTACTGGAGAGATTTATTAGTAAGCTAAAAGAGACATTCATTTCATATGTTGTTACATTAATTTCTTCAAAATTATAAGTGTATATAACTATATAACCTTGAAATTCTTTCAGGCTGGTGAGGTATTATGGACCCCACAGAAAGAGGATGACACCCTTTCAGATGGAAAACTACTTAAAGATTACCCTCAGCTTGCTAAGTCTATGATTATGAATAAACAAGTGGGTAATGCTTGGTTATCATTTTTGTATTCATGTTTTTTTCCTAGAAATTGAATTTATCTTTGTATAAAATAGCAGTTGGATTTATTTTTGAAGATTTTAAATGTTTTGAATTCAATACAAAATTTGGACCAAATACATATATTTTGGGTCATGCTAACAAGTGTCCTAAGGGCATTGTTTAAGGAACCCAAAAAAAGAAACTATGTCTTGAAAATACAAGTCAAACACTTTTTAAAGCCATAACCATACAATTTCCAATGCAAAAATTGCTACTTTTAGATGCTTAAACAATGCCCTTAGGGCACTTGTTAGCATTTTCCATATATTTTTTGTTTATAAGTCCGGAATGAGTTGCGGACAATGTGTTGTAGTAGTAACTGAAGACTGCTGCTGGTGTTGAGCTCTTTTCTAGTAGACCGTCACTTGCTTGTCTCAATGATCAACTTGCAAATGAGTTTTTAATTTTCCTTCGATCCAAGGTTGGGAGTTTATCTTGTTGCAAAGACTCCAAATTACCATGCCAAAAAGCTCTGTTTTCATCATTTAGGAATTAGGACTCAAATACACATTTTACTCATAACATTGGTATATTTTTTACAAACAAAAAACCCAAGTGACTGTCATATTTATAACCAACTCATTTTTTTAACCATCATTTTTGGGACAACGTATAAGACAACTAAATATATACAAAGAAATGTAAGAATTAACACGAAAATCAAATTTATAGAGTAAAAAACAAAATGGAAGTATAAGAGATAGTTATTCAAAAAATTATCATAAAATAGTTGTACAAATATCGTCTTTAACTTATCTCTTTACAACATTTTGCAATATTATGTTTGTAAGAGTCGCACACCCGATATTTCCTCAACCTGTGTTGTAGCACTTGTTCTCTACTACTATACATTATATAAAATGATAGCACAATTATATTTGTATAGCATCGATATGGTGCATATAGATAGCCACGACATGATTACGAAACAAAGGGTCTGAGTAAAATGGCACAATGGCAGACTGACGTTAGGGCATACGTAGGCCACAGTCCACTTCATAGGAAAAATAAGGGTATAATTGAGATGATGAAAAAGTTAATATAAATATACTCATCCAATTTGTTTTATATATATGAGTTTTGCTAGAAGGCACCTTTTATGAAGGTGTCTTTTAACAAGTTATTCTATGAACATTTGTTAAAAGACACAAACTAATTTTTATGAAGGTGTCATTTAGCAAAGTTATAACTAAAATGTGGAAATCACACCTTGAGGTATGAATTGCTAAAAGAAACCTTCATGGGTGGCTTGATAGCAAAACCCTATATATATATATGGGGGCTGCTAACTTACACCCACCTAAAAACACAAAGGTGCAAGTTAGCAAACTACACCCACCTAAAATTATTAAGGTGCAAGTTAGCAGCCTACACTCACTTAATTATTTACACTCATTTTTATAAGTATTATTAAGGTGTAAGTTAGCAACATTCACTAATTTACACTCACTTTCATCATTCCAAATATTGTTAAAAGTTTGTCAAGTTTGTCTTTATTACACGTTTTGTACCTTAAGCATGTCATTGTCTTTTTTGTTTATTTTTTTAAGGATCTTTTTTTAGCTAGTTACAAAATTACCCTTCTATTTAAAATGAATTAGAATATAAACAAAAGGGTATTTTAGTAAATTATAAGTGGGTGCAGTTTGCTAACTTGCACCTTAGTGTTTTTAGGTGAGAGGAATTAATCTGGACCATTGGATCAAAATCAACGCTTCAGATTTAATTGCTCTGTAAAAAGGGTCATGCACTACAACCTCTACCTTTCCACTTCTCCACTTTGTCGTTCTCTCTCCAAGGAGTAATTTCTACTCTTTCTGTGTTTCTTGTTCTTCTCTGAGTTTAGCTGTTCTTGATTTCATATTTATTAATCAAGTCTCAAAAATTACTATGCCACCATTTTCTGCAAAATGAAGTTTAGCTTTGATGGTGCCTTCTACTCAAAATATGAATTTGAACATAATTAGTTTTTTTTCTAAGGTGGCACGGGGATAAAAGAATATTGAAGCAATTTGGTGTTTCAAAATTTGTAATAATTGTAAGCATAATTGGATATGCAATCAAAGATTAAGTGGTTAAAAATTCTGGAATGGTAGAGACAAAATATGAAAGAATGAAAACATACGGTGTGGATTTACGATATGGTGGAGTTGCAGAGCATGATTGCAGATGAAATCTTGAAGGGCTGATGGAATATGAAGTTGCAGAATGTTGGCGGTTTGAGAGGCAGTCGGAAAGTCGTGTTCATGATACAGGGGAGGAAAGGTTGAAGGTTAACCTACGGGAATGTGTACCATATTTTTTAAGAAGTAAATTAATCACAGCCATTTATTTTAATCTAAGGGTCCCTATTCAATCCTCTCATCCTCTCATTCTAACTACTCCTCTCATTTGATATATATATATATATATATATATATATATATATATATATATATATATATATATATATATATATATATATATATATATATATATATTGTGTTTGTTACATTTGTTTTAATATTTAAATTAATTCTTATCTATTTGTTATTTATATTGAAAATCGATGGTATTTTTGGAAAGGAAAAAGGCAGCTCAAAAATGCTGAAAGGGTTTATATATAACTAGCGAAAAGACGGACACTCACACGTGCCTGCCTTTCCGCTCTTTTTATTGCACCAACGTTAGAAAATTATGCTTGTCTTTCCGCTATTTTTTATTTTGATTAAAAGTAAAAATATAAATGTTTTTTACTTTCAAATTATAACAAATCAAACTAACCATGAATATCTATTTCAATAAAACCAACAATATAAGAAAAAAAAATCTAAATTCTTATTTTTTTTTAAGGCTTAAGTGCAGTTTTGCCCCCTTATTTTGACTCAAACAGAATTTTACCCTCTATTTTAAAACTCGGAATTTCACCCCCCTATTTTACATTTTCCTGGATTTTACCCCCCTAATCAAATTTAAACTAATTTATGCTGATGTGGCGGTGTTATGTGGATTTTAAAATATATTCTTATTATCCACCTAATTAAATATTTAAATTAAATATATTTTTAATTACAAAATTTTGAATAACTTTATTGAAAAAATCGGAAAAAAAGTACCATAAAATGCAGAAAAAATTTCTGAAAAAAGCAGGAATTATAAAACAAAAAATTATTGATTTTTTCAGAATAATTTTTAGTTTTTTATTTTATCACTGGTTTCATTCACAACCATATTGTTCTTTTCCACATATAATAACCCAAGAAAAAGGGAAATAAATGAATATGAGAGCAATATTTCAGCCTCAAAACCATGGCAGTTAATTTTTAGTTTTTTATTTTATCACTGGTTTCATTCACAACCATATTGTTCTTTTCCACATATAATAACCCAAGAAAAAGGGAAATAAATGAATATGAGAGCAATATTTCAGCCTCAAAACCATGGCAGTTAATTTTGCAAAAGAAAAGGCAAACAGAGTGTTAAAATACATAGAATTATCACTTAAGTTGTCATGCACACCTGCAAAAAGAATTCATAGACAAGAAACACTTGAAGTCGGTCCCAAAATGAATTGGCTCAATATCTATTCCTCTAATCTAATGGAAGAGAAAAATGTTATTTTTGTTATGACTCAAATAAGCAAAGAAAGCTTAATTTTTAATTTTTTCAGAACAAAGAATTATTAGTTTTTTCAGGAATTATAAAACAAAAAATTATAATTCCTGCTTTTTCAGAATTTTTCTGCATTTTATAGTATTTTTTTTTTAGTTTTTTCCGATTTTTTTTAAAAAGTTATTCAAAATTTTGTAATTAAAAAATATTTAATTAGGTGGCTAATAAGATAATATTTTAAAATCCACATAGCACCGCCACATCAGCATAAATTAGTTTAAATTTGATTAAGGGGGTAAAATCCTGGAAAATGTAAAATAGGGGGGTGAAATTCCTAGTTTTAAAATGGGTTGGGGGGGGGGGGGGGGGGGGGGGGGGGGGTAAAATTTTGTTTGACTCATAATAGAGGGGGCAAAACTACACTTAAGCCTTTTTTTAATGACCAACAACGATCTTTATTATAGATTTTTTTATTTAAGGGTATAATTGGGATAATCAAAAAGTAAGTATAAATACACTAATATAGTTTGTTACACTTTTTAGATGATAAAGGAAAAAATTGGACATTTTTGTTTGTTACACTTTTATTTTAATATTTAAATTTATTCTTATCTATTTTTTACATGTTATATGTGTTATTTGTATTGAAAATTGAGGGCCTTTTTTGGAAGAAAAAAAAATTCACCCCAAAAGAGCTGAAAGATGTTGTTTTCTTTATATATAGTACTAGCGAAAAGACGGACACTCACATGTCTGTCTTTCCGCTCTTTTTATTTCGCTAATGTTTGAAAATTATGAACGGTGTTTTTTTTTACGAAATTTTGATTTTGATTAAAACTAAAAAATATATAAATGATTGTTGCTTTCAAGTTATAAAAAATCAAAATAACCATGATTATCTATTTCAACGACACCGACAATATAACAAAAAATATATAATCTAAATTCTTTTTTAATGACACCAACAACAATTTTATCATAGAAAAAGTTGTTTAAGGGTATAATTGGAATGATAAAAAAGTAAGTATAAATATACTCATCTAGTTTGTTACACTTTTTACATGATAAAGGAATATATATATATATATATATATATATATATATATATATTTATATCGTGTTTGTTACATTTGTTTTAATATTTAAATTTATTCTTATCTATTGTGTTATTTGTATTGAAAATTGAGGGTATTTTTGAAAAGAAAAAATCCAGTCAAAAATGCAGAAAGAGGGATAATTAATATATATATATATATATATATATATATATATATATATATATATAGTCAATAAAATAGTATAAATGCTATTTGCCATTCAACATTTTCAATATCCACTCCTGAGAATTTACCAGAAGCATCTAACCTGAGTACAGATGCTATTTGCCATTCAGCTATGAAAACTGGAATTCCCAGGACGCTTGACCTTATCTCCATGCCAGTGTATGGTTCCAAACCCATTTCTTCTCTCGTCTTTCCAGCCAGAGAGAGATCAATCAAAACCTTTTGCTTCACTTCAGCTTCAGCAGCAGCTTTGTCAAACACATATGCTTTTACCTAGAAGTGCTTTACCAAGGCTTCGTATGTTGGTCCATTCAACATTTTGAAGTATGGCATGAGACCTTGCGCTTCGTAGAAACCTTTGATGTCACACCCATGGTGAGCTAAAGATTCAAAATCCACAAGGTTCTCTATTTGAACCTTTAACTGCCACTCTTCTAGTTCCATGGTTCTTCCTCTGATTTCGTAGGCAGGGGTCTCTTGTGAAGTAGATTCAGAAGCACCTTGATTTTGCATGCTGGATGTAGATTCTGAAAATCCTTGTTTCGAACTGGATGATGCCATTTGATGATGATGAAGATTTAGCGTTCTAGGGTTGATTTGCAGAGAATTTGCGCTTACTTCGCAAAGAAAGGTTTGAGAATACAAAGTGTTTGTTGTGAAGTGAGTAGTGTGTGAATTGACTAAGTGTTTGAGTAAAAATGTTTGCAATTCAAAACAAGGACAAACAAACATAACATTAATGACAAAGGGGGCGCGTGAAAGTACATTCAAAGCTTATAATCATCATTGCCCTTGGAGTTATACACCAATACAAATAAGCCACGTCAGAAGTTTCTCAGAGAAACTGCCAAGTTAGTGGGCCAGGTGTTACTTAAAGTAACTTCCAGCGTTTCCACTAACTCTGCTATTCAGAAGCACAAAATCCAGCTTCTGAACTTCAGATGCTGACGTCATCATCAGAAGCACATTTTCCTCAGAACCTCAATAAAGAGCTTCTGATGGACCATAGCTTCTGAACTGACTTCAGAACCCAAAATCCTATTCAGGAGCAAGCAAGCTTTAATCAGACACAAAATGCATGTTCAAATTTTTCTTTATAAAATCAAATCTTTCAATAGATAAAGGCTTAGTAAATATATCAGCCCATTGATTCTCAGTAAAATTCCTTTTTGAACATAGTCTCTGATAAAATGGTGTTTGATTTCAATATGCTTAGCTCTTGAATGCAAAATTGGATTTTTAGGCAAACAAATAGCAGCAGTATTATCACAATAAATGGGAATACTGTTAGCAATAATTTGATAGTCTTCCAACTGATGTTTCATCCAAAGTAGTTGTGTACAACAACTTGCAGCTGAAATGTATTTTGCTTCTGCTGTAGACATAGCAATAGTTGCTTATCTTTTGCTAGCCCAGGATATCAGATTATCACCCAGAAATTGACAATTGCCACTGGTTAACTTTCTTTCAATCCTATCACTAACATAATCAGCATCACAGAATCCAACTAGCTTGTAATCTAAGGACTTCCTATAAAGGAGTCCAAGATTAGTTGTTCCCTTCAAATACCTGAAGATTCTATTGACAGCAGTCAAATGAGATTCTCTAGGATCTGATTGGAATCTTGCACCAAGCATATGCTGAATAAAATATCTGACCTAGATGCAGTGAGGTACAACAAAGAACAAATCATACCTCTGTATAGCTTCTAATCAACTGTTGATCCAGTATCTTCTTTGCTTAAGATGTAGGTTGGATGCATTGGAGTGTTCATCACTTTACAATCTTCATGCTTGAACTTCTTCAGAAGCTCCCTAGTGTACTTTGTTTGATGAACATAGACTCCATCTTTGCTTTGATTGATTTGAATGCCCAGGAAGAACTTCAGCTCTCCCATCATGCTCATTTCAAATTCATCCTGCATTAACTTAGAGAATTCCTTGCAAAGAGATGCATTAGTAGAACCAAATATTATATCATCAACATATATATGCACAACAAGAATATCTTTCTCAAGAGTCCTTCTGAAGAGTGTTGTGTCAACTTGGCCTCTTTTAAAATCATTTTTAATCAGGAAATTACTTAGTCTATCATACCAAGCTTTGGGAGCTTGTTTCAAGCCATATAGTGATTTCTTAAGTTTGAAAACATGGTCAGGATGCTTAAGATCATCAAAACCAAGAGGTTGCTTGACATACACTTCTTCTTCAATGACTCCATTTAGAAATGCACTCTTGACATCCATTTGATATAATATTATGCCATGATTAACTGCATAGGAAAGAAGTAACCTGATTGCTTCAAATCTTGCAACTGGAGCAAATGTTTCAGTATAATCAATGCCTTCTTGTTGACTGTAACCTTGTGCAACAAGTCTTGCTTTATTTCTAGTTACTTCACCTTCTTCATTCAGCTTGTTTCTGAATACCCATTTTGTTCCAATAATGTTCTTATGCTGAGGTTTAGGTACCAGATCCCACACATTATTTCTTTGAAACTGATTAAGCTCTTCTTGCATAGCTAAGATCCATCCATCATCTGAAAGTGCTTCATCAACTGTTGTAGGTTCAATCATTGATATCAGTCCAATCATAGACTCTTCTTGTCTGAAATATGATCTTGTTCTTCTAGGACCGTCTTTGTTTCCAATGATTGACTCCTCAGGATGTGAAGACTTATGCTTGAATGTATTCTTGGGTTGGATATCTTGCTGAGAGCTATCTTGAGCTTCATCAGAAGCAACTTCATCTTGTGCTTCTGAGGTGGGTTCAACTTCTGGACTTTCTTCAGATTCAGCTATCTGATCAGGTTCTGGAGTATCTTCAGGAACATGTATCTCTGCAAAACTTTCATCTTGCTCTGGAGTTTTAATTCCAGGCTCTTTGTCATCAAATTTAATGTGCATTGATTCTTCAACACAAAGTGTTTCTGAATTATACACTATGTATGCCTTTGACCTTTCAGAGTAACCTAAGAAGATTCCTCTTTGGGCCTTGACATCAAATTTCTTTAGATAGAGCTTGTTATTTAGAATTTAACATGTACATCCAAATTGATGAAGGTAAGAGATATTGGGTCTTCTTCCTTTAAAGAGTTCATATGTTGTTTTCTCCAAGATAGGTCTAATATAGATTCTATTTTGGACATAACATGTTGTATTCACTGCTTCTGCCCAGAAATATTTAGCCAAATTGTTTTCATGGATCATGGTTCTAGCCATTTCTTGTAAAGTTCTATTCTTTCTTTCTACAACCCCATTTTGTTGTGGAGTTCTAGGAGAAGAGAATTCATGAACTATTCCAAGCTTTTCACAAAAAAATTTCAAATGGCTCATTTTCAAATTCTCCACCATGATCACTTCTGACTTTTAAAATTTTCATTTCCTTTTCAAACTGTATTTGAGTGCAGAAGTTACTGAATACATCACAAGCAACATCTTTACTCTTCAGGAATTTTACCCAAGTCCATCTGCTGTAATCATCAACAATAACCAATCCATATTTACTTTCATATAAGGATGCAGTGCTAACTGGTCCAAATAAATCAATATGGAGTAATTCTAAGGGTCTGGAGGTGGAGACAATGTCTTTTGTTTTAAAAGATGATTTCACAATTTTTCCTTTCTGGCATGCACCACAGAGTGCATCTGAATGATAGTCAATGTCAGGTAGGCCTTTGGCAAGTTGTAACTTACTAAGCTTAGAGGTTAATCTCCAGTTAGCATGTCTCAACCTTCTATGCCACATCCATTTCTTATCATTCACTGACAGAAGGCAAATGACCTTCTGGTCAACCAGTTCAGAAAAATTGATTTTATAGACATTTTCTACTCTCTTTCCCTTGAATATTATGGATTTGTTTTCTTTGTTGATTACTGTGCAGTTGGTCTTTTCAAACATCACATCATAACCATTGTCACAAAATTGACTAATGCTCAAATGGTTATGTTCAAGACCATCTACCAACCACACATTATTGATTGAGATAGAGGAGTTACCAATAGCTCCTGTACCAATAATCTTGCCAGATTAATTGCCTCCAAACTTCACATTTCCTCCTTCTTTCATTGTTAGGTTGAGGAACATGGACTTCTCTCCTGTCATGTGTCTTGAGCAACCGCTGTCTAGGTACCATGATTTCTGCTTTGGAATTGCTCTTAGACATATCTGCATTTTTCACAAGTTTAGATTTAGGTACCCATTGTGCTATGGGTCCTGGAAGGTTAGTACTGGAAGTTTTACTTTTCATTTTTTGTACTTTAGGTTGTGCTTTAGGTTGCTTCTAATTAACCATTACCTTAGGTTTAACACCTTTTGGTTTTGGTTTTTCAGAAGCAGAAACTGTTTTGTTCTTCTGAATACCAGACTTCAAGATTTTAGATTCTGATTTCAACAGACTCTGAGGAACAGATTCTGATCTCTTCAGAATCCTGATCTTTGAGGTTTTGGATTCAGAGTTAGTCACAACCTTAGACTTAAGGTTCTTTGGCTTTGATGCAATCTTAGCCTTAGAGCCAGAAGCTTCAGGTTCTGACTGAACCACAGTTTCACCTTTTACACCTTCAGGTACAAAAACTGTTTTCAGACCTTCCTTGATGCATTCACAACATGATTTAAGATTGGTTTCATTAGTTTTTACTTCTGAAAAACCAATTCCTCTGCCATTGTTCTTGTAATTGCTATAAATCATGGAAGCAACTCTGTTTCTGTCAATGCTAGACATGATAAAATCTTTGTCGCGTCATTTTTTGGAGGTCAAAGCTATTTGATTAGCGTTTGACTCACTAATTTAATTCACGACTGAACTTTTTATTTTTTAAGAAAATGGGAAAAAAGTTCAAACCACCCCATTTTGAAAAGATTTAGGGTTCGGGGGTTGGTTACATAAAGGGAAGGTATTAGCACCCTTTATGTTCGTAGTACTCTACGAGAACCTCTTGATTTTATTTAACGTTTTGTGCTTAAACTTGCTTGCTTTTAAAAGAAATAAAAATGAATATAAATGGTGAGTGAAAAAAGAAAAGAAAAAGGTTGATTTTAATTTGATTTGAGAGGACAAGTCCTTTGCCTACGTACCCGTTTAAGGGATCAAAACCTCGTAGTTCGACTAGAAATTGATTTTTTGTTGGTTTTGTGTTTTTTATTAGTTTTTGAAAAGATTTTAAAAGGAAAAAAGGCCAAATGGCAAGTAAGCTTGTTTGTATTTTTTTAATTTAAAAGAAAATAGACTCGAAATATGATTAAATTGATTTAGAATTTGATTAAGAAAATAAAAAAAGAAAAGATTAGTTGGTTTTGGAACCAAGGTTTATTATGAAAAAGTTTTTTGATGTTTGATTGATTAATTAAAGCATGAAAATAAACTAACGGAGCACGAAAGAATAAATGCGCATGGACTTTTGTGGTGTCATTGGACCGCCACAAAGTCCCTGATAATAATAAAGCAATAAAACATTCCCTAACACACACACTATTTTTTTATTTATGTGTTACATAGGACCTAATTACATGCTAATTCATAATGAATAATAAAAAAAATGACAAATGCATGAAATAAATAAATATGCTAAGTAAAGCAAAGATAAAGAATTAATAATAAAAGAAAAATGCATGAGATGATGTTGGTCTAAATAAACTAAAAGTAAACAAATAAAAAAAAAACTGAATGAATAATAAAAAAAAACACCAAGATAAACTAAACTATAAAGGAAAATAAAAAATTACTAAATAAAAAAGAAAAGAAAAAAACAAATGCTCCGTGATTAAGAATTGTCATTCTTATTGGACTAATACCTCAAATTCGTCCTTGAATTTTGACAAATCGGCCAAATTCGTCCCTGAATTATTCGAAATAGCTATTTAGTCCCTGAATTTACAAAATGTCAATCAAATTGGTCCCTCCGTTAACCCTCCGTTAAGTTGGTCTGTTAACGGAGGTGACGTGTAACGTTAACCTCTTACAAGGCTTACCATGTCAGATGCCACGCAAGCAGGGACCAAATTGATGGATTTTTAGAAAATTTCCAAGGACCAAATGGATGGATTTTCAGAAAATTGGCAACGACTCTTTCTCCTTGTACACAGTAACGGCTTCTTCTCCACTTCAAAATTAACGGCTCTTTCTTCCCCAAATATATATATATGGAACCCTAATGTTATTATTTGTCACCTATAGTTCAAAATCCCCCAAAAGTCTTCCATGAATTGAGTAGGTGTTCTTCCCCAATTCAAAAAACATAAAACCCAAATTTTGTTGATTCAATTCGAAATTAAAAAATCATTGGTCATTGTTGAAGAGAGGTGTTCAGATATGATGGGTGGTGGGCGTATGGGCAAAAACAACTACAACAGTTGGTCTTCATCTTCAAGCTCTATGTACAATGATGATGTGAGAGAGCTTTGTTGTTGGTGTCCTAGAATATGTGTTGTAAGAAAAGCAAACACATCCAAAACCCAGGAAGGCCTTTCTATGCCTGCCCTCTGCCTACGTTTGTTTAACAATGGTTATGTGATATGTGAATGGTTTGTTTAAATAGTACTGCTTTTGTTTTTTGATTGTATAGGATGATGATGAAAATTGTAAATTTTTTGTGTGGGTTGATGAAGCTGAAGAACTAGGCTATTTTAAAAACAATGGTGCTGGTCATGGAAGAAATGCAAGGTTGATAGAGAAGCCAAATGATAGGGGAAGAGAAGAGGTTTGGATGGCAAGGTTGATGGATAAAGTTGATTGTGTAGGAAGTGAGCTTAGGTTGATTAAGATATTGATAGGAGTATTATGTTTGATTGAGTTGTTTAGAATGCTATTGTATTGTGCCAAGTCCATGTAATGTTGCAAAGCTGTAATGAAAAGAGGTTGTCAATGAATGAATATCAAACCCTTCTGTCAAAAAATTTCAATCAAAACGGTCCTTGAATTATATGCATATCCATCATATCGATCCTCAAATTAGTAAAAATACCATCAAATAGGTCCTTGAATTTTTACAACAGATATCACTGTGATCCTTGGTGTATACTTTTGCTAAATAAAGTAAAAAGTAAAAGACAGACACTTTGATTATAAAAAAGCATACATTTGCATACCATCATAAGTCATATATTTGATGTTCATAAGTCATTACATAGCCAAAAAATGCAAATTACATATCCATCAAGTCATCAAATCATTTGATGTTCTTAAGTGATTACATATCCAAAAAACCATAAATCACTGGTCCTCGCATGCCATATCTCCTTGTACTCATTCCCTGCAAATAAAATCAATCATATAAGCCCTTAAATTATAGAAAAATCCATCAAATTAGTCCTTAAATTATGACAATAAGTCTCAAATCGATCCTTATCATAGAGGGGTATAATTGGAAACACAAGAAAAATTACACTGAAAAGTTAAATCTCGAATTTTTACCATTTCCATCAATTTAGTCCTTGTACACGTGAGCAATTTGACGGAGGGACCAATTTGATGGACGTTTGTAAAATCCAGGGACTAAATAGCAATTTTGAATAATTCAGGGACAAATTTGGCCGATTTGTCAAAATTCAAGGACGAAATTGAGGTATTAGTCTTTTGATTATAAAATCTATGAAGTCTGACATACGAAATTTTCTTCTTAGTTCATGACCACAGAACATGCTTAACACTAATACTAAAGAAGAAACACCAAAATTGAAACATGATATAGCTCCTCATTTATGATAGAGTTCATGATATAGCAACAAATGAAAGAATATCACCGAGCCTACAATATATATCAGATTCAATTTTAGTAACATAAATCGTAACCACAAAAATTAAAATTTTAAAAATTAAGTAAAATGAAAATAGTTTGAAACATGAGAATTTGGAAAAGGCTGTAGAAAACATGGACCAATGTAATATCATTATGTCTCTCTTGTTTCAAGCCAAACCAAAAATTCATCGAACAAAAACATAAAACATGAATAAATATCGAAAGGAAAAAAAAACATAAACATGAACAGTGGCGGAGCCACGTGAGGACTGGGGTAGGCCATGGCCTACCCATTATTTCTGTGAAAATACCATAATACCCCTGAGCTATTTTTAATATTACTGCCATGCCACTCACTCACCCACATCCCACTCTCATTGCCAGTTTTCTCCAGAACGGGAAAGAAAAGAACAAGCCATATTTTCTCTTCTCCCCACCCAGAGGCAATCCCACGACATCAGTCACCACCTTCTCCCACAGGCAATCCCGCGACCGGCGAACTCTCTACATCAATCTCTGACTTTGATTTTTCATTGGTCTCAATCTCTCTACAAACCCTAAAATAAAATTGTAAGTGTATCTTAATCTGATTCTTCATTTGTTAGTAAGTAATGATAGTGATTCAATGTCTTTTTGTTTGTTATTGAATTTGATTTTTGATTTGGTTTTCAATTTCAATTTTCCCATAACCCTAATCAAAACAAAAGGGGATTTTTGATTTTTGTTAATAATACTTAGGTAAATCAAGGTTTTTATGTATGTTTTCCATTGTAGTTATTGAATATAGAGTAATGGTTTTGCAGGGCTGTTGAGAGCGTGTGGTTAGGTATATTGGTATGAGTCAAAGACTGATGGTTCAAGTTTTAACAAAAGAGGGTTTTCTGATGCATGAATGTTTTTTCAGAGGTAAATTGTTAGTGAAAGCAAACCAAGTCTTATTGGTTCTGCAAATAATGGAAATAGCACGCTCCTGCTAGCAAGTAAGTAGGGTGGTGTGAATTGGCATTAGAGTTTACCGTAAGGTTTTAAATTTAGGACATGTTACGATTTTTTATACTACGAATCAAATGCTGTTGATGCAGCCTGAATCGCAGTTACTTACAAACCCAGCGATATCAAAAAGCCATGATGTCGCAGCTCAGATCGCGGTCAAATAATGGCTGCGTTTCAATTTTTTATTTTGATGGCCGGATGGCGGCCACCCCAAACATTTTTGTCTGGCTCCGCCACTGAACATGAAGAAACAAAATGAATAATCATCAGAGACTTAAATACTAGGAATCATGGAACAGATCCATCATATTGTTGCAGTCTTTTTCATCACATGATTGATTCAATAACACAAGCTTTCACGAAGAAAAAAAACAGTTAAGATTAAAAGAAAGAACAATTGCAAAAGATAAATTAACCATAACAAAAAGGATTCAATGAAAATTAGAAGTGAGAGGCTGAGAGATCTTTGAACCTTTGATTGAAAGAAAAAAAATGGAAATGAAAAGGGGAAAAGAAAGCTGCCGCTGCTGCCAAAGTCTTCTCCCTTGTGAAACTGTGTTTAGGTTTAGTTTTATAGCATTAGGGTTTGATGAAAATGGAAATTGCTTGCAGGTGAGAAAACGTGTTGTTTGCTGGAAAAGTTCCTTGAAAAGTGGCGTAAGAAAAAGAAATTTTTGGACCCTGATGGATTTGTTTGGACTCACTAATTTTTGACATTATTGGACCTTTTTTTTGGAAATTTTGGACACTTAAAAATAAAATAAAAATGATTTAAATAAAAATTAAAAATTAAAGTTAAAATTAAAATTAAAATTAAAATTAGAAAATATAAAATATGGAAATTAAAATGATAAAAGTGGATAAAAATAAAAATAAAACAAAGAGAGAAGAGGGCCCAACTCGAAACCAAAAATGAGGTATTTTAAAATACCTCTCTGCCGAATTTTCACTGAAATGTCAAACACTAATCAGGGTCAGACGGCGTATGAATGTGAGACCTTAGGTCAAAAATTGGGGTATGACAGATGCCCCTATTTAAGTTTCTTCGTCCGGAGAATTGAAGATGAAATCTTTGATTTGACGGACCGAAGAGACTTAAATATAAAAGTACACCAATTTTGGACCTAAGATGCTCTGAAATACTCATGATGTGAGTATGAATGCAGGAAGCAAAGATGATTTGACTGGGATTGGAAAACAACAACAAGATACCCAAGTTCGTTAAAGAACGGGATCCGACTCTGCTGGGGAAATGTAGTTTCACTGGGGAACAGATTGTTTGCTACCGTATTGGTTTGGGACGATAGCTTAATGAAGACAACACTTTTAGCGACATCTCTAGAACAGCTAACGCTGGGGATGACACTTTTGAAATTGAAATTGATCAGTGACATCACTAGAACAGCTAACGCTGGGGATGACACCTCTGAAATTGGAATTAAAATAGAAATTGACCGGTGACATCACTGGAACGCTGGGGATGACACCTCTGAAACTGAAATTGAAATAGAAATTGACCGGTGACATCACTGGAACAGCTAACGCTGGGGATGACACCTCTGAAATTGGAATTGAAATAGAATTTGACCGGTGACATCACTGGAATAGCTAACGCTGGGGATGACACCTCTGAAATTGAAATTGAAATTGACCGGTGACATCACTGGAACAGCTAACGCTGGGGATGACACCTCTAAAATTAAAATTGAAATTGAAATTGAAATTGAAATTGAAATTGAAAGTGAAAGTGAAAAGTGCTCCTCTGATAATGTGATGCTTCTTATAGAGTTTCTTCAAAGCAGGTGTATGTTTCTTTCTATCAATAACAACTCCTTCTTCATCAAGAACCAAGTCACCAACACCATCTTCAAGTATGTCCCATAGTTCTTCATCTAAACCCATGACATAGCTGTAGAAGTTGGGTTTCCACCAAGAAAATTCTTCAGCATCTCCATTGAACTTAGGAATCTTTCCAAAGTTGAATTTCTTGTTGTCACCATAATCATATGCAACAGAGTGGTTGTTTGTACGACCAGAATCATTGTTGGAGTCTTCAACAGACATGTTTTTCTCAGATCTTTTTCTGTTACACTGTTAAGTGTTAAGACAACAGACCAAGGCTCTAGATACCAATTGAAGGTGAGAAAAACACAAGAAGGGGAGGTTGAATTGTGTTTTAAAATTTCTTCATTTCTCCTAAACTGAAACACACTGATCAGAAGCAAAGCGAGACTGCTTCTGAAGTGATAATCAGAATCTAAACGCAGCGGATAAAACAGAGAGAGAAGAGAAGAAAGACACAAAGCAATTATACTGGTTCCTTCCACAATCTAGAAGTAGTCCAGTCCCCCTTGCACTTCCAAGGAGATTTCACTAAAAATGTAATGTCAAATTACAATTGCTCAAGCACACAGCAAGAGACTTCCTTTGCTCAAGCACACCTTGCAAGAGTCTTCCTATGCTCAAGAACACAATCAAGAGACTTCTATGCTCAAGCACAACTGCAAGAGACTTCTAATCAAACAAGATTACAAAGAAAAATGTTTGAGGTTGAACACTTGATATACAATCAGAGGTGCTCACAATACAATACAAATACAGACTCTTTAAGACTCTAGAATTTCTAAGATAAGACTTTAAGAACAGAAATTCTAATAGAACTTTTGGATGCTGAACAATTTGACAGAGTTTAGGCACTTTCAATATATTGTAGAGTCTTGTTCATTCTTCAAGTATTCACTTTTATTTATAGAGGTGTGAAATGAACGTTGTAAGTGCCAACACATCCAAAAAGAGTCGTTGTTGAAGCTTGATCTTTCACCAATGATTTCTTGCCTGATTTAGTTATTGTCCTATGAAGAACCAATTTGAAATCCATTCCACTTGAGAGGGAACATTTTTGCAGGCTTGGTTGTATATTCAGAGTTGTTATCTTGTCTTGTAGCAGAGACACAAAACAGAGTAGTGGAGAAGGTGGTTGTACAGTTCGTACATAGTACAATGTCAATGCTCTTGTCCCTTTTTGCAAGCAAATGCCTTCAAATACTTTTGAAATGACCGTTGCAAAGTTTCACTAGTTTTCTGCCATCTTTAGACGAGTTTCAATCCATGAAACAACTCTTGAATCCTTGAATTCTAAAAATTCAGTTGATCTTCAGCTTCTGGTGAAAATAGCTTCTGATGAGGTTGCTTTTGAGTAACTTGCTTCTGATGAACTTCAGCTTCTGATGACGTCATCATCTTCAGGAGCACTTTGTCTTCAGGAGCACTTTTGACTTCAGGAGCACTTTTCTTCAGACGTTTTAAGCTTCCTTTTTGTTGATTTCTAAGCTCTCATTTGTTCTTCAGAACCTTTATATGATGTAAATATTCAACTATGGTCCTGTACACTTGAACAAATATTAGCTAGTCCAATTGACAATTTTTAATACCTTGCTATCATCAAAACTCTCTAAGGTTCATTGTTAAACACATTTTGTTCCAACAACACATTTGTATTTTATCCCTTAAATTTTTTTTTAGGGAAGCTTATCCCTAAGTTATATTGTATTTAAGGTAATGGTATATCACAAGAAAATAATAGAACCCTCACTCCTCTCTCTTTCTCTATCTTTCTACTTCTCTTTATTTTTATTTTTGTTTTCATTTACAGAGTTTGATAACACTTTATCATCACTAGCTTACCAAATGAGATATGTTATTCTTCTTATAGATACATTAAATCATTATTATGTAAATTGTATTATGTTAATACATATGTGTTATACCCTAATTTTGGACCTAAAAATACTAACTCAATTCCTCTTTTCTTGCATTTCAAGTCTTTTGATATGTCTCTGATCAATTACATCTTTCTTTGTATTTTATTTCAACATTACTTGTAAAATTCACATAAAAGGGCATTTTAGTCATTTCCTATGTCAAAAGTTCTTTCAGTCTTTTAAAAATTTGTTTGAGCCCTTTCAAATAATTTGAATAAGTCTTCATTTCAATTCTATGGCAAAGTCCATTTTAAAATTGCATTTGAAGTCATTTTGAGTCAGTTTAGCCCCTAGGGGCATTTTAGTCTTTTCAAGTGTTAAAGCTCTGTTTAATCTCTTAAAATTGTCTCTGAGTCTTTTAGTTTTGCTTGTATAAGCTCTTGCTTTAATCCCTTGTCAAAAAACCATTTTAAAATTTGCATCTGAGTCATTTTTAGTCGTTTTAGCCCCAGGGGCATTTTGGTCATTTCACACGAAATTTCGGCAGAGAGAGGTTACTTTAAAGTACCTCATTTAAGCCATTGGTTCGTTTTAGTCCGTTTTGTCAATTTTAATCGTTTCACTTTACGTTATTTTCCGGTTACCAATTTTAATTCATTTTATTTTTATTTTCATTTTAAGTCCTAAAATTCCTAAAAATTGCATTTTAGTCCATATTGTCCAAGTCATTAGTCCAGTACACGTGTCAGTTTCTCATTTGTCCAAGAGTTAGTTACGCCACATGGCAGTGTCTTATTGGTCCAGCAGTCACATGTGTCAGCTATAAATAACCCAGTCATCACATACACTATTCAGATCCATTGATTCATTGCCACATCACAACCACATTTCAGAAACAGAATTTTCTTTCTCTCTCCAAGGAAAAACGTATCAAAAGGTAAAAAAGTTCAAGAACAATATGAACATCACGTAAAGCTTCATGAATATTCACACAATCTCTTCCAAGAATTCATCTTAAATCAACACAATTTCGTATCAAATCACTGCAATCTCATCGCAGAACATCACAATCAGCGTGATTTCGCACTGAAATCCACTCAGCAACAGGATTCAAGGCGTTCACATCCAAACCAACGAAGTGGTTCAAAGAAGAGGAAGAAGAGGAATTCGATTTCGGAAGTGTTACCGTTCGAATCCGAAGAAGCAGACAAGAGTACCGGTGAAAGGATCTCGTTCTGAAGCTTTCTGGTTTCGTTCTCAAGATTCCCCGTTCAAAACACGGTATGTAAGACTTTCCTCTCTTCTTAGATTGTAAGGTTTCGAATTGGTGAAGGTGAAAAAGAAAAATACCGTGAAGTTTTGAGATCCGATCTACTCCGATTTAAGCTGTTTTTGTAAAAATGAATTTCGAATTTGGAAAGAGCATGAAAAGAGGAATCTAGCGGTGTAAAAATCTTGAAGATCGGAGTATAACGGAGTTCGCCGGCGCCGGGAACCGTCACCGGAAACCGCCGCCGGCACTCAAAGCCTCGTCGGAGAAGAAGGGATTGATGTGCAGAGCTTCTCTCTCTAACCTTTGTTAGAGAGAGAAACGTAATGTGTTTATGGGGGCTTTCTCACTTGTTTTGCTTTTATACCCCATGCAATTCTGTACGCGCGCGTGTGTGATGTTTACCTTGCTCCATCTTGCTTTTAACCATTAGATTTAGGGTTTAATGGAGCTGGATCAATCCAACGCTCCTGATGCATTTGGATGATCCAGGATCCATTTCCCTTGGGCCTGGACATTCTTTTCCTGCAGTTTTGTCGTTTTTGCTTATTTCTTGCTATTTTGCATACTGTTTCTTGACTATTTACACCCCTGTCTCATTAAAAACTTTCAAAAAATCTCTAAAAATGTGCAAATTATTTTCTTGATATTTTTTTGATGAATCTTGATGTATTTATACGTCAAGTGTTGGTCAAAAAAATGAGGAAATAATTTGTTCTTTTGTTAATTCAATTCCCTTCTATTTCTTGAAAAATCTTGTTAAAAACCTCCAAAAATTTGTGAACTCTCTTGCAATTATTTTTGATGCTTGAAATTTGTTTCTTATGATATTTTGGCATGTCAAAAAATTGATAAAAATATATGTGGAATTTTCTTGTGATTTTGTGTTACTTTTTGCTATTTTTTTTTGTGAGATTTTTGCATGATCTTGATTCTAATTCTTGGCACATGTGGATTTGTGATGAGCTTATATCTGCATTTAATGTGTTTCTACTGAATGTTAATGTGTTGAGGATAGTTACTTGTTCTACAAGCCATGTAAATAATTGTTTGTGGAAATAAAGTGTGAAATGTGCTTAAAATGTGTCATAATTCTTGGTTTAATATTGTCTTATAATTTTCATGTCATAGCTGAAATAAAACTCTTTGAAGATTGTCATGGCATGAAAATTATAGGCCTTATGTTTGTGTGAATTTTATGACAAAGTTTAGGCACATTTTACCAGTTTTGTGTGCTAAGATTTTGTTATTTTTTGTCAAGTTTCATTACTTTCCTATGCTATTTTACTTGCATCTATTTCAATCCTTATTATTCCTTATGCCACTAACCATTTTGTTTCATGTTTCATGCATCTCCACAAGCATACTCCATTCTTCCATTATAGTTTCATTTCTTGCACTTTAATTCCCATATTAATACTTAGAATGTAACACTTAGGATTTTTCTTTGTACTTTACTTTCATGTCATTTACTTTTCTTGCAAGACCATAGAATGTATCTAGGCCAATGATGTAATAAGGACAATGGACTCTAATGATGTACACCGACACAAGCACCGACACATGCACACACATCACTTTAGGTATATGGCTAGAATATGCATGTTTAGATGTATGATTAGGATTGTATGTTTAGATGAATGCCTAGGATTTATACTTAAAAAAATCAATTTTCCAAAAAACTTGAACGAACTTCACTCAAATATTTTTCTTAATAAACCTTGGGATCAAAATCCCATTGAATTTTCCCTTTTCTTTTCTTAAACAAAAACCCTTAAAGAATAATAATAATACTTAGACCATATTTTGCAAAATGACTAATTCCACCTCGCAATTTCACAATCTTATGCCCTTGAGGCCTCTCTCTCATTCTTCAAAATTCCAATTTTCGAACTTAAAATCAACCAACGAAAACAAAAACATTTTTTGGAAGAGAACTACGGTGGATTTGATCCCTTAAACGGGTACGTAGGCAAGGAATCAAAATTCCTTCAATTCAACTAAAATAAAAATCCAAAAACATTCTTCTCCCTCCAATTCTTGACTTAGTAAACTCTTAGGTGTAAATATCACTTTCAAATAGCATTTAAAAATAGAGCGCGTGCGTAGAAATTAAAGACGGTTCCTATAGGATACTATAGTCGTTATGGGTGCCTAACACCTTCCCGTAGCGAAAACAACTCCCGGACCTCGATTCTCAAGGGTTTTGCTTACTTTTTCCCTTCCCAAGAAAAAATAAGATATCACCGGTTAAAAAGGTTCAAACGTAATCAATGTTTGACACCCGAAAACCAAGATAAAACAATATGTTTATATATTCCATATGTATTCATAAAGTATTTCATAAGAATTGATCTCATAAGATAAAATTAAATAGATCTATTATGTAGTTCCAAAAGAACTTGATATTATTCTATGTGAATTCCTGAAGAATTCAAAAGTAAATTTCAGTTTTAGATCCTTAAAGAATTGATTATATCTCTTTATAGGTCTTAAAGAACTTTTAAACTAATTTTTATTGTCAACGAATTTCTGAAGAATTCAATATTGATGCATTCCTGAAGGACTACATAGAGAATTTCAGAAGAATTTCAAAACTCAATTTTTATTATTGGTTAATTCATGATCGTACCTGATCAGAAGGAGACTGCCGGTGCTTTGAATGCGGTGCTGGTGACGGTGGTGGAATACGTCAGAATGCTTTTTGGAGCGGATGGGGGGTGTTTACCTGCAGGCGCTCCGACGCTCAAGTCAGTAGAGATCAGAGAGTGAGGGTTTAGTGGAAGAAAAGAATCCTACCTTGGGGACTGCAGTGAGTCCCCTATTTATAGAGGTGGAGAGCTGCAGAGACGTTGGAGAGGCACACCTGGCTCCGGCGGTTACAAAATTGTGGGAAGTGTAACCGTCGGAGAGTTTATTGCGGGAACGTGCACAACGTGCAAGAGAGACGTTGGGGTTCGTTTGAACCGGTCTCTTTGCTTTGTGCACCCCCCCTTCAGGAGAGGGGGTAAGCCGTGAGCAATAATGCCAAACGTGGAGTTTGGGCTTGGAATGGTATTGGGCCTGAGCGGATGGGCCAAAAATCCTTTTGGCAGGTCCAGAACAGTAGCCCCCCAAGTCGTTGCTCTTGATGAAGAGTGATGACTTAAGTGCGGGCGTTTTGTTCGTCGGAGGCCGACCTCAAGGGGAATTCAGTTGGTATGTATCCCCGTGCTAGGGGAAGAGATGGATCTCGTTAGCGGACTCATGTAAGCCTTGACTTGGAGGATCGTTTGCAAGGTGGACTAAGAATGCTGAGAATTTGGGCCGGCTAGGCTCGCCTGTCTCGAAGCGTTTGTTATCCCTCTAACGATGTAAATTCGCCTATCAATGTGGCGGAGTCCGGCATATGTATGTCTGGCGGTGAGACCGGACGGAAAGATTCCCTCGTCAGGAAGTTTGGTCGGATGTCACTCTGTAATTAATGCCAATGTCTCGAGGAGGAAGTTGAGGGGACATGACCTTTGGTTTCTGAGTGACACGTGTGAAAGCTGTTGGTAGCACTTGAGTGCCTATAGTTTCCAGCGTGTTCTCGGGTTGTATTTCCGAGGTGTCATCATCACCGTTGATTGGATCCTGACGTTTGGAGAAGCGTAGTGAGGGATCATAGCCCTTGGATGAAGAGGTATGATTGAGTCTGGACCGTCGAAGCAGCGCTTTAGAGGAAGAGTAGCGAGTGAAGGGATGCACCAGATAGACTTTGTGACTTTTGAGTGGTTTGTGAAATGAGTATAAATAGTTCCACTGTTGTTTTGGAGAGTCACTGCATTTTCGAATTTCTCCGAGACTTAGAGATTTCTCCCAGTTTTCAAAAGCAAAGTTTTTCCGGGTTTTCGCATTCCAATCGTAACTTCCTTCTCTTCTTTTTCACAAGTAGAGTTCTGTTGACTCATCTCTTTTACTTCTGTATTTTAGTTTCTGTTCTTCTTTAGAAACTGTAGGAATGCATGCTTCTAGGGCAGGAGTAGTTTGACTCGGTGGTTTCCGCCGTTGGTTTAGGCGATTTCCACCGTGCATCAAAGAGTTTTGTAGATATGCTGTCTGTTTTCTGTTTAATGTTTAGAAAAACATTGGCGACAGGCTTGGGTTTCTTCCATAAGCATTAGGTCTGTTCGCTGGGGGTAGATCCCCTCGATACGTGAGTTGAGTTTCTAGACCTCTTAGCTTTTTGATGGTAGCGATTTGATCCCTTCCTTGCCATGACCGACCTGATAGGTGAAGGAAGGGTGGATCTGACTGTTAGATTCACTTTTTCCCTTGCTTTTTCCAGATCTGTCATGGCTGACAAGGGAGTTGCTGCGTCCGTCGTTATGAGGCCCGGAGAGGAGCCCTTAGAAACTAAATCGGTGTTTGCCGTCGATGGTGTGAACGAAGCACCTTTTGACATCATCGGTGAAGGTAGAGATTGGGAGCTGATTCTGCCGAGCACGTCCAACCGGGTGTGTTCGGAGTATGAAAATTATGTTTTTCCCATGTATGAAGTGGTTTTCAAGGACATGGGTTTTCGGCTCCCTTTCTCTAACTTCCAGCGGGAGGTGCTTCGCTGGACCAAGTTATCACCTACTCAGATTCATCCAAATTCTTACGCCTTCATGAGGGCTTTTGAGCTGTTGTGCGATTACCCTCGCATCCCTGCCTCCAAGAATGTCTTTTTCTCCTTCTTCACCGTACAGCGGGGTATGGACTGAGTTTCTTTTCGTCAGACCCAGAAAATGTTTGAGGCCTTTGCCGGGAAGATCCGGAGTTTCAAAGAGCGCTTCTTTCTGGTTCGGCCTAAGAGTACGGCTGCTCTGGAAAATCTCATGGAAGTTGCTAAGGAAGGCGAGCAGGAGCGTCGTCCTTTCTTCCACCTGTGCTGGTCTCAAGACCATTTTGCTTACGAACCGAAGGACTTCGGCCGAACCGTCGCCACTCTGAATGACGAGGAGAAAGGCCTTCGTCAACAACTCTGGGCTTTCATTGAGTCTCTTCCCCAAAGGGTTAAGACTGACCGACGGGGGGACCCTTTGATGAATGCGGACGGGACTCCAGTAACAGAGCCCCGCTTCATCAATACTTACGAGTTGTTGACCTCTGACGATTCTGACACCTGTCTTGGTAGTTTATCATTTTCTTTTTGCTCTTGTCCCCTTTGTTGCCTTCTTGTTTGCTTCTCCTAACTGACGCAATTTCCTTTGTCTTTGTGTTTGCAGAGAAAACGGAGAAGGATTTAGGAGCCTTTGTAAATGCGGCGAGCAAAAAGATATCGACCAAGAAAAAGCGCAAAAACGTCCAGTCCCTGGAGCATCTGATTTCTGGATCTTTAGCTTAACCCCTGGTCCTGTGGTGGATTTGGACAGGGAGGAGCCATCTGAGGAGCTGGCCCTAGACCCCGCAAAGAGGCAGAGGGTGAGAGCGCCTTCTGAGGATCCAATCACGCCGATCAAGGCCGTTCCCGTCCGTTCTGAGAAGGGAGACTTCCTCCAGTTGCTGAGGGTATGGTCCGAACCGGAGCTGTGTGGCCCTCAGTCGACCCATTTCTTGGATGATTCAGAGTTAAGGATTATCCAGGATCTGGGTCCAGCTGGCCGGAGTAAGGCAATAACTGATGGGGTTATTGCCACTATGAAGGCTTTGGAGGTTGCTTCTGCCCTGAACAATGCTTCTCTGGATAGTGAGGTTCGGGTCGATGCTCTGGTGCGGGAGAGGGACGCTACGACCGCTAAGGTTGCCGCTCTTGAGGAGGATTAAAGGAGCAAGAGGTCCATCGCTGAGGAGCGTGACCGTCAGCTTGCTTCTTTGAAGGAGCAGTTGTCTGAAGTTCAGGATGCTCTTGAGCAAGCGACCGACTCCTCTTAGAAGCTGGCGGAGGAGAAGGCGTTCTTTGGAGGAGGCTTTGAAGAAGGCGGACCTCCCTGGAGAGGATGAGACAGAAGACCTTGCTGTCCTGTGGCGCGCCGGCGTTGTGGACAGGATTGGTGAGTTGGAAGGAAGCTTGGTGGAGGCCCTCCAGCTTGGCTTTGATCGGGCGGTGGCCCAGTTGAAGGTGACGAACCCTGGCATTGAGCTGAATGTCGAAGGAATTCATCCTCTTAGCGAGGTGAAAGACGGGGTGATCGTTCCGCCTCCTGATCCTGAGGAAGAAGAAGGGCATACTGATGAAGCCTAGGCCTGATGAGGCCTTGTAATTAATCTCTTGTTTAACAACCAACTTGTAATGACATTGTGCGCCCTTAGTGGTTTTAGCACCTTATAATATGATTGTTCTATTCTCGATTATACTTGTTTCTGAAGTGTATGATTTACTTTGAAGTACAACGTTTTGAGTTTTGCATGCTCGTTGTGTGAGGCTTTTTGATACTGTTTGAAGTATTGTTTGAGAGCGAATTATCTTTCTATCTTGTATGTTTGATAAACTGCGATAATTCGTATGCTCTTAGCTGCTGTCGAGGGCGAACTATCTATCTGCCTTATGTTTTTGACAGATTGCAATAATTTGTGCGCTCTTAGCTGTTTCACCTTACGAACTTGTCTACTTGCGAAGCTCTTTAAGTTGAGTGTGGCAGAATGGGCTACCCCCCGCAGTCATTATTTCGACGAAGTGACTTAATGACTGGAGAATCTTGCATGCCCGCCTAGCGTTTTGTGGCTTTGATTTGATGAAATCAAAGATGTGCCTTTTGCCTTCCAGGTAATAGTTTACTTTGCTTTGGAAAGTTTTTACCTTTGCGTAGTTTTTGCGAGGAAGAGCTCAGGCCGGAAGTTTTCTAACTGTTTATGCGGAGTATTAGTTAGAGGTATTTGCACATCCAAGAGATTGTTTATCTGAATGTGTGTCCAAAGTTATGGACGTGTAACAGCGGATGAACGAGAGAATTTTTTCTAAGTTCCCTCCACTAAGGCGTGAAACACCCATCGCGAGCAGGGGTTCTACCTAACATGCCAAGCAGTGATGTCGCAGCGGTACGCGTACATACTGAGGAGTAAGAGAATTTGTTATGTAAAATCCTTTTATCCTATTTCTTTTTGGATTCGGAGTGGCACGACTTTCCTCTTCCGTTTATTTGCTCGTAGGGGAGTGATGAGTTCGTTGTATCGAACTAAGTACGTACATTAGAGTGAGTTGGCGTTGTTTTGCCATCTAAGTGTAGTACTTTTTTGAGTTTTTCTGCATTCCAAGTCCTTGGAATTGCGTTTCGATGGAGGTCTTCGAGTCCGTAGGCTCCTGTCCCGGTCTTCAACCAGATCCTGAAGTGGCCGTCCCAGTTGGCGGCGAGCTTCCCTTCTTCGGAATCCTTCTGGTTTCGCCGGAGGACGAGATCGCCCACTTCAAATTCCCTTCTTATGACCTTCTTGCTGTGTTGAGCGGCTATTTTTTGTTTTAGTGCTGCTTCTCGCAAGGTCGCCCCGATCCTGACTTCGTCGACAAATTCGAGCTCTTCACATAGGTTCGCCGTGTTGCCGTGGAAGTCAGTGTTGTAGTCAGTGCGCCATGTGAGCTCGGTTAACTCAATGGGCAAGACTGCTTCTGTCCCATACGTGAGTCGAAAGGGTGACTCGCCAGTTGTAGAATGGGGAGTGGTTCTATAGGCCCAGAGGACTGCGTGTAATTCCTCCGCCCATTGTGTTTTGGCCGCGCCCAGCCTCCTTCGTATTCCTCGTAGAACTACCCTGTTTGCGGCCTCGGCGAGGTCGTTGGCTTGAGGGTGTTCGACGGAGGTGAAGCTTTGTTTGATGCCGATATTCCTTAGGTAGTCATGGAACCTTTGGTCCGTGAACTGTGTACCATTGTCGGATATCACTAATGCTGGTACTACGAATCTTTCCAAGATGTTCCTTTTGAAGAAACGGAGTACGTTTTTTGCTGTGATTTTGGCTAATGGTTCTGCTTCGATCCATTTGGTTGAGTAGTCGAATGCAACGACCAGATATTTCAGTTGCCCGGAGGCCTTGGGAAATGGTCCCAGAAGGTCCATGCCCCACCATGCGAAAGGCCAAGGGGAGACCAAGGATGTTAGCTCAGCCGGGGGTGCTAGGTGCATGTCCCCATATCGCTGGCATTTATCGCAGAGGTTTACGTAGTCTTGGGCGTCTTTCAACATAGTAGGCCAGTAGTAACCTGCTCGTAGGACCTTTTTTGCGAGATCTTTTACGCCAAGGTGTTGTCCGCAAATGCCGTCGTGGATGTCGGCGAGGACTTCTTGGGTCCCGTTAGGTCCTAGGCACTTGATTAGTGGAATGGTGAAGCCTCTTTTGTACAAGGTTCCTTCCACCAATGTGAATGAGCAAGCCCTTCGTTTCAACCTCGTTCTTTCATGTGGATTGGTAAGGAGTTCACCATTCTCTATGTATCGAGATATGAGTCTTCTCCAGTCTTCCATCCCGATGATAGAGTTGATCTCCTGATGCAGAGTTTTGATGTTGTGGATGCTTGGCTCGCCGAGGACCTCTTGTATTACTGTTTTGTTTCCGCTCGCAGTTCGCGTACTTGCGAGTTTTGAAAGAATGTCTGCCCGAGTATTCTGTTTGCGGGGAACGTGGGTTACTTCTACGGCGTCGAATTCTTTCATTTTCTCTAGTAATAACTGGACGTACTTTTGGAGGTGGTCTTCTTTTACTTGGAACTCTCCTGTGATTTGGGAAGCCACTAGTTGCGAGTCGGTAAAGATTTTCACCTTTTTGGCCCCCATGTCCTTGGCGGTTCGCAAGCCACCCAGGAAGGCTTCATACTCTGCAGTGTTATTGGTAACAGGAAAAGATAAAGCGAGGGAAATTTCGACAACGGTACCTTTGTTGTCTTCTATGATTATTCCGGCTCCGCTTCCCTTAGAGTTGGATGATCCATCTACGAAGACGGTCCAATCTTCAGAGCTTTCCTCGGTTGGGAAAGTCATCTCGACGAGGAAGTCGGCGAATACCTGAGCCCTTAGTGCCTTTCTGGATTCGTACTGAATGTCAAACTCGGATAGCTCGAGCGACCACTTCATCATCCGACCGGCTACGTCTGGGCGACCCAAGATTTGCCTGATGGGTTGGTCCGTCCAAACTACCACTGTGTGTGTGCTAGGAAGTATTGCCTTAGTCTTCTGGCTGCGGTGAGGAGTGTGAGGGCCACCGTTTCGATCCTTTGGTACCTTGTTTCAGGTCCCAACAATGCTTTGCTGGTGAAGTATACTGGTTTCTGCCCCTCCGCCGTTTCTCTGATGAGGACGGCGCTTATCGCGTCAGAGGAAACAGAGAGATATAGGTACAATACTTCACCTTGATCTGGTCGTGATAGCACTGGTGGTGCAGATAGCGTTTCCTTGAGGTGCTGCAAGGCAGTTTCGCACTCGTCCGTCCATTCGAACTTCGTTTCTTTCCTCAAGAGTTTGAAGAAAGGAAGTGCATGTTGAGCGGACTTGGCCACGAACCTAGAGAGACCGGTCAGCATTCCGTTGAGCGTTTGGATGCACTTCTTGGAGTGGGGTGTTGGAAGCCCAGTAAATGCACGGCATTTGTCTGGATTCGCTTCGATTCCTCTTTCTATTAGATAGAAACCGAGGAACATACCCGCTTGGACTCCAAAGGTGCACTTTTCTCGATTGAGTCTCATGTTGTATTTCCGAGTTTGCTCGAACACTCTTATGAGATGGGCGGCATGATCCACCTCTTGCTGGGATTTTACGATCATGTCGTCCATGTAAACCTCTAGGATGTCGCCCAGAAGTGTCTTGTCATAAACTCTGTTCATCATACGTTGATAAGTAGCCCCCGCGTTTCGTAGACCGAAGGGCATTACGTTGTAGTAATAGTTCCCTGATTCAGTCATGAAGGCTGTTTTCATTTTATCTTCTTCAGCCATGGGTATCTGATTGTACCCAGAGTAGGCGTCCATGAAGGATAAAAGTTTATAGCCAGAGGAGTTATCAACGAGTTTGTCGATGTTAGAAAGAGGATATGCGTCTTTAGGGCAGGCCCTATTAAGATCGGTATAGTCAACACACATACGCCATTTTCCATTAGATTTTTGACAAGTACAACATTGGAAAGCCAGGTAGTGTATTTGGCCTCGGAAATAAACTTTGCCTCTAGGAGGTCTTTTACAGCTTTTTCTGCAGCTTCTGACTTTTCAGGAGACTGCTTCCTACGACGCTGGGCTACAACGCTAACTCCGGGATCCACCGTAAGTTGGTGACAGGCGACGCTGGGGTCGATTTCGGGCATGTCAGCTGCGCTCCAAGCGAACAGGTCATCGTTTTCTCTGAGGCAGGCGATCAGCTGGTCCTTGACAAGTTCAGGGAGGTCCTTGCCAATCTTGAAGTTCTTCGAGGGGTCGTTTCCAAAAGGGACCAGCTCGAATTCGCCATCGGGAACAGGTCGAAGAAGTTTCGTGTTGAGCAGATCCTTCTTCTCCCGTTTTTGTTCCTTCAGGTCTTCCTTGGTGAACCTGGGGTCAAGTTCGACCAAGTTGGCGTCCAGGGTGCTCGCAGCAGCTTTCCCTTTGTCCTCAGCAGGTTTGCCGGGTTGGGAAACTGAGTTCTGGGTTTTGTTGGCTTGTAGGAAACATCTTCTTGCAGCTTCGATGTCTCCGCTGAGTGAGACGATGATGCCGTCCTTCGCATGGTATTTCAACTTCAGATGAACGGTCGAACATGCGGCCCCTAGCTGGGCGAGCCCAGTTCTCCCTATAATGCAATTGTAGAAAGACTGGCAGTCGATCACCAGGAATGGGATCTTTATTGTCTTTTTGGCCTCCTCTTCGCCGAAGGTGACCAGTAGCTCCACGTACCCCCATGGTTGAGTGGATGAGCCGTTGAAGCCATAGAGTTCATCCCCAACATAGGGAGAAAGGTTTTTCTCCGTCAGTTGGAGAGTTCAGAACAGGCTGGTGTACATGATGTCGCATGAGGCCCCTGTGTCTATCAGGACTCTTCGGACATCTGCGTTGGCCATCAATGCTCGCACGAGCAAAGGGATGGCAGAATTTGAAGCTCCACCAGGTAGTTCGGAGTCATAGAAAGCCAAAGGTGGCCTTCCTCCTCGGATGGATGGGGCCATGGTGTTGACGTCCATGAGCTCCTGAAATTTCCTCTTCATGCCGCCCATGGAAATGTTCAGCGTCCCTCCGGTGATGATATTGGCGGTAGGAAACTGTTCCCAGGTGCATGAATAGGGGGTGATTTCCACGTTGTCAGGGAAATCGTCCAGATGTTCCACGGACATGGCGATGGTCCTGCCAGGTTCAGAACCGTCACCGACGTGATCAACAGCTTTCCTTTCTGATTCTGGATTTTTCACGTATTTGCTTGAGCCGACCCCTTTGGATGAGGAGTTCGATGGCGTCCTTCAGATGGATGCAGTCGTCGGTTGTGTGTCCGTGGCACTTGTGGAACCGACAGTATTTTGTTTTGTGGACTCTCCTCCTCTCCTGAGACGGAGCCTTTGGCGGCTTGATGCCGACTTCTGCTAGATCGGCTACAGCGATCTCAACGAGGATTTTCTCCCTGGACATAGCCAATGGAGTGTACTCGGTGAAGTGACCGTTTGGTCCCTTGCTTTCGCGAGCAGCTTTGCCTTCCTTCTTTTTCTCCTGGAAGGGCTTTCTGGATGATTCAGTAGCAGGCTCCTCCTTCCTGACTTTGTTGAGGCTGTCGGCGTACAAAGCCTCTTCGTAGGCGATGTAGATCTTGGCGATCGCTAGGAACTCGTTGAGGGTCCTTGGACGATCTAGGAGGACAGCCTTCTTCACGTTCGTCTCATCACGTAGGCCTTTGGCAATGAGGTATAGTTTCATTGTCTCATTTGCGCCTCTGACCTGGACGGCCTCTTTGTTGAACCTTTCGATGTAGTCTCGGAGAGGCTCGCTCCTTCCTTGGACGATGGCTTCGAGGGAAGCCACCGTTTTTGGTTGCGTCCTTGATGCGGTGAAATGGGTTGTGAACTAGTTGCAGAGGTCGCTCCATGAGTCTATCGAGTTTCTCCTCAAGTTCTTGAACCATGTGACTGCTCCTCGTCTCAGCGTGGTGACGAAGAGCTTCCATTTGATGGCGCCCCGCACCGACCGGTAAGTGAGAACTGCCTCGATGTTCTCGATGTGCTCGTCCGGATCGGAAGTCCCGTCGTATGAGTCCATTTGAGGCGATTTTTCCAGTCCGCGAGGTATAGGAGCTTCTCGGATACGCCGTGTGAACGGACCGTAAGCGTTACGATCAGTTTGGGTATCGCGGGTGTCCAGTGAACTGGAAGGTGACCGTGAGTACCTGTTGCGCCTGGGTGGAGATCTCCTGGGTAGAGTTCGGCGCAGAGGGGATCTTCTCGATGTGGCCCTTCTAGGGGGAGATCTCCTGGGTGGAGATCGCCTTGGAGGAGATCTCCTTGGTGACCTCCTGGTGAAAGAAGGAGATCCGATGCTCACCGAGTGTCGGGGGGATCTGGAACGCGATTGACCGGGGGTCCCTCCTCTTCTGTTACGTGCCGGGGAGGGAGATCGCAGGGTTGGAACGGTTGGGCATGCCTGCTCCAGATCCATCAGTCGGCGGTTCTGTTCCTCGATCAACGACGTCTGTCGTTGGATCGTGCGGATCAGGTTACCGATGAGTACGCCGGTTGATGCTACATCTTCTGGCGTTTCTGTAGGGCTGCTGGGAGCTAACATAAGCCTTTGTTGGATAGGAAGTACCTGAGCTGGTTCCTCCCTGGTTGTATCCGCAGGTGAAGGTGAAGATGTTACGCCATCCTGTTGAGGAATGCACACCTCACTTCGTAGCTGGGATTTGGCACCGTTGGCAGCCATTGTAGTTCTTTTTGTGAAAGCTTTGGTTTTTAGGGATAAAAACGGGGAAGCTTATATATTTTTCCCACAGACGGCGCCACTGATTGTACCTGATCAGAAGGAGACTGCCGGTGCTTTGAATGCGGTGCTGGTGACGGTGGTGGAATACGTCAGAATGCTTCTTGGAGCGGATGGGGGGTGTGTACCTGCAGGCGCTCCGACGCTCAAGTCAGTAGAGATCAGAGAGTGAGGGTTTAGTGGAAGAAAAGAATCCTACCTTGGGGACTGCAGTGAGTCCCCTATTTATAGAGGTGGAGAGCTGCAGAGCCGTTGGAGAGGCACACCTGGCTCCGGCGGTTACGAAATCGTGGGAAGTGTAACTGCTGGAGAGTTTATTGCGGGAACGTGCACAACGTGCAAGAGAGACGTTGGGGTTCGTTTGAACCGGTCTCTTTGCTTCGTGCACCCCCCTTCAGGAGAGGGGGTAAGCCGTGAGCAATAATGCCAAACGTGGAGTTTGGGCTTGGAATGGTATTGGGCCTAAGCGGATGGGCCAAGAATCCTTTCGGCAGGTCTAGAACAATTCATAATGATGAATTCAATGAATCCTTTAACTGTTGCAAAAAAATATATACACAAATAAACATTACGTCATAACCTAATGTTTTATCAGAGATCAATCCTGTTTTTTTTTCCCTAATAATTCATATCCATACTATATATAAAGAAAACAACCTCTTTCAACTCATTTTTTTTTAAATTGCCCTCAATTAAAAAGTGTAACAAACTATTTTCCGTTATGATTTACAAAGTGTATCATACTATATGTGTATATTTATACTTAATTTTTTGTTATCCCAATTATACGCTTAAACAACTTTTTCTATAATAAAGATTGTTGTTGGTGTCATTAAAAAAATATATTATATTTTTTTGTTATACATAATTTTCAAACGTTAGCGCAATAAAAAGAGCGGAAAACGAACACGTGAGTGCCCGTCTTTTCGCTAGTATATGAGAAAGGATTTGCGCAACTTCTTTATATTTGGTTTTTTTTAAGTATTCTTTATATTTGGTTGTTACTAAATAATTCAGTATTTTTATAAAGTTGGTTGTTACTAAATTCGTGTTGTTTTACAAATTTTGTCATTTATGTTACTAGATTTATGCTAGTTATTATAAAAGATTTGTGTAACAAATCAACTGTGAACATTATTTTTTTCTGACAAAATTGAGAACATTACTTAACAGCCAATTGTTTTACTAGAAAAGATTTATACAATCTTGTGATTTTCTTTCATATATGTTTACCCCTTTGGAAATTGAAGTGACATATACAAATTAAAATAAATTATTTTATTTATAATTCACTTTTTAACCTTTTATTGAATTGGTCAATACTTTTGTAAAACTGTATTTATCTCTACTTTCTTGTGTTGAACATAATATATCCTGGTGGAAATCTATTTTTTAAAGGACATATGTTGTGGCCAATTCATTATATCATGGTTTACAATGGGAGAACTACTCTCTTGATCGACAAGATAGTATAGCAACATGAACTTTTCGGTTTTTGTTTTTTAAATAAATAAATAAAGGATGTAAGTTGCTAAAATTATTGATCACTGCTAATTTATATGAATTTTGAAACGCTGACGTGAATAGTTCAGATTCAGCATTATTACAGAATATATTCACAACATGAAAAAAAAAAAAAAAAAAGGTATCTTTATCAAAGCATCCATAAAAGGTTGCTCAAAGAAGAAAGTCTTTTTTTATTTTTATCATTATTATTTGGGATATAGTTCTCAAAAACTACAAATTTAATTTATCAAGATTATTTGGGATATAGTTCTCAAAGAACTACAAATTTAATATTAAAGCGTCATTGAAAGATTTCTCAAAGAAGGAATTTTTGTTGATCATTGTTTATGACAATTGGAAGAGTTCCTGAAGAACTACACATTTAAAACACAATTGAAATTTCTAACATTTATTTGATCTAAATAAAATAAAAAGTAAAATCTGAGACATTACATATATTTCTATACAACTCCAATAAGCTCGTGAAGTAGCAAATTGAGTAAATATTTTCATGATTATTTTTGGAAAATTAGCAACATTTTTAATTGAACAAAGAGTGGTTCTTGATTAAAATGGTGAAAGGTAGCATTGAACGTCATTCCGAGAAGTGAATGGTTCAGACTATTTGTTTTATATAATCAAAGTCATGATTATGATATTTGATTTAGTAGAGGTTATTATTGATATGATAATGTCAACGTCATAAAATTCCATTAGTATGAACTTGGATGAGTTAAAAAATTAGTATTTGATCAAAGATTAATTTTACTCCACTATGTGATCAAATTTTTTTTTTATGCGGTCATACTTCTAATCTATTGCTTGAATCATGCACGACCACCATATATTATGATACGGAAACAAGTTGAAAAAATTTATGGATATATATTGAAGTATGGTTGTTCAAAAACGAACCAACTCAATAGAAAAACCACAATTCAAACCAACCCAAAGCGAAATATAAAAAAAAAAAACTACATTTGGTTCAGATGTAATCAGATTATTTTTTTTCTCAACTGCATGATTTAGTTTGCGGTTTTTATTTTACCAACCAAAGCAAACAAAATGAAACCGCAACATAAGAAAAACGCTAATTATGCATATGTCACCTAGACCAATACTCATAGAAACTCAATGAAAACTTTTATAAAATGACTTTTTTTTTTTGGTTAAGTTTCGTCCTTGCTTTTTATTTCAAAAATGTATTTATGTGCTACTAGAACTTTTAGAGAATGATCGATACAATCTTAGTCTTTTGCATTTCTTACAGAATAGGATTACTTTCTGTTCATGTTTTTAATTATTATTATTTTTGAGAGGAATTCATGTTTTTAATTTAGTCTATGTTGTTGAAAACATTGTTGGATGAAAATGAAATTGTAATATTTTATGAAATTTAAAACATTGTTTGAAACATTGCTGAAAATATATTGTATTTTAGTTTTTTTAACTTGATTTTAATGGTGGAAACAAAAAGGATATATTGTCTCAAAGAAAACCGCATCATAAACTAGAAAGTGTATATCTTATTTGGGTTGTACAGAGATTTGTATAAAGAAAACAGTTTACTAGGGAACAAGAAAACAGTTTACTGACCGCATCATAAACCTAAAGTTGTGAAAAGGAATCAGTTTTACTAGACAAACCAGAAAGTGTTGTAATCAAACAGGAAATAAACTGGGATAGGAATATGCCTGTCCAAACCTAGGAAAATCTATAACTGAAAAACTTTATATTCCCAAAAATAAAACCCCTACTTATTGAATTGAAGGCATGATCTAAATCAATCCCCTCCATACACTATTTACAACCTTATCTACTATAGTCACACATTCCTTTGATACCTATACTGATTTAAAAAATTCTGAATTTTCAGCAACTTAATCTAAACCATCAGTTCTGCGTGTGACAAAGATTAATAAGTCCTTATTGTTCTAGCTCTGGTTGGTCATGGGATTTTAACTTTACCTAGGTAACAGTTTGGATCAACTTGGGTTGGGAATATTTAGTGCAACCCACAGATCACATAAACCTTAACTTTCACAATCTATATATCAACATCAGTAAGCTGTGAGAGCTTCATCCAAAGGCAGTTTCGCCATACAATTAAAGGGTCTTCCTAGCGTGAACTACATTATCAACTAACAACCAATAAGCTGGTGATTACTGCATTTTAGTGGCACAATGAGAACACTAATTTTACTGCTACAATATATAACTCTTACTCGAATTTTTAGCAAGCAAACTTATTTTGGAGAAATCACACATATACTGGAAATAAAATCATAGTAAAAGATAAGACTTCAACAAAAATCACAATCAAAATCATTCAGAAACAAAAACATAGATAACACAACTGATCAAGAAAGCATGCCAACTACGCATGAATCAACAAAAATCTGAGTGTCAACAAGAATCCCAATACCAATTTTTAGTGGAAGATAAACACACGATGATAAATCTACACTAAGATAACAGCCTAGTTTTTCATTATCATCACAATCACTTTGACTTCCACATTCAGAATGAATAATGAAAATCCTCATCATCATCATCATCACCTTTTCTGGTCAATGCACCTTTTCATATATCGATATGGCAGTCGCAAATCCTTGATCTGGTCAATGCACCTTTTCTTCAAATCTTCATTCAAATTAAGACAATCACTAATGTCAAGAGATTCAAGAAGAGGGCATTTATCAATAATGGCGCATAGTCACATAATTCGTAGTTCGCTTCGGTACGTGGTACGGGTTCGGGTACGCGGTACGCGACATGAGAAGAATTCGGTACGTCTGGGGGTATAGAGCTTCGGTACGCCTTGGTTCGTAGTACTAGTACTAGTTAATTAAATATAATAACCTATCAATAATTTTTTTAATAAAAAGATATTTTTAGTAGAGTTTTTAAATAATACTTCAAATTTAGTAAAAAAAAAGTGAAATTTATAGAAGTATTTATAGTTTTAATACCAAAAAAAAATATATAGCAAAAATCTGCGATCAATACATTTGCATTAGTTCGTCAAAAAAAAAATACATTTGCATTATTTTCAAAATGTGAAATTTTAATTTTTTTTTTGTATGAAAAATCCGTAGAAAATATGTGCCAAAATACTGCTCAGAATGTTAATAATTCATTATGGGCCAAACAAACCCAGGCCCAATGTAAAAAATGTCCAGCAACATAGAAAAACCCTAATATCATCATCTTCCTCCTTTCACTCAAATGAGCAGCCGCCTCCTCCTCCTGTAAAATTTCTTAAACCCATTTTCAGCAGTTTCCCAAAAACCTCTAAACTCTCACCATCACTTGAGATTTAGATCTATTTCTTCTCTTCGTCTTCATAACATAAAACCTGGGTTTACCAGTATGTTTTTTTTTTGCAAATTTTTTGCGGGTTCCTGTGGTGCGCTTGTTTCTGCGAATTCGTCAACGAATTCAGGCGAACCAATACGCCAAAGAACCACGAACCGGTTCTCGCGTACCAATTCGCGGTTCTCCACTGTTCCGACGAATTATATAATCCTCATCATCATCATCATCACCTTTTCTGGTCAATGCACCTTTTCATATATCGATATGGCAGTCGCAAATCCTTGATCTGGTCAATGCACCTTTTCTTCAAATCTTCATTCAAATTAAGACAATCACTAATGTCAAGAGATTCAAGAAGAGGGCATTTATCAATAATGGCGAGCACACCAAGTTCACTGAGCTTGTGTCCGCTCATATTAAGATGGCGTAGACCAGGCATTGTTTCAGCAATAACAAACGCCATTTTATCAGAGTCACAAGAGTCAAGCGACCATGAACAATATTGAAGCGATTTCAAAAGAGGGCAAGATCGACCAAGGGCTTCAAGAGTGGCCTCAGATATATTACAAAATGGGATGAAAACCTTCTCTAACTGCGGAAGCTTTCTAATGACTTCACTAAACCCTTCATATTCTGTAATTCTGTCCATCTTTACACGCATGCAACGTAGGTGACTGCCACTGTAAAATTTGTATTAAGAAAAAAACTATTAAAAAATGGTTCATGAAAACAACAAGATATATACGGTTAAATGCAGGAATAAATTAAGATATTGAAACTCATTACTTATCAGCTATGAGTTTAAATAGACCAGGGGTGCCATAATCTTCTTCGACAATAATGCTTTCAAGATGACCGCAACTTAGTTTAACAACATTGCAACAAACCTTCTCCATATACCAAGGATCAAAGTCAACATATTTGGGTATATGAATAGTGCGCCACATGAGAGGATCCTTGCAAATCTTCAACCATTGAGTGCACACAAGGGATACATTAGTCAAAATTGTAAATATACCAAGCCTCTTGATGATGTTTGCTGTCAAATCACTCGGAAGATCAAGCCAATTTGGTCGCTTTACGAGAAAGAACCTATTTTTTTTCTTTGACTTTGACCTAGCCTTTGTGCTCTCACTTTCCTCTTCCATTGCTGGAATTGAAGAAATGGCCAAGGAACTGAAACGATTAGATAATTTGATTCCTGTATTGTTGTAACCTTTTATAGAAACCATATCGTTAAAGTAGAAACGTTTTGAGAGAGAAACGTTGTTAGCGTTTAGGGGACGATGAAAGTGTTTGACAATAGAAAAAGAGTTAATAGTGAAAGGAGAAGGCACGGCGGCTAGGGTTCCAAACAAGTTATGAAAATTACTAATAAGGGGCATTTGGCGGTTCAAGTGTGACCTGTTCAACCCGATCACCCAATCCAATATGCATTTTACTCGGACTTGTTCAAGTTTGGATCCAACACGAACTACTCATTCAAATCGGAAAAACTATTACTTTTCTCACCCTATCAATTTTCTGTGTGCCCTATTTTTTTTCCGAAAATACCATTTGTTCGGATTATATAATCTGAAATAGATTATTAGGTAATTTTAAGGATTGTATATTCCAAAACATAACAAAATAAAATAAATAGAAAGTGTATCGTAATTGATATCAAACGTCTTTGTTGATCGTCGTACAATCCCCGCATAAATTGCAAAGCAATTTTTTGGATTGTATGAGCGGTCAGCAGTGACCATGATATCATAACCACTCCTAAATAAAAAAAGAGAAAGAAAAAGTAAGAAAGGATGAGAAATGAAAAACGAATGAATATGTTGAAGCATGCAAGACTATTCATAACCATAAACTTATCATAGGTTGTAACTACAGTCGAAGGAAACGTTTACAATGCATAAACCGACTAAAAATGCATTAAACACACCACAAACCGTCCAAAACCTTGGGTGTAACGCCACAGTCCACACAGTCTGGGAGGTTTCAGATTATATAATCTGAAACAGTCTAGAACTTTTTGGATTGTGTAATATGAATATCCCAGACTGTGTTTAAGTTTGATTCTTGGAGGGTTTTCATGGTGAATGACATAGGAAAAGAAGGTACACAACATAATTCAACGACATAAAACAACATAATAACAGAAGTGATGAAATATCTGATAATGTGTTCGAAGAGGTGCTTTTCTACTTGATCCAGCTGACCTGTCATCCGACATATTTCGATCGGCATGTCAACTGGATCAAGTTCATAACAACCTCTTTGTAATCTTATCTGCAACATAATGATGAAAGGCATTCCAAAAGGATTTTTATTTTCAAAAGGATTTTTATTGCCAATATTGCCAAGATATATTTCTATTCCTATTTCTAGTGAGTCGTTGACCACAGATAAATGTCGGTGTTATGTGGACCACATAAAAAAAAATCTTGTATCTAAAAGTTTCAGATTTTATAATGCGAAAGTTCCCTCCCCCTACAAAGTACGAAATTTAATACATTATTGAACCGATTCAGATTATATAATCCGAAATATTTTGGAATAGTTACTTTCTCAACAAGAATGACTCATGGAACACGTTTATCTTTGAGTTTTACCAGTTTTAATAGCTGGTCAGATAAGTTGAACACGTATTTTGACACTTATTAATGAATCGTTACACTCTATGCACTCATTCTTCACAAGTTTTCTCTATAAATACTCATCAATCCTTCACAATTTTTCATTCAATGATCTCACATTCTCTCGTTCTCCTTTCTTTCTACAATGTGTTTTCAACGTTGGCCTTTCATACTAGCTAGAACGATCAAAAGTGATCGTGCCGCTTTGCAAATTTGCAACATCACTCAGGGGTTAAAGGTTGTTTGTTTGGGTGCAAGGTTGACCATCAGATTCTCCTTTTCCCTAGAGAGGAAGCAAACCTTAACTAGGAAACAAACCTTACCTCAACCTCCTTCCCCCTCCATCTTCTAGTGCTGCATGATTTGTTTTAGATTTAATAAATTACCATTAGGTGTTTGAAAATTTTGTGTAATAAACTTCAAGTTTCAATTTTGTTGTAAATGTACTATGAAACTATATATATATATATATATAGGGTTTTGTTACAAGCCACCCTTTGGTGGTGTCTTTTATCAAGTCACACCTTAAGGTGTGATTTTCACTTTTTAGTTATAACTTTGCTAAAAGACACCTTCATAAAAGTAAGTTGGTGTCTTTTCGCAAATGCTCATAGAGTAACTTGATAAAAGACACCTTTTGTGAAGGTGTCTTTTATAAGTGTTTTGACTTACTCCTGGTGTCAACGGATCCTGTCTCATATATATATATATATATATATATATATATATATATATATAGTCAAAAAAAAATAGTATATGTTATGAAAATATTAGAATAAAAACAAGAATAAAGAGAAGTAGAGAAGAAGAGAGAAACATAGATGATTATATTATTCTCTTGTAATGTACAATAGGTTACATGTGGTCTATATTTATAGAGAAGTACAATGATATGACTTAAGAGTTAAGTACTTAAGGGATAAGTACAAATAGGTGTGACTTAGCGGATAAGTAATATGGTGTCACTAAAGAGATAAGTACAAGGGTTTGTGGACATCCACTTATTATATTCATAACGCTCCCCCTTGGATGTCCATCAAGGATATGCCTCATTAAAACCTTACTAGAGAAAAACCCGGTGGGAAAAAAATTCTAGTGAAGGAAAAAGAGTACAACATCCTTTTGTGTCATAATCTGCCTCGTTAAAAACCTTACCAGGAAAACCCAATGGGATAAAACCATGGTTAAGGGAAAAAGAGTGCAGAACACATCTGTGTCTCCCCCTCATAAAGACAATTATATATGAGACGAAGAAGGTCAAATAATCTTATAGGCTAGTTATCCAAAATCTTTACTTGACAGTGACTATGTAAAAAGATATGGTATATATCCATGTTCTTCTCCAATTTAGCAGTTCTTGAGATATTGTCTTCATATTGAGTTGTAGAAAGAGTGTCCTTATAAAATTAAAAAACCAAAAGTTTCTTCTGTATGTGAAATCATAATCCTTAATAAATAGCATTATCCACTTCCTTGATGTAGTGCTAATATTTTCAAATGATCGGATGATATTGTTGTTACAAATTGTATGTTTGACTTTGCTGCAATATCTGCATTTACTAAAAAAAACCACAATATATAATAAGCAAAATACATTAAAGTCATCACCTGATCAATTCAAATTGTTCAGAATTTTCTTGAGGACGTCATCTTTACTCACATCAAGTGACATCACAATTATTCTATTACATAATTAACTGGATTTTTCCATATCGACCTTTGTATATCAAATTTTAGAATCTCTTCATGAGTTTTAATAATATATATACGATTATCATAAAATCGATTGTAACAAATTCATTTCAAATCCTTAAAATGGACAAATGATGTCATCTTTTCAATAGTTTTGATGGTGAGTCTCACTCAAATGAAATCCTTCAAGGAGTTTCATATAATCACCACTATCAAGTGAGTCATACAAATAAATTGTAGCACATCTTTCATATAATTTGAGCCTTTCATGTGCTACTGACTTAATCAAGTATGAAAAAGTTCTTAAATTCACTTCTGGTGAATATGTCTTTTAAAATAAATGGTAGACATTTATCAATTCACTTCCGGTGAACATACCAAACTCTATATATGTATTTTACCATTCTAATTCCCTTTTCGCGCGAAAAATCATATATATCCATTTAACTTCACACCTTCAAGTGTGCGGACTACAAGTCCAAACAAATTATGCTTTATGAAGCGAGTTTGATTTCAATGGAATTGTCTTTTTCCAATTGTAGATATTTTCTTTATCTATAATCTTTAATAGACTTTAACCCATGATCCTCATTATTACTTATCACATATAGCGCTATATTATATCCAAAAACACGTCGACGTTGACTTTATTTCGGTTCCATCTCATTCCATTAATATCTTTCATTCATGACATAATTTATCGATATTTCATAAATTTCAGGTACCTGACCAGTTCATCTGGAACTGAAAAATCAATTATGTAAGACGACTCTTTTAGAGTTTCTATATCCTCGTTTAGGTTATCTATCATTTAAGCTCCTTTTCTTGTTCGAGGATCTTTTATATTTGGAACCAAATTGTCTACCATGCTTCAGGCACGGTTGAGATTCATTTGCAATATTAGATTATCCAACATGGATATCTATTTCATTTGGAGCATTAGCAGCTGATATTTAATTTGTTTAACTTTGCAAATGAGTTATATTTTGAGGTATTTAATTTGTTTAACTTTGCAAATGAGTTATATTTTGAGGATCAAGATGAGACAATAATATTCCTTTCAAATAATTTATTTGAACTTCAGGTTCACAATTTTTAGCTGCTTATCATCTCCCCCTAATATTGGGAAAAGTAATCTATCAATTGATAATTAGCCTACCAGGCCATAAACAAATTGGCTCAATATAATATATGATAGATGAAAATTCACATCAAATATATTTTCCCAATATTCTTTTAAGATTTATCATAGTGCATTATATTGGAGCAATTGTGACATACACAACACATGCAAAAATTCACTTAGATGAGAAATATCAGGTTGTTAACCTTAAACCAATGATAAATTAAGGGGAGAACTTACATATAGTAATGTGTTGGCTTGATGCATATAAATATCTCAATATACAAGATTATTGATTGATTCCCAAAATTGAGTTTATAAGGCATGATATCATAACCAAAATAGAGTTTATAAGGTATGGTCTGATAAGTATCAATCATACAATTAACTTTAGACGTCTAAAGAATGGATCTCCAAGTCCATTTTTATGAGCATATGCTACCAGCTGTTCAATATCAATTTCAATTGACAAATGATACTTATCAAATGATTTCTGAAAATTTCAGAAAATAAACTCTTTAGTCAAAATTGTTGACATAATAATCTCACAAACTTCTGGTTGTGAATATATCTGTGATCATTTAGTTGATGCATCGATTCAAATCATATAATATCCAAGTGATTCACATGATCAGTGTTTTAATTTAAATATCACCTTATATAAGTGAGAGACTTGTTCTTTTAAATTGCCAACTTCTTATGGGAACTAGTAACACACAATAGTTACTAGATTGAAGAATCTTCTGCCTCTTCAATATATATCCATTTTTTTTAACTAGTTTCTGCATCATAATAGATCCGGGATAACCGAACCGGTCTTGCCAACGATAAATTGAATATAATTTGTAAACTTCAGATTTACAATAATATGTGCTTCCATTGCACAAATATAAGTGTAGTATAATTCAGAGATAATTTTTTTTCACTACACTTATTTTTTCCAGAATATATCTCGTAATATAGAGATATTTAACATTTTTTTCTTTTCTTAATATGATATCAATTTTGATTGATATCTTAAATCTCAATAAAATTTATGAGAATGCAATCTCATTGTGTAACTTTGCTTCTCTATGTAACAATATACATCAGCTCTTCAGGAGCCTTCAATAATTTTGTAGTTCTTTAGGAACTTTATCACAAGTGATAAAAAAATCATTATTTGAGCAATCCTTCTGGGATTGTTTAATAAACTCAAGAATCTGTATTTGAAACATGATTTGTAAACTTCTAGTTTACAATAATATATATTTTATTGATTTCAATCCATTTGAAACAATAATAAACAACAAAATTCTACTCAAATGAAATTATATAATGAATATTCTAAAACCTTATTTATCTTTTGCATTATCATAAACATATCAAAAACAAAAAAATCAACAAATAAAACTTTATAAATCATACTTTTTTTTTTTAGGTGAGTAATTAGGCAACACAAATTGTCAATAAGATCGAGATCAAATAAATGTATTTCATGAGAAAATATACATATCTAACATATAATATTTATGAGATAATAATCTTGAAGGATTTAGAAGTAAACAAGAGAACGTCAATTCATGGAAGATATTTTCAAGAATTATGTAGAGAAGAGTTTGTACTTACCTTGTAATTCAAGCATTATAGAAGTCTTATGCAATAAGAAAGAAGAAAATCATCACCAAACTTTAATTTTAGAATAAGGAAACAATCTTGCATGATTCAATCCATATAATATAAATATCGTATCAAGAAAATCTTTCATGAAACACTAATTTCTCAACTGATATAAGTTCACACTAATGAAATTTTATGATTTTGACATGTATCATATCAATAGTAATCTCTAGTAAATCAATCAGCATAACCACGATATTGGTTATATAAAACAAATAGTATGAGTCATTCACTTCTGGGAATGACGTTTAATGTGACATTTCACCATTTTAATAAAAAACCACTATTTGTTCAATAACAAATGTTATTAATCTTTCAAAAATATTTACTCATTTTGCTACTTCAGGAGCATAATCAAGTTGTATAGAAATGCACATATTTTCTCATATTTTTCCCTTCTTTTTACCAGATCAAATAGATCTTATAAATTTCTAGCATGTTTTAAATGTGTAGTTTTTTTTTTTAGAAAATCAAACACAAATATTTATAAATGAACATCAAAGAAAATCATTTTTTTTTCAAAAATATTTAAATTTAAAATATTGGTTCTTTGAGAACTACACTACCAAAAAAAATTGGTTCTTTGAGAACTGTACATCAAATTTAAATCATATTTTATAAGACAACACTATTATTAACACTATCATTTTAATAGTTTTAAATGAAAAGATAGTAAAAATATGAATAATTCTTTGGAATAGTTTGTTACTTCTATCCCAAATTTGTTGCAAGATTGTTACATTCGTAACAAAAAAAATGTTTCTCATTAAATAGTTTGTTACATAACACTTTAAAATATAGCAACTAAAATTTTCAAAGATAAAATTAAAAGCATTAGAGATTTATGTAACAAATCAATATGTTTTTGAAGATTCACGTAACAAAAAAATCATTCAAAAATTAGGTAACAAATTAATATATTTATAGGGATGTACGTTACAAAAACAAGAATTTATTCACAGACTAATCTTTTATTAATTTGTTCCATAAAATTTGTTTTGAACACAAAATTTATTATGAAAGTTTATTTCAAAAATATCTAGAATTCATCCTATATGAAACAATTTTCAATTTGAAAAAAAAAATCATATATGCTATTGGTTAAAAAAACAATTCATCTGACAACCCGTTTTATGGAAATTTTCAACTAACCACGAATTAAAATAAAATTTAGCAACATAGCTAAATTGAATTCAAGTATTAAAATTATATCTTCAAGAACTATATAACTTCTAATTTATTTGTGCAATCCTTCCGGGATGCATATCATTGAATGAATTCTTCGGGAATTCATCGAGAATAAAAATTGAGTTTTTATGTTATTCAATAACTACTCAAAATCAAATCAATTTTTCCTGCAATCCATCATGGATGCATCACTATTGAATTCTTCAGGAATTCATGGAAGATAAAGATTGATTTTTAAGTTTTTTAAGAACTATGCAATAAATTTAAACCATAAAATCAATTCTCCATGCAATCCTTCATAGATTAACGCTTTTGAATTCTTCAGGAATTCAAAGAGGAAAATATTAAGTTCTTCAGGAACTACGTTGTTGAATTCTTCAGGAATTCACATAGAATAATATTGAGTTCTTCAGGAACTACATAATATATCTCTTTAATTTTATAATATGAGATCAATCCTTATGCAATACTTCATGAATGCATATGGAATAAATAAACACAATAATATAATACAATTCACATAATAACAATTTAATGTATCTATAAGGCACTGATTCCAATTGATGGAATTGTAACAGTATAAAATTAAAACTTATTTACACAAAAAAATAGATTAAAAATTACATACCTAAGTTGGTAAGCTCGTGCTGATAACGTGTTATGAAAATATTAGAATAAAAACAAGAATAAAGAGAAGTAGAGAAGAAGAGAGAAACATAGATGATTATATTATTCTCTTGTAATGTACAATATGTTACATGTAGTCTATATTTATAGAGAAGTACAATAATATGACTTAAGAGTTAAGTACTTAAGAGATAAGTACAAATAGGTGTGACTTAGCGGATAAGTAATATGGTGTCACTAAAGAGATAAGTACAAGGGTTGGTGGACATCCACTTATTATATTCATAACAGTACAGTACAGATATAGATTAGAAATATTATAATTTAAGCAAATATCTTTCTCACAATTTTTCTTAGTGAGTAAGTATACGGTTCAATTCCTCTAAATAGAAACAGTATACGATTCAATTTGTTTCCAAGTCTTCTTCTATTCTTGATCTTTGATTACACAACTCTCCTTGTTCGGTTCTGCCCTATTATCAAAATGGGTTTGTCAAGAAAACATGTTACGAGTGTTATTGCGCTGTCACTGCTTGTGTTTTTATCATTAACATGGAACCTGAACTCAGTTTTAGCCTCTTCAGGAGGTGTCATGGGAGGAAGTTTCTTCAATTCAGATTCTTCTTCCTCATCCTCATCCTCAAGTTTCTTCAGTTCAGATTCTTCCTCATCCACAAGGTATTCAAGTTCTCGACATGTAAGGGCACAACATCATGGGAATGGTACCGCTGATGGTAAGGTTGCAAGTGATGAAACTGAAACATGGTTCTTGTTTTTCTTCTTGGTACTTGCACTTGGTGTCATTTTGGCTATAAGTCTTTGTAAACAAATCCATGAGAATACAGTTACTGTGCTTAAGCTTCAGGTTTGTTAACAAAAACATTTTTAGTTGTTTGTGCTCATTCTTCAATTACTAATAGTAGCTTTAGTTTCAAATTAATATTTTGATTTAATTCATATGCAATGACAGTGTAATATATCTAAGACATTGTAGATGTTTGTGTGTCTGTTGTCTAAGGTTGGAATCTTGGATGGGATGGGATGCACAATACAAAGGGATCTAACTAGGATTGCCGAAGCTGCTAATACATCGTCTAAGGAAGGTGTGAGCTGTTTATTGAAAGGTGAGTGAGTTGCTTCTAATATTTTTAGAGTTTAATTTATTTATATACACAACAAGTTTTACACATGCATCCAATCATGTGTTTCCAAATCAGTTAACGAGGCATGAGAAGTCATGTGTTTTTAACTCATTAAATAATGTGGCAACACGCCATTTGATGCATGTGTAGAACTTTTGTACAAGTGTATATAACTTAAATTCATATTTTTATGCTACCTCTGCTTCTGTCCATAAGTATATGTCTGTTGGGAGAAATTTCTTTGTCTATTTTATAAGACCATTCAAATTACTTGACTAACATACAACAACCAAGGCTTATCCCACTAAGTGGGGTCGGCTATAGAGTTTTGACAAAGTTATATGTCGGTTGTTGAGGCTTAACACAACCTCTCCTTTTACCCGGACTTGAGACCGGCTATGCAATGCAAGGCTGACATAGGCAGGATTAATTACTTGACTAACATAGCTCAAATTATTTTACACCTCTTTATGTAATCAATAACAAACACTTTGATATAGATTGTCGAGGTGGGGTGGGTAGGGGTAAGAAATAAAGGAAGGGGATATGGTTAATTTGGCGTACTATACTTTAGATGATTTGGAAGACAAGAAATGGGATTGTATTTCCAAATGAAGGAAAAATACCGGAAGAAGTAGTGAATGAGATTAAACTTTTGTCATGGAGATGGGTTTGAGTAGAGGGAAGATTTCTCACTGCCTTCTCTATGAGTGGAGGTGGGATCCTATTAACTGTTTGGACAGGTAGGGAGTGGGTGAGGAGGTGTGTTTTGGTTGGAGTCCTTGGCGAAGAGTTTTCTGGTCGCTGCTGTCAGTCTGTGGGAGGCCTGCTGTTTGCATAGTTGTTTTTCTGGTTGATTGTGTCCTGTTGATGCTGACACAAAGCTTATGATTCCGTGTGTTTTGCTTGAAGTGCTGGTTTCCGTCTGAGTTTCTATATTGTTTTTCGGATGCAGGATGTCTTTTGTTTTCTCTAGTTTTTTAGTGTAGCAGGTTGTTAGTGCAGGACAGTTTCAGTTTTGGTTATGTGGTAGTATCTTCGGTTGGCAGTTTTTGCAACCTGTCTCCTGCTGCCTTTTTTATGGTGTAAAATGAAAGATTTAGGATTCTGATGTGGCCTACTGCTAGAGTTGATGTTCAGATGTAGAGTTATGTGCTTCTGGTCTGCAGCTTTGGTGCATTGTAGTGTCCCTAGGTTGTTTTGGGCAGTTTCTGTTTTGTAGCTAGTTTGTTTAGTGTTTTTGGCTTCTATGTCTTTAGTGTAACTCCCTAGCTTGTGTGATGGGTCAATAACTTTATACCAATTCTGAATTCGTCTCGGGTTCGGTTTGGATTTAATTACAATTACCAATTGTAAGTAAATTTAATACCACTGCAATCTCTCTTAATTGATATACTTCTTGTTGTTGGCCTTTCTTAACAGAGACAATACAAACTTTAGAGAAACATCATCGTTACTGTATAGCAGGATATTCATCTGTAAGTTCATTCCTTCTCCTAATTAGGCCAAAGTGCAATTTGAGTTATAGCCCCTATAGGTGTTAAAGGGGTTACCCTTGATGAACAAACTTTGCAGGTGGATCTTAAAAGGAGCCAGGAGGGTGGAGAAACATGCTATAACCAACTATCAATTGAAGAAAGGGAAAAATTTGATGGAGACATTAGTTAACTTGAGCAACAACAATAAGACACGTATAAGAAGCCAGAGTTATGATCGGTTTAGCAATGAATATTCCACAGTATGATTTAATTTTTAAAGATATTTTATAAAAGCAATTAAAGGGCAGGTACTTACAGTGTAAAATAGTTTTATACTTATATTCAATGAGAATCCACTACTTTGCCATATTACACCCCCTTCTGGATGGTTATTTTGAAACTCATGGAAAAATGTTAACCTCTCATTGAATGTCACCGTAAAACTGTTTTACAATGACAGTGTATGACCATTAAACTCTATAGAACATGCTTCAATTTCTAGTAATATGCGGGAACAGATCATCTCTGGCGAGGTTTTTACTGGGTGGAAATCCTCACCCTTCAATTCTCTTTTAATGGCTTTGATATCATCCGACAGAAACAAATGAGTGGCAGATTTCACCGCAGAAACTTTTCACGGCAGAAGATTTGTTTCTAGAATATGCACATTGACAAAAAAAGTTATTAACATCAATTTTAAGTTTTCAACTATTGGACAAGTTATTTGTTAATTTTGTTTCAAATAATACTTATAGAGTTTTAATCATTAACCAACTTCTGGCTTTCTGCAGATTGATGTAGAAAAGAGTTCTGAAGAAACCGAGAAATTTGAAAAAAAGAAACTTCGCAGTGGGTTCGACAACAAGTACATAGTGGTATGATATAATTTACTTTTCTTTGGGTTTCATAAATTTGATTTGTTTTTTTGAGTTGGCATAAACTTTCACTACCGATTCTATATTTGGTATCAGAGGGCAAGTAATCGTAATTTTGCAAAAGCTACACTATGTAGTTTTGTGAAAATCATGTTGGCTCACAGTGGTTCCGGCAGATACCAAACATGCATAGAAAATTCCATTGTTTTCAAGACTATATCACTTGATTAGTAGAATTCTATGCGTCCCAACACCATAGTATTTTATCCTTGTTTCCTCAATAATGGATCATCCAAGTTTTAACAATGCAATGTTGCAAGTGGAAGATTTGACATTGACAACATCAATTTAGCTTGCCATTTTAGTTGTTTTTTAGTAGATTTAAACCTTTAATACTTTGACCATATTTAACATTTAAAAGACAGCCATGTTGTCCAAATGGTCTCATGATACTAAGAAGGGAGTCTACATTTTTCCCAACTCTATTCTTAAAAAACATAAAGTGAAGATTTACTATCTTATTTGTAATGAGCAAACTAACCCTTAGCAGAAAATGAATATACTAATGAACAGATACCCATATACAACATTAACCAGAAAATCTAACAATTGTAATATGTAGCATTCACATATGCTATTCATGCAATATTTTCTGCAACACATGAATGAGTGAAGCATTCATATAGCGTATGGTTCATTGTTAAGGGACAAGTCATGAGAAAAAGTCTACATTTGAAAGCAGTAGTGTAGGTTCCTTGGATAAATACTACCAATTAGAAAACCATATGGTTCAATATTGCCTCATATTTTGTTTGGATTGGGATCTTGATGTTAACTTATATTTTACAACATCTTTTTGGTCCAAGTGGAAGAGTCCTTGGGATATTCATAATGGCTACATAACTGTCTTAATTTCTGTCTATTCTTATCACTTGTAACCTGTGGCATTTTGATATCTTACTGTAAATTTGGATAGATTACTTTCTTCTTATATTTGAGATGTCTTATGTTAGGTAACAATATTGGTAGCTACTAAAGGAGCACATAAGCTACCTAACATGAAGGGAGCTGAATATTTAAAGGAAGCTTTGCAAAAACTTACATCCCTTCTCTCCAGCAAAAATTTATTAGTAAGCTAAAAGAGACATTCATTTCATAATTCATATGTTAATCATAGTGTCATTAATTTCTTCAACAGTATAAGTGTATAACTGTATAACCTTGGAATTCTTTCAGGCTGGTGAGGTACTATGGACCCCACAGAGAGAGGATGAAACCCTTTCAGATGGAAAACTACTTAAAGATTACCCTCAGCTAGCTAAGTCTATGAAATATGAATAAACAAGTGGGTGATGCTTGGTTATCATTTTTGTATTCATTTTTTTTCGTAGCAATTGAATTGATCTTTGTAAAAAATAGCAGTTGGATTTATATTTGTTAATGTCTGGAGTGAGTACATATTTTAAACCTTGTGAAATTGAGGTCCACAAAGTGAGTGACATTTAAATTGCAAAACACTAATGGAAGGTTTGTTCTTTGCACTGAGCTGCGGACAAGGTGTTATAGTAGTGAGAATAAATCTAAGTGACTACTATAACACCTTCAAATGACTTACTTATTCCTTTATTCTTATATGATATCATGATTATTTATATTGAAAGGGAAATAGTAGTACAAGTATTAGTTGTGAGTCTATGAGCTTGTTTATTATAAATTTAAAAAATATGATTTTTCTTTGTATTTTTATGCTTTTCACAAAAAGAAAAGTTTTTATTTTATTTTATGAAAATTTACTAAAAAATATTAAAAATTATTTGAAACTCATTTCTTATAAATTAAAAGAGTAATTTTAACATCCATTAATATAGATATTCATTGTTAGAGATTTAAAATTATAAAACTCACATATTTTTCAAAAAGATATATGTCAAAAATGATTTTTAAGAGAAATTATTCAAAATAACTTATCATTTTAAGCATTTCTTAAAATTTTATCATCCAAAAAAAGTCTTACTAAAAGGATGAAATTGTTAAAATAACTTTGTATGAAACACTATTGAAACCAATTTCGCATTTAAATCTTTCTTTAAATTTTCAAAGAGAGAAAAAACCAATACACTAAATATAATTTAAAGTTTTGTATGCAGTTTTGTATAAAGATTTAAAATGACTTTTCCTAAAAAAAATTAAAATAAATTAATGACTGGAAAGGAAAAAAGTTTTAAGATCCTCAATCTCCGCCAAATTCATATCTCAACCTAATATGACACAATTTTCTTCCAAATCATATGAATTTTGATGTAACATCACACCAATTTCTTCTACAATCATTAAGTTGATTAAAAATACTCAATTTGATTCCACAAATGGTTTTTTCAAGAAAACATGTTCAAAGTGTTATTGCTTTGTTACTAATTGCGTTGTTATCATTAACATGGAACCTTAATTCAGTTTCAGCCTCTTCAGGAGGTGTTGCGGGAGGAAGCTTCTTCGATTCAGATTCTTCCTCCTCTGATTCATTCACAAGTGACTCAGATTCTGAACGTGTAAATGAACATCATCATCATACGTATGATTCCCCTCCTCATCATGATGGTGATGATGAGGTTGCAAAGGGTGGAAATGGGCCCTTGGTGTTCTTCATGGTATTTGCATTTGGTATCTTTTTTGTTGGATTTTGGAATAAAGATGCTAATGGGAATAGGAATTCAGTTACTGTACTCAAGCTTCAGGTTTTTAACATAAACACTATTGTTCTGTTCATTCTTCAATTACTATTACTAATTGTAACCTTTGTAACACCGATACCTTTGATCAAAGACGTGTTTGATGTCTAACATGTGTTTGATGTCTAACACGTGTTGGTGTCTGTCTAACACCATTGCACCAACACGACACGAGCACATGTGATTAAGTTAAAATAAAATTCAATTTTCCCATTTATTACCGGTGTGGAAGTGTCGGTGTCAGAGTTTCATGTTCGTGTCTGTGTCTGTGCTTCATCGATACAGACACCTCTGATAGAAAGCATGTGTGGTGTCTGACATGACATCATCACATTTGATTACATTCAATTAATTCAAATTTTCTAAATCGTTATCAGTTTTGACGTGTGTTCGATATATGTGTTAGTCATTCATAGGTAGTAAATGTAAGATATATGTAAATGTTTTTGTGCCTGTTGTTTAAGGTTGGAATGTTGGGTGAGGTGGGATGTACAATACAAAGGGATCTAGCTAGGATTGCAGAAGCTGCTAATACATCCTCTCGAGAAGGTGTCTGCAATTTATTGAAAGGTGAGTTGATTCTAATATTTTTATAGTATATCCTAAATATATGACACTCTTAGAAATTTACTTGTCTTTTACTACATAACTTAAAATTAAAAATCTTTAAATATTCATTTAATTGTACAACTTCCTAGATTGATTGTTATTACAACTAGAGTATACAACTTCCTGGTGGGAACAATTCTTGGTCAGGCTTTACTTTGCCGGGTTAACAAAAAAAAAAAAAGGTATACAACTTCCTAGGCTAGTGCTTACTCATTAAGCGTTCAATACATTTATTGTAAAACCATTATAAATACAGGGTGTGTGATCTCATTATGGACACACATAATTTACACACAATTTTGAAGAGTTTACACATTTTAGAGACTCATTCAAATTTTCAACTACATTAATCATCTCTTATAAACTGAAGGGTGAACTTGGAAAGCAATACACATTATAAGCAAATTTAATACTACTACAAGCTTTCTGAATTCCGGTAATTTAGTAAACAAATGTAGTCCTATATTTAAGAACGTATGCAGTAATATCTTGTGTTATAATCTTGTATTGTATGTTGAACTTGTGAAAATGGTTGTTGTTGTTCTGACTACTATTATTATTATTTAATGTCAAATAGTCTCAATCAATAGCTTACAAAATTGATTTAGTAAATTGTTGTCGTTATCAATCAACAAAGACACAAATATCTTAATTTATGGGTAGAAAGAAAGTGGGGGTGGTAGTTGAGGTGGAGGAGAAAGCTGTTTCAATGGAAAATAGAATTTTGCAAGGATCCTATAGTAGAGTTGGATGAGGCTTAGCGAAAATTCAGTAGAGTGGTGTGGAAGGAAGATAAAGTAGGGAAGTACACTGTTAAGTCAGCCTATCTTTTGTTAAGGAAGGCGACTTGTAGGTCTGTGAAGGATTTGAATACGTTGGTATGGCATAATTTGGTCCCGTTGAAGCTAGCAGCTTTTGCTAGGTGGTTAACACTCAATAGAATTCATTCCAAAGTGAACTTTGCTAACCAAGTGATCATAGGAAAGGATGATCAAAGTTGTATCGGTGAATGTGGCATGGAAGAATCCGTAAATCATTTGTTTTTTGAATGAGCGGTTTTTAGTGTGTTATGAAATTGCAAAGTTGATGGGTGTTTCACAAAGAGGGAGGAATAACTTAAATTGTGTCTCAGGCGTGATTCAGGGTGGGAGAGTCGTAAAATAAAAGTTTCAACTGATGTTGTTTGCTTGTATTTGGTCCATATGGAGAGAAAGCAATCAAGGTATTTTCCGTGCAAAATCTTTATTAGTGGATAAAATTTTCGAGTTCCTAACTGTTGGCTTGGAAATGGTTGAGTTCGAAAGCACCTAGTTTCAAATACTCTTTGTCATGGTTAATCTGTTAGCTTGTTTCGGACTTGGGGGGTCTAGCTTAGTTTGCATCGGCTGCAGTCTTGATTTTTTTTTGAAGAAGCTAAACTAGCCCACCCAAATTGGTACTGGACAGAATCGTACCTGCTGCAGTCTTGATTGTAACGTTCTTAGATTTCCAAGGGCTCGCTTTTGGAGAGAAGGGAAGCAGTATGTTGGAACAGTTTTCTTGCAGCTGGGGCTTTTAGTTTTGCAGGCCACTTGGCAGTTCAATCGATGTAAATCGCTTTTTAATGGGATGTGGAGGTGGTAGAAGGGCTGGTTGCTTCTCTTTTATGTTGGGTGGGGTGTTTATAATGCAAGAAAGGATGTCTCAATGATATCATAGATGGGGGTTTGTGCAGTTTTGTGTTCAATGGATGGACCTTGGTGTGAATTTTGGCAGCTTGTTTGGATTGATTGTCTTGTGAAGAACTGAGGTTAAAGAAGTGGTGGAGTTCATTATGTTACAGTCTTACGTTGGTGGCTTGTTTTGGCTTTTCACTCTGCATAATTATGCAGCACGGTACCTGCATTGAAGTTGCATTCGTGCCGTGTTAGGATGTGCATGGGAGGAATGTGGAAACGTGTGACTAGAGAGGGGATGAAATATATTATAATTTGCAATCAGTTTGTTGGTTTGCCCCTTTGTGTAATTCTGCATAATTATGCAGTAAATTGATTAATGCTTTGAGAGATATCTAAAACAAATGCACAAGTGTTTTAATATAAGTTTCTTTGGCCTTTTGAAAAAAAAGCCTCAAGTAATAATGTTTTGTTCTATAATCTAGCTAACAATGAACTTTATTTTATTCTACAAGGCCTTTGTATTTGATATTCTTCTTGCTGCTTGAACTTTTGTGACAGAGACAATGCAAACTCTGGATCAACATCATGGTTACTGTGTAGCAGGATACTCATCTGTAAGTTCATTCCTTCTCCCAATTAGGGCAATGTGCAATATCAGTTATAGCCTATAGGTGTTAAAAGGGTCACACTTGATGAACAATATCTTTGTCAGGTGGATCTTAAACGAAGCAAGGACGATGGAGAAAAATGCTATAACCAACTATCAAACGAAGAAAGGGCAAAATTTGACGAAGAGACATTAGTTAACTTGACCGACAACCATAAAACAATTATAAGAAGCCAGAGTTATGATAAGCTTGGCAATGAAAACTCCACGGTATGATATAATTTTTATAGAGATTTTAATTGTGCTTCAATTTCTTGGAATATGCACATCGACAAAAAAAAAGTTACTATCAAATTAAATTTCAACTATTGAGCAAATTATTTCATAATTTTGTTCCAAATAGTAGTTATAGAGCTTTAGCCATTAACCAACTAATAGTTTTCTGCAGTTTGATGTGAGAAAGAGTTCTGAAGAAGCAGAGAAATTCGAAACAGAGAAACTTCTCGATGGGTCTGACAACAAGTACATAGTGGTACGGTATGATCTATTTATCTGTGGTTTACATAAATTTGATTTAATTTTTGCGTTGGCATAAACTTTCACAGTTTCATTCTCAATTTTAAAATTTCCATCGTTTTCAACCATAGTATTTTGTGTGGAGTGGCGATATTTTGACAACGCAAAAACATTGTCGTGTACACTCACCGTATCCAACCAGAGTGGATCTCTTCAATTGCAAGCCTTGCATGCAAATCGAGATAAAAAAAACTATTAAAAAAAAAGTAGAAGAGTGGTAGAGTTATACGTTGACGGACAACTTAATGGTGTTCAAATATCTTTACTGTTTGATATATTTCATTTTCTTTCTTATATCTGAGAAATGTCTTATGCTAGATAATATTATTAGTAGCTGTTAAAGGAGCACATAAGCTACCTGATATCAATGGAGCTGAAGATTTAAAGGAAGTCTTACCAAAGCTTAAATCCCTTATCTCCAGCAAATATTTATTAGTAAGTTAAAATAGACATTCTTTTCATGTGTCATATCTTCAATTCATAGTATTATTACTATAACCTTGAATCTTACAGGCTGGTGAGGTGTTATGGACCCCACAGAAAGAGAATGACACCCTCTCAGATGCAAAGCTACTTAAAGACTACCTTCAGTTAGCTAAGTCTATGAAAATCTCTCTAGTTAAGAAACATGAATAAAACAAGTGGGTAATGCTTGGTTGTTATTTTTGTTTTAAATGTTTAGAGACACTTCTAGGCCAACATTATATTGGTCCAAATGAAATTGATCTCAGATCCCTTTAATAAAAACATGGAGTTCAGATCTTATGGTTTGAAAAAATATGGTTGGAAAGGAAGACCTTCAAAAGGACGGTTCGGTGCATGAAAGCTTCCGCATACGTATTGGGATGGAGTCGCACTATTTAGTGTATCTTACCTTATCATGTTTTTTTACACTAGATGCTGTTTTCAAGACTTAAATGTAGTCTTTCATTCACATGACAACAACTTTCCTGTTCTGTCAAGACTCGTTGTAAGAAAGACCTTTTACATAATTATTAAAAAGAAGACCGCGGTGAACCCACTCATAAAGAATGGGGTGATTGCCCCCAAAAATTTAAGGGTTAAATATGTTATTAGTCCATACATTTTGCTCCACTTTGAATAATAGTTCCTACATTTCAATAAATGTTTTTAAAATCCCTACTTTTTACTTCCGTTAATACAATTGGTTCCTACCGTCTTTTTTTGCATAATAAGTAAACAGAATGCTGATGTGGCATTATTTTTATTTTATTTTATTTTTCTTGTCAAAATTAAAACCGGGTTTGGGCCAAATGGCTCTATTTGACCCGGTTCATTGAATCTGACCCGTCTTCATCATTTTTCCACCATGCGCTTTCATAGGCGTTCATTATTCACGAATCACGACCCCCACTCTTTTCTCTTCCTGTGTACTGCAATCGTCCCAGAATCATCATCATCCACTCTTTCAGAAATTAGGGATTTGTAATTCCAAACAACACAAATTTGAAGAACCCCAATTTTGGCCTCTAACCGGAGCACCGCCGTCACCGCTATCTGTCGCGGTTGCTGTTAGTTTGTTTGTGGCTGTCAGCCCTGTGTTGTTGCTGCAGTTTTTTTTCTTGTTAGTTTCAATGAACATAAACTAACACTTGTTAGTTTCAATGAACATAAACTAACACTGTTTATGAACATAAATATTACGCCTAATCCGAGGAGTGTCCGTGCTTCATAGTGAAACATTTCAAAAAATTAACACTGTTTATGTGCATCTATTTTTCAGCCCTATCTTGTTGCTGCAATTTGCTTGCTGGTCGGTTTCACGGTTTTTGTGCTGCGGCTGCTGAATGTTTAGTGTGCATCTATTTTTCAGATCTAGCTTTGTCTAATTTTTTTTTTTTACGGCAGTTTTTCTGTTGTTGTTGAATAGAAGGAAGAAATTCACTGAGATTAGTGTTGTTAATATTGCTTCTAGGTTCTGGTTTGTTTTTGGATTATTATTTTGATAGGTTTATAGTTTTTGGAAGAAATTCACTGAGATTATGAATTTAGAAGGAAGATGAGAAAGATGAAGGTCTTTTATTGGTCCATTATAATAAATTTTACAATTTTGATTTTGTCTTTTTTTTTTTACAAAATAGGCTCCATCCTTATGCCATGTCAGCACTCTGTTAATAGACATGAAATAGACGGCAGAGACCAATTGTATTAACGGAAGTAAAACGTAAGGATTTTAAAAACATTTTTTGAAATGTAAGGACTATTATTTAAAGTGAAGCAAAATGTAGGGATTAATAACATATTTAGGGTTAATTTTTGTTGAAATTTAATTTTTGTTTTCAACTATTTCCCTTTAATTTTATCTATGATTCAGTTTCATTGTTTTTTAGAGATCAAACCTATGATTATTCGATTAAGTATAAATCACGTGCAACATTTAATGATAAAGATATGATTGCAGGAACAATTTAATTTTGTAGTACAGTAATATTAAATAAAGTTTATTGGTTTGTACCAGAAAAAAAGTTTATTCTTTGTGGTTTTTATTTTCGTCTTTTACTTGTGTTTTTCAGCCAAACCTAAAGTTTCAACAACAATCTTCATCAAAATATGATAAATAGTTTCCGAACTATTAAAAATCAATCTAGTTTTTTTAAAGGGTCAATAAGTTATTAGTAAAAAAATGTCAAATACGGTCATTTAAGTTAGTTGTTTATAATAAATTAGTCCATTAATTTTTTTTGGTTACAAATTAGTCATTTAACTCAAAATATATGTACCATGATCATATTTCATCAAATTTAGTTAAAAAGTGTTTATTTGGATGTTTAATGTTAAGTTGGTATGTCCAAATTCACCACTCTTAAGGGGGTCCACTTTGTGGTCGGAGGATGCGTCCATGTTGGGTGCTAAGGAGGGTTCACGATCAGACTGGTTTGCTGAAAATGTTGTTTTGAAAGTGGGGAACGATATCACAAATTCGTTTTGGTTCGATCCGTGGGTGGAGGGGTCGTCTCTGAGAACTAGGTTCCCTCCTCTTTTTCAGGTTTATGATCAATGGGGTGATAGGGTATTAGGGTCGCAAATATGGGGTATTGGGTGGGAGACAGGTGGGAGTGCATTTTTAGGTGGAAGAGGGAGTTGTCGATGGAGGAGTTTATGTTGTTGGAAGAGTTGTTGCAGGCGGTGGAAGGAAAGGTGACTTCGAACTCTTCTGATGCTTGGTCCTGGATAGGGATGTCAATGGGTATCTATGGGCACATGTAGTATGATATCCATCCCTGCCCCATTGAACAAATATGGTACCCGTGCCCGTCCCCATACCCGTGCATGTATCTCTATACGGATAATCCACGGGTATTTAGATACTCACGAATATTCGCTGGTAACCATTGATTTTTTTTTTTTTTACAAAGAAAATATTTTTTTAATTACCTACAAACTATGACTTTTAAACATCCATACATGACATATTCCATTCAAATTTCATGTTCCATACCATAATCCAAAAAGCAACGGTTGAAATAAAATCCAAATAAACATCCAAAATTTCATATGCAAACAACAATCAAAATACTCTATTTATCTCAAATCTCAATCCCTACAAAAAAAATCTCAAATCTCAATCCCTACAAAAAAAAAATGTATAGATGTTTTAGATGACTCACAAGAGAGAACAATTTTGAAACATATATTAATTATGTTTTTTTATTTTAAATAATCTAGAATACTCTTAACAGATATGTTGTATATAGACTAACAGAAATGTCGAAATGGCGGCAATAATGTGTATCTATCCATCCATATTTTCTGTTGTATTTCATCTCTCCCTGTAAACACAAACTTTCAGACATGCACTCCATTTCTGTCGGTATGCATTTTTTAATGCACTAACGTGCGTAACTTTTAAATGATTTTTTATTTTATATTTTTTTTATGAAATTTTGATTTTGATAAAAATCATATGTATAATATGTCCTCGTGAGCTTAACTCAGTTGGTATGGACAATGTATAATATATGCAAGGTCTGAGGTTCGAATCCCAGTCACCACCAAAAAAAATATGTATAATATGTATAGATGTTTGTGACTTTTAAATAGTATAAACTTTTTAGCTTTTGTAATAACATCAACAATATAATGAAAAATATGTTTAAGTGGTTATATGTCTTGAACCTAGATATATCGTTGATGTTCAATGAAAAAACTCAAAAGTATGCGTTAAACTAAATATAATGGTTATATGTCTTTAATAGTATATGTTCTTCTCTTGAACATCAACTCCACCGATTATGAGCCCGTTTGTTATAGCTTTTATAAGAAAAAAAATCACTTTTTTTAAAAAAATAATCACTTTTAAGAGTTTTGCATCCGTTTGTTACAAATTTTTAAAAAAAATCAGAATTTAAAAAAAATCTGAAAACAGTTTCAAATGAGAAGCTGTTACGAGCAGCTTCTCAAAAAATAGATTTTTTTTAGAGGAGAGAGAAAATATGATTTAAGAGATTGAACTAATTTTGTAACAAAAAAATCCCTTTTATATAGTTGTATCCAAACAAACTAGATTATTAGTTTATAAAAAGTTATTTTTATTACGGTAAACAAACGCAAAATAGATTCTGATTTTTCACAAAATCTCTAAAATATAATCTCTAAATTAGGGTCCGTTTGTTACGGATTAAAATAAAAGTGATTTTGACATAAAATAATTTAGAGATTATTTTTTAGAGATTTTATGAAAAATCAGAATCTATTTTGCGTTTGTTTACCGTAATGAAAATCATTTTTTTTTAAACAAATAATCTAGTTTGTTTGGATACAGCTATATAAAAGGGATTTTTTGTTACAAAATTAGTTCAATCTTTAGATCCATATTTTCTCTCTTCTCTAAAAAAAATCTATTTTTGAGAAGCTGCTCTTAACAGCTTCTCATTTGAAGCTGTTTTTAGATTTTTTTTAGATTCTGATTTTTTTAAAAATCTGTAACAAACGGATGCAAAACTCTTAAAAGTGATTATTTTTTTTAAAAAAGTGATTTTTTTCTTAAAAAAGCTATAACAAACTGGCTTTTATGTCATCAAAATCACTTTTATTTTAATCCGTAACAAACGGGCCCTATATGTCTCTCATGAAATGCTTTTGTGTTAGAGCCCCTTTGTTATAGCTTTTTTAAGAAAAAAAATCATTTTTTTTTAAAATAATCACTTTTAAGAGTTTTGCATCCGTTTGTTACAGCTTTTTAAAAAAATCAGAATCTAAAAAAAATCTAAAAACAGCTTCAAATGAGAAGCTGTTAAGAGCAGCTTCTCAAAAAATAGATTTTTTTAGAGGAGAGAGAAAATATGTTTTAAAAGATTGAACTAATTTTGTAACAAAAAATCCCTTTTATATAGTTCTATCCAAACAAACGAAATTATTTGTTTATAAAAAGTGATTTTTATTATTATAAACAAACACAAAATAGATTCTGATTTTTCATAAAATCTCTAAAATATGGGTCCGTTTGGTTCGAGAATTAGGAGGGGAGGGGAGGGAAGGGGAGGGGAGGGGTTTTAACGGAGGGGAGGGGAGGGGAGGGGAGATATTTTAATTAAAAATGTGTTTGGTTCGCAAGGGGAGGGGAGGGATTTTAAAATTATTTTACTGTTTTACCCTTAAACTTAATTAAATAAGGATAATAAAGCAACGAAACAATAACGATGTAATCGATAATAACATCATGTAGATGATGGAATAATGAATTAGTAATAGGGTTGTTACAAGTAGTAAAAAAATTTGTTACATGAAAAAGTTGTTAATAATATGAAATAAAATTTGTTACAAGGATAGTATAACCTGTAATCATAAAAGTTGTTACAAGATAATACAACATATAACCTAATAATAATAAATATTGTTATAAGGATAATATAGAGATTCTAAATTAATCTAAGCATGATTTTGGCAGTGCAATAAAACTTGCTCACCTCCCCTCCCCTCCCCTCCCCTTCTAAAAATTGAACCAAACACTTCAAATTAAAAATCTCCCCTCCCTTCCAAAACACTCGAACCAAACGGACCCTAAATTATTTTATGTCAAAATCACTTTTATTTTAATCCGTAACAAACGGACCCTTACTTGAATGTTAAACTCGAAATGTAGACGCAAGTCCATACTTAATTTTAAAATATAATGAAAAAATTAGCCCATTTTTTTTCTTTCTGTTTCCTTTATTTATTGTTATAGGCAGATTATAGAATAAATACATTATTATAGAAATTATATTTTTTTTCTTTGATTTAATTAGTTTGATTTGTTTTATGATATTTAAATTTAAAATAAAAAAAAATAACCTAACAAAAAAGTGCAACTAAAAGATATAGTTAGTTGTTTTTTTGTTTTTCGTTGACAAAAGATAGTTTGTTACAGTACTCCCGATGGATTTAAAGAAACAACCTTTCAAAATACTAAGCATGATTTTCTTAACAGAAATACCAATCTAAAGATATGTTAGCATCGTGTGTGTGTGTGTGTGTATATATATATATATACACACACCAGTAATATCACAAGTCAAGCACACAAACTTAATTCACTCTTTTGCATGTTAGCAAATCGTTCTCTAGAAACCACTCCAACTCCCCACAGCTCAAAATCCTTTACATTAACCATATCAAAATACAACACACAGTTTTCTTTCATTTTTTCATCTTCAAAGAATGTCTCGAGAACCCTATGACGTCGAAAGCCACGGCATGGCTGCGGTTGCACTGGTGTTGAATGATGAACAACTTGAGGAGATCTCTGTGGAAAAAGGGTTTGAAGGAACATCTGTTCCAACGTTGCAGAAACAGGTTACCGTTAGGGCAGTATTTGTGAGTCTCATGTTGTCGGTGATGTTCACGTTCATCGTGATGAAGTTGAATCTCACAACTGGGATTATTCCTTCGTTGAATGTTTTTGCCGGATTGTTAGGGTTTTTCTTTGTGAAGACATGGACCAAGTTGCTTGAGAAAGCTGGTTGGCTTAATCAACCTTTTACCAGACAGGAGAATACTGTTATTCAGACTTGTGTTGTTGCTGCTAGTGGAATTGCATTCAGCGGTAACTATTCTAACCATTTCAATTTAATACTTGACTCTGAGTTGAATAAATATTTTATGCCCTAATAGTTATTAGAACAAGTTTATGCTCTAATAGTTAATTAATTGCAGTGATATGATACAATGACCTTATTTGTTGTTGACAAATCTTTTACTTGATTTGCTTGCTTGTGTAGGTGGGTTTGGTAGCTACATGTTTGCAATGAGTCCAACTATTGCAAAACAAATTCCAGAAGCTGGCACTGCCAATGATGTTAAGAGTCTTGGTTTAGGATGGATGATTGCATTTCTATTTGTTGTTAGCTTTCTTGGTCTCTTTTCAGTGGTTCCACTCCGAAAGGTACACTAACTTATTACATCATACCTTAATAAAATGTAACCTTCAACACTAGAATATAGGCCTTTTTAATTATTTGATTTTGCATTGAAATATTTGCTTGCATGACATATATCTTTCATATGAATGAACTACTATATTTAAAAAATTGACTCATGAGTTGGATACCTCGTTGCAGCGATGTTTGAATCGATTTTTAAAACATGGGATGGGAATGAGTCCAAACATTTAGTTTTAATTTAATGTTTCCCTGTTGCAGATTATGATTGTTGACTTCGGATTGACATATCCAAGTGGTACTGCAACAGCTCATCTAATTAACAGTTTCCATACATCTGAAGGTGCCAAACTAGCAGAGAAGCAAGTACAAGCACTTGGAAAGTTCTTCTCCTTTAGCTTCTTGTGGGGCTTCTTCCAATGGTTTTTCACTGCCGGTGATGCTTGTGGATTTACAAACTTCCCCACATTTGGTCTCGAAGCCAATCAAAAGATGTACGTAAATCGCCTTTATTTTATTAATGAGAGAATTTAAAAATAGAAAATAAAAAATTATCTCTGTTGCTTGGATTATAAACTACACAATATAAAAGCTGACCGAAACTGAAACCTCTATGTTCTCAATTATGGTGATAGCATGATGAGTTGCCAACTTTTTTAGATAATATTGCTTTGATAAAATAGATTAATATGTATTTTAGTTCCTTTTCTTTTATCTAACATTTATTATTTAATGTACATAACAGGTTCTACTTTGATTTTTCTGCTAGCTATGTGGGGGTTGGGATGATATGTCCATATATAATCAATATTTCGCTGTTGATTGGTGGAATTCTTTCATGGGGTGTCATGTGGCCTCTCATTGGTGCTAAAAAAGGAGATTGGTTCCCTTCTGATCTCAAACAAAGCAGCTTACATGGTCTTCAAGGTTACAAAGTAAGTTGTCTTTCTACATTTCAATTTTTTATTTATTTAAATTGTAGGAGAAAATCTACATTTTTGACAATACTCCACTTTTTGTAAGTATACTTTGGAATTGGTATAGAAAAATAGTAGTTTCTCAATGGATATCAACTTAAAACACAGTTAATTGGATTGAAAACAAGTACAAAACTGGAATTTGGACATACTCTGATGCAATAGATCTTTTTCAATCTGACTAGTTGATAATGTATTCTTTTGGTAGTTTTCTAATTGTATTCTTTTTAAATCACAGGTTTTCATAGGCATAGCAATGATTCTTGGTGATGGTCTATACAACTTTGAGAAAGTTCTTGGCACAACTCTTTTAGGTTTGAAAAAACAATGGAAGAAAAAAGACATAAGAGCACAACCTGATGATCCAAATGCTCCTCTCCCACCTACAATTTCATTCGACGACAAGCGCAAAACCGAGATGTTCCTCAAAAATCAAATCCCCTCATGGTTCGCAATCGCATGCTATGTCATAATTGCAATAATCTCAATCATTACTATCCCCCACATTTTCCACCAGTTAAAGTGGTATTACATCATTTGCATTTACATCATTGCACCCGCATTAGCCTTTTGCAATGCCTATGGTTGTGGACTAACAGATTGGTCCCTTGCATCGACTTACGGAAAATTAGCCATCTTTGCTATTGGTGCTTGGGCAGGTGCAGCTAACGGCGGTGTCCTAGCCGGTTTAGCAGCATGTGGTGTCATGATGAACATTGTTGAAACAGCTTCTGATCTCATGCAAGACTTCAAAACAGGTTACATGACATTGGCTTCTCCGAGATCAATTATTGTGAGCCAAGTTATTGGAACTGCCATGGGATGTGTTATATCGCCGTGTGTTTTCTGGCTATTCTACAACGCTTTTGGTACTCTTGGTCAACCTGGTACAGCATACCCTGCACCGTACGCACTTGTTTTCCGAAACATTGCAATACTAGGTGTGGACGGATTCTCGGCTCTGCCGAAAAACTGCCTCGTACTCTGCATCGTGTTTTTCTTCGGTGCCATATTTATTAATTTTGTTCGCGACTTGGTTGGAAAGAAATACTACAAGTTTATTCCTGTTCCTATGGCTATGGCTATACCATTTTACATTGGAAGCAACTTTGCTATTGATATGTGTGTTGGAAGCTTGATATTGTTTATATGGCAGAAGGTTGATAGGGCTAAGGCTGATGCATTTGGATCAGCTGTTGCTTCTGGTTTGATATGTGGAGATGGAATTTGGTCACTTCCAAACTCTTTTCTTGCTCTTGCTGGAGTGCAGCCACCTATTTGCATGAAATTCTTGTCATGAGCAGCAAATGCTAAGGTTGATAAGTTCTTAGGATCTTGAAGTTGACTTATTGGATCTCAGACACAATAACCCGCCACAATCTGTTGCTTCTCAGATTCAAACAATGGAAAACATTTCACATACATTCAACAGCTCAGAGGAAACAAGCTAAAACCATTTCACAACCATCTGCTGCACAGAAGAAAAAAGCTTCAACTTGCTCATAGGCACAATATAATTTAGAACCTAGCTAGTATTCTTTTATATCTTTTGAATTACCTTTTGATGAATGTTTATGTAAATAAGAACCTATGTTATATTATATATACCTTTTGAATTGGTCTCAACCTTTTGAGTAATGGTTATATCTTATACTAACGTTTTGATGATATAACTTATATGAGATACGATTATGATATGGATTAATCATCTTATACACCCCTTTTAATCCGTAATCCTGCATGCTTATGAGACATAACTTTTCCCACAAGTAAATAAATCTGTATAGCTTCAATGCCTTGGTAAATCCATCAGTCAATTCAAATTCAATGGGACAATAGATGACTTCCATCATTCCTTTTCATCACTAGCTCTCTCATGAAGTAGAATTTAGTCTCTATTTGCTTGCTTCTACCATGTGCAATAGGACTCTTTGTAAGATTGATAGCTGACCTGTTATAAATTTTCAGCTTTAGGGGTAAGTCATCTCAAATTCAGAATGCTTTGTTCTTTTGAATTTCTCATTCTCATTTTTGTTGCTTCCAGTGGTGGAGGTTTTTTGGTGGTGGTGGTGATGAGTGGTGGTGGTGGGGGTGTTAATGTGGTGTGGTGGTTGGTGTTGCTTAGGTGAGGAGGTGGGTGGTTGTTGTGGGCGATTTCTATTGGAGGCTGCCTCTTTTATTCGGGTCCATACTCGTTGTCACTAGCTCTTGTTTGAGTTTAGGGTATTTTGAGGGTGTGTGTCCTTCGAGTGAAGCTCTTTTTCCTATTTGATTGATGTTTTCTCCACCGCAAGTCACGTTGTCCGTCTTACTTATTGTGTGCTAGATTCTGATGGGCCGGTCATTTTGCTTCGAGATCGGGAGTTGGCGTCTAGAGGCATTATTGTTTGGTTGACTACAGTGTTTCTCTTTTAGACCGGGGGTAAGGGGTGTCCCTCTGATTTGGTTCTGAAGTCTGGTGGGCCGATCGCTTTTGATTCGAGATCGGGAGTCAGTTCTCTGGTTCTAGTTTGGTTTTGGGCTTTTTAGGTGTTCCTTCGGTGGACCAGAGGTTGCGCTGTGGTGGAAGCTGAATGATCTTTAGAGAAGGAGTTCTTCGGAGGTGGCACAGTGTTGGTGATGAGGACCGGGTTCTCTTTTACAAGGGTGTTCTCTTGAGGTGGGTAGTGGCGACGAGTGTTATGGATGTCGTTTTTTAGTGGTCGGTTAGTATAGGTGTCAGTTTTAGGGGAGGTTTATTTTGGTGTGTGTTGTCCTTATGGGTGTTGATGGCAGGGGTTGTTGGTGTTTGTTTTCAGGTGTTCCGTCTATATACGGCGCCTTAGTTTGTACTTTCTGTAACACCAGTCTCTGTTCGTCTTGTGCAGAGACCTGGTTTTTAATAAAATTTTGCTGATTCAAATAAAAAAAATAAGGTCATCAAGATACAAGCATATCAAAGTGATATCAGTATCACTCAGATCCAGCACACACATACCATATTCAACTGTGCATCTTTTCAAACCAAGTTGAATAAGAAACTTGTTTCTTGTTCCATGCTCACATAATCTCTTTTTTGGACATTTTTTATTTAAATCTATGCAACAAATCGTGTTACTTCCTCTTCCCTCTCACATGAAGCATCAACAACAACAATAAATCAATGTTTTGATTTTGGATATCAACTTTATTTGATATTTATATCTTTTGAAGATCTTTATGTCAACTCCCTTTTGTTTTTCTCACAATCTGTAAAGATTTTTATAGTTTTAGAACAATTTTGATGATGTAAATTTATTTGGAACCGTTTCTATTATTTTTGATATTTTTTTGTCATCTCCTTTGTTGAGTTTGTTTGATTTTCTTTGGATATTTTGTTCTTAATTATTTATGAATACTTTTCTCACTAAATCTTAAACCAATCATACATGTTTTATTTTTTTCCTCTCTCTATGTGATAATAGTCATCGTTTTTCTGTTTCAATAGCTTTGTACACGACCTTTATAAATGTAAATGTGTTTTTGTGGTTGTTGTTGTTGTACACAAAATAATTGTTTACGTCTCATTTATCAAGCCTAACAATTAGTTGTTGAATGTTACCTTGTTTATGACTTTTTTTTAATTATTTCATTTATATTCTACTTTTATACATGCCTATATTATATATATTCATTATTTTCTCTATAAAAAAGAAGACAAGTTTTTTTTCTTCTCCCATTCCCCTAAATTTTCTTTTCCCATTTCTAAATTTTGATGATTATGAGCCCGTTTGTTATAGCTTTTTTAAGAAAAAAATCACTTATTTTAAAAAAATTAATCACTTTTAAGAGTATTGTATCCGTTTGTTACAAATTTAAAAAAAAATCAGAATTTAAAAATAATCTAAAAACAGCTTCAAATGAGAAGCTGTTAGGAGCAGCTTAAAATAAAATAGATTTTTTTAGAGGAGAGAGAAGATATAATTTAAGAGATTGAACTAATTTTGTAACAAAAAAATCCCTTTTATATAGTTGTATCCAAACAAACTAGATTATTTGTTTTAAAAAAGTGATTTTTATTACAGTAAACAAACACAAAATAGATTCTGATTTTTCATATAAACTCTAAAATATAATCTCTAAATTATTTTATATCAAAATCACTTTTATTTTAATCGGTAACAAACGGGCCCAAAATATAATCTCTAAATTATTTTATGTCAAAATCACTTTTATTTTAATCCGTAACAAACGGGCCCTATATTTTATAAATAATTTTAAAAAAACAAAAATTAATGCAAAATTAAAAGTTAATATTTATTGTAAAATTATGGAAGAGCAAAATATGAATGTTGTTTGATATGCTTGACGTAGAATCCACATTCTTTAAAAGGCTAAAAAATAAGATTTACAATTTGTTAAAGTTGATATGAATGGAAAAATAATGAAGGCAAATGAACAAAGAACAATATAAGCTTGATCTTCATCCTCATACCTTTGTAAGAGGAAAATAATTTCATTTCCTTACCCTACCCGTGTGATTCTTTACTTAAAATATAACATTTTTCACGTAAAATAGAGAAGAAAAAATTGATATTAGAAAAACATAGAAGATCTAAATATGTAGATAAGAAAACGTTAGAGTAAAATGAGGAAAATTGAAAGGAGAGAACTATGAGAGAATAAAAGTGTCTTGAATGATATATACATAATAGTGTAATTTAAAATTTGAATTTGAGATTTTTGCCGCAAAAGTTAGCATCAAATAAATGCAAAAGTTGATTTAAAATAATATATATATATATATATATATATATATATATATATATATATATATATATATTGACAGAAACAAAGTTAACTATTATCATTAATCAACCAATGTTCAATACAAGAAGGATAAGAATAAAAAATACGGTGACTAGCCCAAGAACAGGCCGCCCTAGCTAAGCTATGAGCAATCATGTTCGCTTGTCTCCTAACAAACTTCACCTCGATGTTGGAATGTAAAGATAACTGATAAATAATACTAGAAACAATAGCATAGAATTCCGAATCACCATGGCCCGGAGAAGATAAAGCTTGCACTAGAGTAGATGAGTCAGACTCGAACACAACCCGGTCCCATCTGTTCGCATCAGCAAAGTGAAGGGCCTCGAGTAAGGCTAATGCCTCCCCCTCCAAAACTGTCATATTTGCCCGCTTCCATTTTGTTTTAGCCAGAATAAATTGCCCGCGGGAGTCTCTAACACAACACGCAAAAGATGTAATATGGTTACGATCATGGAACGCGACATCTACATTGCACTTCAACCACGTCTCGCTCGGTTTTTCCCAAACTAAATTGTTACCTTGCACTCTACTCTGCTCGTGTTGTACAACCAGTGGTGAAGGCTGTTTATGAACATCTTGCCATTGCTGCCATGCATCTAGTGCTGTCCTCCCAATGCTCGTTGATGTATGGTGAGCGTCATTCCAAATGACATCATTACGTGCAGCCCAAATTTGCCAAAGAAGTAAAGCCACCCGACCAGCAATGTCTCGACTTTCTGAACGAAATATATCAAAAACAAAGTCTGCCAAACTGCTCACAGTTCCAACTCGCGGTTGCAGCACAGTCGCAAGCCTTGCCCAATACCAACTCTCACGCGCCACCGTACAACCCACAAAAGCATGCCAATCATCCTCAACAACCGTTTCACACCAGGGACATATCATCTCACATTGTACATGTCGTGATTGTAATCGAAGGCGCGTCGGAACACACTTTCTACAAATCCTCCATAACAGATTACGAGCTTTATGAGGGGAATTCACCTTCCAGATTCTATGTCATTCTCCTTCAACATGGAATCGATTAGTATGTAGCAACTCCACCATAGCTAGTTTATAACCAGGTCTTAACAGTATACCTCCCATTTCGTTCCATTATCCACGCTATTTTATCATTTTGAACTTCCGCAAATAGTGGTGTGTCGAGAATAGCCTGCACCATATCATCTGGAAACAAAGATTCAATCTTATTAATATCCCAAACCCGTTCCTCGGTAGCTATCAAATCAGACACACTCAAACTATGAACACCTTGGCTTTGTGGGGATTGAATCCAGCTTCCCTGGGCACCTCGAACCCATGGATCATTCATCACGCTAACATGCTGCCCATTTCCTATTGTCCATCTACATCCATATAAAAGTAACTGACGCGAATTCCAAATACTCCGCCAAGCAAAGCTCGGGTTATAACCGAGTTTAGCAGATAAAAATGATGAACGGGGAAAATACCTCGATTTAAAAACTCTAGCAACCAGAGATTCAGGTTTAGACAAAAAACTCCATCCTTGTTTAGCTACCATGGCGAGATTAAAAGCTTTGTAATTCCTAAACCCCATACCACCAAATTCTTTGGGGCATGCCACACGTTCCCATGCCATCCATTTAATCCGACGATTGTTACTCCTACCTCCCCACCAAAACGCATTGATCATCTTCTCAATATCATCTATAACTAAATTCGGCAGAAGATAAATACTCATTATGTATGAAGGAATAGATTGTAACACAGATTTGATCATAACTTCCTTACCCGCCTTCGATAATGCTCGTCCCCTCCACACATTTATTCGTTTCCAGATACGATCCTTGATAAACGAAAAAACTGATCTCTTATATCTACCAATCATTGAAGGTAATCCCAAATACTTTCCAGTACCCATCACATGTCGGACAAGGATCCCAAATATATATTAAAAATAATATATATTTGAATTATGAAAAGATGGAAAAGTACTGTCACATATAGTTTGTATCAAAATCAAAGTTTTATAAAAACTACTATTCGTAATTTATACAAATTAGAAAGACAAAAAACAGATGGATGTGACTCTTGTAATAAAGGGAAAAAGGAATAGGGGCTTTGGTATGGTTTTTTCATTATACCAACTACCAAAAAGATGGTCATGTATGTCTTTCCACTTTTTTTGTTACGCTAAAGTTTGAAAATTATGAACGTTATTTTTCTATAAAATTTTGATTTTGATAAAAAGTATAAATATGAATGATTTTTGCTTTCAAATTATAACAATCCAAACTAACCTTGTTAAACTATTTCAATAACACCAACAATATAAAAAAAAATATAACCTAAATTTTTATCTTTTTTAATGACATTAACAACCATAATTATTATATAAAAAGTTGTTTTAGGGTATAATTGAGATAATGAAAAAGTCAGCACAATCTTATATTTTATTTATATATAGTATAGATGTACTCGATCTTGTTTGTTACACTTTTTAAAGCAAGAAAAAACTGGACATACATTCATATTGTGTTGGTTACATTTTTTTATTTTGAATTCACTCCTATCAATTATCTTTTTAAAGGATAAATGATAAGGAAAAAAAATTGATATATCGTTGACAATAAAGATCGAGTTTGTTACAATTTTTTTAAATATTTGAATTTACTATCTATTTGTTATATGTGCTATTTGTATTTAATGTTGAGAGTAATTTGGGAAAGAGAAGAAGCCAGCCCAAAAGAGTCAAAATGGGCTATTTTCTTTATATGACACCAACAAAGTAACATTCTTATGATCAAATTTGATATATATATATATAGACACACACACACACACACACACACACACACACACACACACACACACAGTTAGGGTGCAACACACAATTTATTTGAGTAGATTTTACAAAATGATTGGGGTGACCAGTCCCAAAATATTCCCATACATAATCCAATTAAAATCCTATCAGATCAGCGTGGAGCTTGGAACTCGTCTTATCGTCGTGTAGATTCTCCTCTAGGAGAAATCCCATCCAGCATAATCGGGAGCCTTGAAGGACACGACTTATCATAACATATTTTCTATAAACATATTTTGATCAATCCCGTAACACCATACTAAATTTATCTTGGATATTTAGCATATGCGTTAAACTTGGCACTGAACACATTAAAATTAAAATAATTAAAAAAATTCTTTTGAACAATTTTTACAAATTACTTGTTTCAAGCATCCAACAAAGTCCCACTTACGTTAACAAAATTCATACATGACAAGTAACATAATTATCCAACTTCTTCTGCTTACTTCATCACGAACTGCCTTGCATGCGAGTCACATGTGGATCCGAAATAAAAATAAAAGGGATTGGGGTGAGACAAGATGTCTCAGTGAGTTCCACCTATCCTAGGTTGTAGGCGGTCTCATGGAACCTATGATCGTCATCTGTTTCTAGACTCAATCCATTTAGGGTTTATATTGTTCTTATTTACAAAACTGAGCGACCGGGGGAAAAAACTAGAATCACTATCTGAATACTATCATAATCATAATCATATTCTTATACATAATCATACTCAGAATATCTTTCATATTTATGTTAGAAAGTTACCGTTGAATAATCAATATTGTCTGAGTTCATTTCACGAAATAAACCCGAGTGGAGTAACCCCAGAATTTATTCCCATACAAGACCGATGAAAATTCCTAGTTAAGGCTAACACCGGACTCCTCTTGTCGTTGTGCAAGACTTACCTTGGTGTACTTGCAAAAAGTACGGTAAGAGATTCTAGGGTTAAGAATCGTTTTCTAGGGTTTAGATTGATGATTAGATGCCTTGAGAATGCTCTCAAGAGTGGTATTTATAGCCTGCTATGGGCTTGGGTTTTGGTTGCTTGGTTCCCAAGTAAGAGGGGTATTCTTGTATTTTAGGCGGTTTCTAGAGACTTCTAGAAGCTTGGAAGGGCGGTGCCTTAAGACGAGCGCCCCAAGGTCTCAAGAGCCCTTCCTGAGGGCGCCTGAGCCCTTTTAGTGGCCTTAAAGCCTTTCTGGAGGCGTTAGAGCCTCTCTGGAGGGCTTCTAAGCCTTTAGGAATATTATGACGGTTCACAGCCCCCCAAGCACAAGTCTTGGGACAAGGCGAAGTGATGACAGCATGAGATTGGACCTTCTGGAAGTCATTAGGTCTTTAGGAAGGTTTTGGCAGTTCACAGCCCCCCAAGCACGAGTCTTGGGACAAGGCGAAGTGATTGGCTTTCTTTAAAATTTTAGATTACACTTGCTGTTATTTTCGACGATTCTCCTGGGGCGATCCTGAAATGTACTGGGACCCCCGAGGGTATGTATATGATCCGTGTTTAAGATACCCTCCCCGGATGGTCTCAAAATGTTTTAATAGCCCCCAAGGGTGCATGTATTACGCACTACCGGTTCCTGTAGCCCACCAAGCATGAGTCTTGGGACAAGGCGAGATGGTTTGTAAACGGGTGGGTCAATCTTTGAATGCTCCATTTGCAATCAGTTTGTAAGCACCATAGCGAAGTGGCTAAAGCAAGTTTGTATAGTCACTATATCTCAGGTTCAAAAACGCCAGAAGGCGACGTGATGTAGTCTGTACTTTTGGCGTTATCTTCGACTCTTTGTATTGTTTTAGATAGGTATTTCGTATGAGGGTTCTCTAATCCCTGTGAAGTTATTCTGATGGTCCACAACTCCCGAAGCACGAGTCTTGGAACAAGGAGAAGTGTTTGAATTCTTAATGCTTTGTTTTTAGTACGTATGTGCCTTTGGGCGTTGTCGTCCGAACTTGGAGAGTCCTCCTAGGGTGATTTTACGTTTTCTTCAAAGACCCCAGGGAATATATATTCGAATTGTTTTATAGGTCGACCACTCACAGCCCCCCAAGCACGAGTCTTGGGACAAGGCGAAGTGGTTTGTATCGTCGTGACGAGTTGACTTCTTTATGGCGATTCCTCGTTAAATTTGCGTTGGTTTTGCTTGCTGAATTCGTTTTGGAGATTTTACATAAATGATTTTATTACTTTTGATGCTTCGGCGATTTTCAATGATTTGAATTGTCGTGCTTGTTTTCTTATATGCTCCAGTGACTGTGTCAGCTCAGATTCTCAACATTTGGCGTTTGATATTCCGGCGACTTTTTGTCGGCTTGGTTGATCTTCATTTTTTTGGCGACTTTGAGACTTTATTTTTCCATTATCTTGTTTTTCTCATGGAGTCGATTTGTAGATTTTCCACCCCGCCAGAGCCTTTATCAACCTTTAGGGCGACGTGTCGATTTGTAGATTTTCACCCCGCCAGAGCCTTTATCAAGTTTGACGTTTAGGGCGCCTATGTAGATTTGTAAATTCCGTTGATGTCGAACCCCGCTAGAGCCTTTATAAGGTTGACGTTTCAGGGCGCCTATGTAGATTTGTAGATTCCGTTGATGTCGAACCCCGCCAGAGCCTTTATAAGGTTGACGTTTCAGGGCGATCGCAGATTTATGATAATTTGGCGATTTTTATAGTCGAACCCCGCCAGAGCTCTTTAACGGTTGACGTTTAGGGTGATCGCATAATGTTTAACTTGTTGGCGACTTAATTAGTCGAACCCCGCCAGAGCCCTTTAAGGATTGACGTTTAACGTTTAGGGTGGTCGCATAATGTTTAACTTGTTGGCGACTTAATTAGTCGAACCCCGCGAGAGCCCTTTGAGGGTTGACGTTTAGGGTGGTCGCATAAGGTTTAACTTGTTGGCGACTTAATTAGTCGAACCCCGCCAGAGCCCTTTGAGGGTTGACGTTTAGGGTGGTCGCATAATGTTTAACTTGTTGGCGACTTAATTAGTCGAACCCCGCCAGAGCCCTTTAAGGGTTGACGTTTAGGGTGGTCGTATATTTGTAGATTCCGTTGAAGTCGAGCCCCGCCAGAGCCTCTCAAGGATGTTGAGGTTTAGGGCGCCTAGTTGATTTGTAGATTCCCGTGGATATTGTAGTAGCACTCCGTGTTTCATCTTCAAGCTCTAAATGGTGGGATCATTGCTTTCTACATTTCATTTTGGCGCGTTATTTGGCGAGTTCTTCTTTTTGTTTAAACTCGCCCTTGGCGTCGCTTTTTGTTGAAGTCTTCCGACCTTGTTTTGTAGATTTCTCCAATTCCAGAGGCATCACCAGAGATGGGTGCTGATCAACCGGATTTCAAAAGCCACTGTTAAAAAACTCCAGCAGCACATCTATACATCCCTCGAGCAATACTTCAAGCACAGATTGGCATATGAATAATTGTGCACATGGTTGTCAATGCTTCCAAAGATGAGTTTGATACGATTTCTTGGTGGCATCATTGACGATGGGGTTGTTGAATGGGGACGACATGTTCAGAAAACAAAGCAAAACAAGAAACATAGTGAAGCTTTCATAATCAATAGTCTGTAGCATGAAGTCCTCACAAAATTATATGTTTACAATTGATATTCCGAATTAAATATATTTGTCAAATAATCTATATTCAGCTGAATCGGGAAATTGGAAAAGCATATTAAAATCCAGGATTAAAGTAAAGTATAAGTCTATACACCTTTGTGTGGACAAACAGCTAGTTAAACTATTTCATAAAATCATGTAGGAAACATTAAAGAAAGAATATATTAATGTAATGGAAGTGTTAGTTTACTGGTCCCAAAAACATATAGTAAAATATATGATCAAAGAACCGTACATGGTGTATATAGGATTGTTATAATTCCATAAGTGCATCATGGATAAGCTTGTGAGTTTATCCATAAAATATGATGGATCTATGAGGCTAAAATGACATGCTATGTGCATCAATTAACATCAACATGTGCATACATAAAAACAACGTGTACGTGTAAGCCACTAATATTCAATTACTGACCACACAACATTCAGACAAGTCAAAGAGCCACAATTTAGGAACATGAAAATTAACAAAGAATTAATAATCGCGATCGATTTTCATGAGACTTATGTATCGCTAATATCATTGGAAAAAGTGAACGGAATTGAATTTGATATAACCTGGGTTATTCGGGCGATTAAAAAACAAACTTGAGTGCGAGAACTTGCTTGTTGATACCGATTGGAAAAAATTGACCGCTTCAGGGCAGCTTTAGTCCTCCGATTCTCCTATGGAAAAATTGATGTCTACGGTGATTTGGTCTTCGCCGGCCACCATCTTTCCGAGGTTGCCGGGAAGTTTTTAGGTTTATGAGTGTGGTCTAGGTTAGTTTTACCTTTTCCCACAGACGGCGCCAATTGTACTTGAAAAAAGTACGGTAGGGGATTCTAGGGTTAAGAATCGTTTTACGGTAAGGGATTCTAGGGTTAAGAATCGTTTTCTAGGGTTTAGGCTGATGATTGCCTTGAGAATGCTCTCAAGAGTGGTATTTATAGCCTGCTATGGACTTGGGTTTTGGTTGCTTGGTTTCCAAGCAACATGGGTATTCTTGTATTTTAGGCGGTTTCTAGAGATTTCTTGAAGCTTGGAAGGGCGGTGCCTTAAGGCGAGCGCGCCAAGGTCTCAGGAGCCCTTCCTGAGGGCGCCTGAGCCCTTTTAGAGGCCTTAAAGCCTTTCTGGAGGCCTTAGAGCCTTTCTGGAGGCCTTAGAGCCTCTCTGGAGGGCTTCTAAGCCTTTAGGAATATTATGACGGTTCACTTGGAAAACTGCCTGTCCACTACTGACTGGGAACATCAACTCCACTGATTATACGTCTCTCATGAAATGCTTTTGTGTTACTTGAATGTTAAACTCGAAATGTAGACGCAAGTCCATACTTAATTTTAAAATATAATGAAAAAATTAGCCCATTTTTTTTCTTTCTATTTCCTTTATTTATTGTTATAGGCAGATTATAGAATAAATACATTATTATAGAAATTATATTTTTTTTCTTTGATTTAATTAGTTTGATTTGTTTTATGATATTTAAATTTAAAATAAAAAAAATAACGTAACAAAAAAGTGCAACTAAAAGATATAGTTAGTTGTTTTTTTGTTTTTGTTGACAAAAGATAGTTTGTTATAGTACTCCCGATGGATTTAAAGAAACAACCTTTCAAAATACTAAGCATGATTTTCTTAACAGAAATACCAATCTAAAGATATGTTAGCATCGTGTATATATATATATATATGAGCAATGTTATATCTCTAGAAAAATAAATCAAGAATTCTTCAAGAATAAAGAATAGCCAATCACAATGCACTATTTGCCACAATTCAAGGAGGTGTGGCTGAAAAATAGGAAGTGGACAAATAAATCATCCAATTAAAATTTGTCAACTGTGTCTTGAACAATTCTTGAAGCTATTTTTCTTGAGAAGTAGCATTTTCCTATATATATACACCAGTAATATCACAAGTCAAGCACACAAACTTAATTCACTCTTTTGCATGTAATATCACAAGTCAAGCACACAAACTTAATTCACTCTTTTGCATGTTAGCAATTCGTTCTCTAGAAACCACTCCAACTCCCCACAGCTCAAAATCCTTTACATAAACCATATCAAAATACAACACACAGTTTTCTTTCATTTTTTCATCTTCAAAGAATGTCTCGAGAACCCTATGACGTCGAAAGCCACGGCATGGCTGCGGTTGCACTGGTGTTGAATGATGAACAACTTGAGGAGATCTCTGTGGAAAAAGGGTTTGAAGGAACATCTGTTCCAACGTTGCAGAAACAGGTTACCGTTAGGGCAGTATTTGTGAGTCTCATGTTGTCGGTGATGTTCACGTTCATCGTGATGAAGTTGAATCTCACAACTGGGATTATTCCTTCGTTGAATGTTTCTGCCGGATTGTTAGGGTTTTTCTTTGTGAAGACATGGACCAAGTTGCTTGAGAAAGCTGGTTGGCTTAATCAACCTTTTACCAGACAGGAGAATACTGTTATTCAGACTTGTGTTGTTGCTGCTAGTGGAATTGCATTCAGCGGTAACTATTCTTAACCACTTCATTTTAATACTTGACTCTGAGTTGAATAAATATTTTATGCCCTAATAGTGTTTAGAACAAGTTTATGCTCTAATAGTTAATTAATTGCAGTGATCTGATACAATGACCTTATTTGTTGTTGACAAATCTTTTACTTGATTTGCTTGCTTGTGTAGGTGGGTTTGGTAGCTACTTGTTTGGAATGAGTCCAAATATTGCAAAACAAGCTGGCACTGCCAATGATGTTAAGAGTCTTGGTTTAGGATGGATGATTGCATTTCTATTTGTTGTTAGCTTTCTTGGTCTCTTTTCAGTGGTTCCACTCCGAAAGGTACAGTACTATCAAATAATCAATACTTTGTCATACCTTAATAAAATCAATTTAACCCGTCCTTGTTCAATCAATTTAAAACAATTGAACATGACTTGGAAACGTCGCTGCTGCGATGTTTGAATCGATTTTTAAAACGTGGGATGGGAATGACTCAAAGCTCTTTTAGTTATTGCCATTTAGTTTTAATTTGATTTCCTTGTTGCAGATTATGTTTGTTGACTTCAAACTGACATATCCAAGTGGTACCGCAACAGCTCATCTTATCAACAGTTTCCATACATCTGATTCAGTGCAAGTAAAAGCACTTGGATATGTTCTTCTCCTTTAGCTTTTTGTGGGGTTTCTTCCAATGGTTTTTCAGTGCTAGTGATGATTGTGGATTTGCAAACTTCCCCACATTTGGTCTTGAAGCCTATCAAAACAAATACGTGACTTGCCTTTATTTTATTAATTAATGAAAGATTTTAAAATGGAATTAACTCTCTTACTTGGATTATAAACTATAGAATATAAAAGCCGACCGAAACTGAAACCTCTATGTTCTCAATTATGGTGATAGCATAGCATGATGAGTTTGTAACTTTTTTTAGATAATATTGCTGTGATAAAATAGATTAATATGTATTTTAGTTCCTTTTCTTTTAGCTAACATTTATTATTTAATGTACATAACAGGTTCTACTTTGATTTTTCTGCTACCTATGTGGGGGTTGGGATGATATGTTCATATATAACCAATATTTCGTTGTTGATCGGTGGAATTCTTTCATGGGGTGTCATGTGGCCTCTCATTGGTGCTAAAAAAGGAGATTGGTTCCCTGCTGATCTCAAACAAAGCAGCTTACATGGTCTTCAAGGTTACAAAGTAAGATTTCTTTCTACATTTCAATTTTTTATTTATTTAAATTGTAGGAGAAAATCTACTTTTTTTGACAACACTCCACTTTTTTGTAAGTATACTTTGGAATTGATATAGAAAAATAGTAGTTTCTCAATGAAACAAGTACAAAACTGGAATTTGTAAATACTATGATGCAATAGATCTTTTTCAATGTGACCGGTTGATAATGTATTCTTTTGGTAGTTTTCTAATTGTATTCTCTCTAAACTACTGGTTTTCATAGGCATAGCAATGATTCTTGGTGATGGTCTATACAACTTTTTGAAAGTTCTTGGCACAACTCTTATAGGTTTGTATAAACAATGGAAGAAAAAAGACATAAGAGCACAATCCGATGATCCAAATGCTCCTCTCTCCCCTACACTTTCATTCGACGACAAGCGCAGAACCGAGATGTTCCTCAAAGATCAAATCCCCTCATGGTTCGCAATTGCAGGCTATGTCACAATTGCAATAATCTCAACCATTACCATCCCCTTCATTTTCCACCAGCTAAAGTGGTATTACATCATTTGCATTTACATCATTGCACCCGCACTAGCCTTTTGCAATGCCTATGGTTGTGGACTATATAACGGATTGGTCCCTTGCATCGACTTACGGAAAATTAGCCATCTTCGCTATTGGTGCTTGGGCAGGTGCGTCTAACGGCGGTGTCCTAGCCGGTTTAGCAGCATGTGGTGTCATGATGAACATTGTTGCAACAGCTTCTGATCTTATGCAAGACTTCAAAACAGGTTACATGACAATGGCTTCGCCGAAATCCATGTTTGTGAGCCAAGTTATTGGAACTGCTATGGGATGTGTTATATCGCCATGTGTTTTCTGGCTATTCTACAACGCTTTCGGTACTCTTGGTCAACCTGGTTCACCATACCCTGCACCTAACGCCCTCGTTTATCGAAACATGGCTATACTAGGCGTGGACGGATTCTCAGCTCTGCCGAAAAACTGCATCATACTTTGCGGCGTGTTTTTCGCCGGTGCCATAATTATTAATGCTGTTCGCGACTATGTCGGAAAGAAATACGCCAACTTTATTCCTGTTCCTATGGCTATGGCTATACCATTTTACATTGGAAACTACTTTGCTATTGATATGTGTGTTGGAAGCTTGATATTGTTTATTTGGCAGAAGGTTGATAGGGCTAAGGCTGATGCATTTGGATCAGCTGTTGCGTCCGGTTTGATTTGTGGAGATGGAATTTGGTCCCTTCCTAGCTCTTTTCTTGCTCTTGCTGGAGTGCAGCCACCTATTTGCATGAAATTCTTGTCAAGAGCAGCTAATGCTAAGGTTGATAAGTTCTTAGGATCTTGAAGTTGACTTATTGGATCTCAGACACAACAACCCGCAACCACTTCACAATCTGCTGCTTATCAGATTCAAACAATGGAAAACAATTCACAACTTGGTGCACATTCAACAGCTAGGCGGCAGCAAGCTCACAGAAGAAACAATCTTCAACCAGCTCATATATAGGCACAATGTAATTTAGAACCTTGTATTCTTTTATACCTTTTGATTGATGAATGTTTATGTAAATGAAAACCTATGTTATATACCTTTTGAATTGGTTTTGAGTCATGACTATGTTTTATAACCTTCTGAGTAATGATTATATCTTATAACATTTTGATGATATAACTTATATGAGATACGATTACAATTGTGTTAAAATTATGAAGATTGTATCAACAAAGTGACAAACATAGGTAACACATCAAATTCGTAGTCATTTAAACATTGATCTCATCAATTCAATAACATTGTTGAGTCAAATTTACCACATCAAAGCCCTAAATCCTACTTGTTGAGAGACTTGCCATTTTTTTCAAATACTACATTGAAGACTGACTACTACCATTCTTCCATAATTAAACTTCATAAGTACTCACTAAATCCATGATTTTATGTGTGAAATCGTCATTTTATTCCACTTATATGTTTTTCCATCGCCCAAGTCTGACTGATTGATATCGATTCAGAACCATTTTATTTCACTAATATGTTTTTCATTAAAACTAATAGAGACCATCGTGAGCAACATAGTTATGATTAAGAAGTTGAAACGGAACGAAAACTAGTTAAGAGACCAAAAGGTTTCTAAGAAATGAGCATTGCTATTTGTCCCGGTACACTTTATCCTGAACTGCTTCCGAAAAGGTTTCTTTTTTTTTTTTTGGCTTTCGCACCGGTTTCTGACCCACCAAAGGTGGACAACTAATCCGGCTCGTGCGTAGAGGCATGCGCACTGGCCAAGTGTTGTTCCCCCTGGGAATCGAACCCGGTATTCCCCGGGTACGTCCTTGGAAGGAGCTCCTTGCCACTGGAGCCCAAGCAACTTGGTTACTTCCGAAAAGGTTTCTAACCAACTCAATTTCATCCAAGCCGGAAAAGAAGGAAAGTCGTGTCGTGTGTATCATTTAAGAATAATATTTGGCATATATACGGTGGTGCAATTTTCGCATCATAATCTCTCGCGAAATCCAGCAATTACCTTAAAAAATCTATCTATCTATATCTATATCTATATCTATATCTATCTATATCTATATTATATACAATTGCAAATGTTTTACCTATATTAAATGCTTCTTTTCTATTAGGCGCTCCACATATGCATTGTGCCACTTGGCAAATGATGATTAAAATTCCCAATTTTCATGACTCTAATTATATAAGGCAAATGTGAATTTGCAAGATTAAATTTCCCATTTGACTTTTCTCTATTGTCATTTAAATTTGTTAATATTTTTTATTTGATGAAACAAAAAATAGTAATTCTAAGAATGCTTGATAATCCTTTGAAAAAATAGTTAACAATCAATGAGGGTCACTTGAACAAAAAAATTACCCTACAAATAAACGTGTAGAAGAATAGTGTACAACAAAAAATTAAGGAGAGAATATTAGTAGTAAAATATTAATTAGAATGAATCCAATTATTAGTGAAAATGAATAACAAAAAACATGTTGAAAAATATCAGTAAAAATTATTAGAAACACACTTAGTAAAATATTGGTGAAAATGACTCTAAAGAAAAAAAATGCAGCAAAATATTAGTAAAAATTATTATAAAATTGTGTAGCAGAATGTTATAGAGAGAGAATTGTGTTGACTTGAAATTGTCACATGATGTGATTTTAAACCATATTCATTTTCATTAAAATCTAATTACTACAAAAAAGAAAAAATTGACTTAACAAAACTACATCTCTGATGGTCCTATAAATAGGCTAATTTTGCAGGCACTTTCCACCACACCATTTCTTCCTTCTCTTTTTCAGAAGTTGTGTAGCAGAATATTATAGAGAGAGAATTGTGTTGACTTGAAATTGTCACATGATGTGATTTTAAAGCATATTCATTTTCATTAAAATCTAATTACTACAAAAAAAAAAAAAATTGACTTAACAAAACTACATCTCTAAAGGTCCTATAAATAGGCTAATTTTGCAGGCACTTTCCACCACATCGTTTCTTTCTTCTCTTTTTCAGAAGTATACTAATATCATTGATTTGATGCAAGCTTTTAAAAGTATCAAAATATACTCAGCAATGTATGGAGAATTTTTTTTTTTTGTATGGGATTTTCAAGCAAAGGGTTTCTCTCCTTTTACCATGCATAAGGGTGAAACTAGCTATCATATTCTTATACTTTGATATGCCATAATTTTTTGATGTGTTATGAAACTAAATATTAGATGTATTGGTTTTTTCCTAACCTCATGTGCATGGATATACCATTATATATTTGTGGATACGTTACTATTCATTTATGTATCATGAGCTTAATTTTGTACGAATTATCCTTATATGTATAGAATCAAAGAAAAAGTTAATTGATATAAGAATTACTTATCAATTCACTTAAAAGCTATTTTGTGTGTTTCCATAGGGTTTGCCACATGTATTTATTTTTTTTCTTCTTATTATATTTCGCATTGTTGCATATATAGGAACTTTGGTTGCTGTCGTTTGAATTAATTGACACGTGTATTTTTTTCTTCAAAATATTCTATCTACAAATAGGAACTTTGGTTGTAGTCGTTTGAATTAAAAGTTACAGTTTTTTTTTTTTTGAGAGCAAATTAAAAGTTACAATTGTTTGTAATTAATCAATAACTTTTTTGACAAATGTAGATAATCAATAATAAATAATATAAACATACTATTAAAAATTTAAAAATGTCATTACATATCACACTATTCTCATTATAAGTTTAAGTATGAGATATCCGTTGAAATATAATGTGCAAACCAACAAAAAAAAAAAAGTTAGTTGAGCTTGAAATATATCAATAGCACATGCAGTCAACAAAAAAAATGGTTTTGAATTACCATTTTTCTTTTGGTTTCCATGTTATAGGCAGAAAGTTTCTACTGTCATTTAAAAGTGACTAATCTTCGTTGAAGAATCTATAAATTACACAGGATAGGTCTGAGATGATATTTTTTCTTACACAAATCTCTCAACATTCGGATCAATTCATCGGTGGTTTTTTCAATATTAATATTTTATCAAAAAAATTATGGAGATATTCACTAATAAAAAGGATTATATATCACCAACTAATATTAGTAATTTAGAAACTTTGAAATATGGTGTATATAGGCATAATAATATACAACATGCATAATTTCATATGTTACTTAAAAAAAATAATCATATGTTAATGCAATTTAAAAGATATATTAATGCAAGAATTGGCTGATGATCGTCATTTATTTGTAAATTAAATGCTTTTTATTTCCGAAATTGATGCTATTTTGAAAAATCAAACGGGGGCACCGATGAGAGTGGTCCATTTTTCCTATATATATGTAAAACTCTAATGTGAAAAAGCACACACTTTTTATCAATTAGTCTCTTTTTAAAATTTAGTGTTTTTGTTTTCAAAATTATGTTTAATTATTTATTCGGTATTTCGTTTAGGAAAATGATAATTTTTTTTTTGATAAGGCCAGAACAAATGACAAAAAAATAGAGTGACTCCCAACTAAATTGGTACTCAACTCTAATATTTTGCCAGATGCCCATAAGTATATTATTAAAAAAAAGGAAAAAAAATACATAAAAAAAACTGGGGGACATAAACCTAATCAGTTTATCCATAAAATGGAGGTCTACCCAAATGGGTGATATGAAAATTAAAAACAACACAAATGGATTATAACAGCCTCTTAGGTAGAGGTCTAGACCGCGGTTAATGGACATAGCCAAATAAGATCCTCCTTCCGACGTGGTGATGAATTCACAACCACCATCCAGATACATCTGGATCAACACAACAGTGCGTCCCTTATCAGACCTTGAAGAACGAAGACAATCTTGAGGATGACGACGACGACGGTAGGTTGGGAATCCGAACTGAAGCTTGATCGTCGGAGAGGAAACGTCTAATCTGCCATGTCTACTCAACAAATTGAACAAACCAATTAATCAGAGACAAGCATGAGCCTATCTTTTCTAGGGATGGTGTCTGAATCTACCGCCAACACGGACAAAAATTCATGTACCAACAGCCCCTGCAACAAATCACAGCAAGCATTTTCAGCCATTTCGAGCCCAACTGACCCCGCACACCGCGAACCACACTAGCATAACAGTGACGGTTGTCTGGAATAGAACTAAGAACTGTAGCACCAAACCAGCCATATCAGTCCAACCAGATCCAGATCGATGACCTAGATTTTAAACAAAATCAATAACTTCCCGACATATTAGATCCAAAGCTTCTGCACAACAGAACCAGCGAGGAACGGCGTCGCCGTCTGCAAAGCTTAAAACCCACAACCTCACGAACCACAGAGAGAGCTAAGAGAAGAGCAAACCCAATCGAACGTGATCAAACCACGCCGCCTGAAAAGCGGTGACTCCAAAGGAAACCGACCCTTGCGGGTTTTTGAGAGGAAACATACCTTCTACCGATAGCTGCGGCGTTGTGGGTCGCCGGAGTTTGCAAGGCAGCAGGCGAGAACCTCTAACAAACCAAACCCACCAGAACAGAAGTCACTAGTAGATCTGGCAAAGGGGTGATGTGGAGGGCCGAAACCACTCATCACACCACCGTGTCGTTGTGGCTACATCGTGCTGTGATGTTTGGATTGACGGACGAAGAATGATAATTCTTACAAATCAATATGATAACAAAATGCAAGAATAACATTTGATCACTTTTTCTTCAAAATGTTTTCATATTCTCTTTTTATTCTGCAATAATTGTTATATTATTATTTTTATCAGAAAAAACTTATTTATTTATTAAAAACAAATCATAAAAAGTTAATTATTGTTTTTCTAATTTTTTTTCTTTGATTAATAACGGGTTTGTTTAATATTTGCAATATTTCACATGTTAAAGCAATTAAAGTAACAACTTTTTTATTGAAAACAAGAATTATTTATTAAATAATTATATATTTAATATAAAATGTATAAGTTCAAATACAAACATATGATTTTGAACATCTAACATGAATAAATTTTTATATGATAGAAAAACTCAATAATAATATATGTATCTTCAACAAAAAAATTAATATGATGTATATCACTCATAAGCTATTATATTTCACTTTATTAACAAAATAAGTTATTTCATTGTTCCATAAAAAATCATAAGTAGCTTATTTATTTTATTCATTTTCCTAATATCTCATCATATATTGGCATATCATACTAAATCTTATTTGTAAATTTTTGTACTAAATAGTTTTCATTCTTTCCTATTTTTTCTTGGAAAAAATAGGGTTCCAAGATCAAAGAAATTTTTTTACACTGAAATCCCCAAGACATTCTCTAACAATAACAGTTTCTATTTTGATTGGGAAAAAAATGATAATACATGTTTTTAAAATAAAAGACAAGATATGATTACATTATTAAAATAAACTATATAAATAATCAACTAAAACTGATAAGTTTGTGGTAGGAGAAAACTTGCATTTTCTACTTTAAAATTGAAGTTTGAAAATGAAAAAAAAAGGATAAATCTTTAGACTCTCAAAACAATCTCCATGATCTCAAATTTTCAATTTTCATGTCAAAACACTATTTTCACAATTTCTTAACTTTTTTGTTGTAATAGGACATCTGTTATGCATTTTTTTTTTTTTGCAAAGGGAGGAAGCATAGCTTTTTATTATTTATAATATATGACTGGAGTAAAAAATGTTCATTTGCCACCTATGCAATTGTGTTGCTTCAATATTGCACTATATGGAGCATCTTATTACCTTTTTTAGAAATAGTTATTACTTATTTATCGCTTAATAAAAATTTAACTTAACAAATTCATTCTACATTTAATTTTCAACCTGATTCATGTAGTTGATGGTATGTGGACTGTTTTTATGTTGATGATCGGTTCATTTTTCAGTTTTAGACCCGGTTTAATGCTTTAATGGGCCACGCATAAACTTTCATGATATATGGTTTAATATTCGTAAACGGGTTCATTTGAGTGTGCCTATAGTTAATGATTTTTCATTTATTTGTTAGGACTTATTAGGGTTTAATTAACTTGGTTGTTATGTTATGCATGCATGTATTATGTAGAGTTGATCTGCATTGTTTGAATTTAATGGTGCATATTCTCCCCTCCAAAACAAAATATTTTCAACAAGAGACATGAACCAAACTTACCATCGAACCAATTTATTACTGGGATAATTGATTGTTTGTATTTTTTTCTACTAACATTAATTTCTTACTATTTGAAATAATTCATGTTTGATTTTCTTTTTATAACAAAATTCGTGGTTTATCATTTTCCATTTTTAGACCCTGGTTGGTACTTGAATCAATCACACGTAACCTTTCTTGCTATATGGTTTCATTTTCGTACATGGGTTCGCTGGTTTGCGCCCGCGATTAATGTACGTGGGTTCGCTAGACTACAATCATAGTTCTCCTTTTTATCAATGACATGAGTTACCGTTACAATTATTTAAAATTTGATTTTATTTCAAAATTATTTTTAAAAAAAAAATCGTATTTTCGGTTAGCTTTAATTTTTCCATTCATATATGCACTTATCAGAAGGTTGAGTTTTTGAGTCAAAAAATAAATAGTGTTTGATCTATTTTTATAGTAACACAAAGAAGAAGGGGACAAAATGTCTAAACCTTCTAGGTGAACTCAAAATGACAAAATGAAAATAAGACTTCTTTAATTGTAATGTTCCATTTTTTTCTAGAATTTCAAGGTATTATTTATGTACCTCTTCTGGTCCTTAATATAAGAAACAAAAACAAAATCATCAAAACCAATATAATCATTAATTAATGTAACTTTTTAGATATTTTTACTAATATACCCTCATAAAAAAATACACCCACTGAGATTAAAAAGAGAATCATTAAATAAAGGATAAAAATGTCTTTTAAGCAATAACTATACCTTAAAAGATGTGACATTTTCTTATAAATAAGACCACAATTTTTTTTTAATTTTTTCTTATAATAAGTACCACATGAAATATTTTAAAAAATATATATTCTTTAATATATACAAAATAATTTTTGGGAAAAGATTTCCCGTGCAGGGCACGGGTCTCAAACTAGTATTGGTACATATATGTTGGAACATTAGTCATTCTAGTGAAGAAAATTGGAAAGAAAAACACTATGAAAGAACTAGTGTGTGGGTGTGACTTAAAAATGTCCCACATTGGAGGGTCACCCCAACTAGTAAGTGTTTATATATGGGCAAAGTGACCTCCAAGGGTGTGCCCTTGGGGTACCCAATTTTGTGAACGGGTGAACGCTTACAATATATATCATGCGCGACGACGGCGCCGTCCGACCGGGCGTGGGTCGTGGGTATATATATCACGCGCGACGATGCCGCCGTCCGACCGAGCGTGGGTCGTGGGTTAAGCGACGACGCCGCCGTCCGACCGGGCGTGGGTCGTGGGTATATATATCACGCGCGATGATGCCGCCGTCCGACCGAGCGTGGGTCGTGGGTTAAAAAATGATATATATATTTTATGATATATATATTTTTTGTCACTTGAAAATGTTAAATTAATTAATTTAATCATTATCCGTAAGAGCTACGCGTAACAAATAAATTTGTTACGATTCGACCCGATCCAAAACGCGTATCCAGAGACTTCCAAACTTAATCCCCAAGTCACTCGTTTTTTGTTACAAACTCTCCCTATAAAAGGAGAGCTCGCACCATTCATTCTTTACACCAAATCTCACAGTCGATGCTTCCTGTGCGGTTTCTCTCTTCTCCCTCCAATTTGTGAGCTTCTAATCAAGATTATTGGTGACTTAAGGTCATACACTGTTTGTGCATGGTGATCTAGTACGAAAACGACCCTTACTATGTTTGGTGTATTATGTTTTGAGTATGTCTCTGGGATATGTCTTTCTGTTTGTTGTTATAATGGTTGAAGGATTCTTAGGTTTTGGAGTGTTCTTTTCTGTTGCTTAGTTTTGAGTATTATTTTGATTTTTTGGTTCAATAATATTTTGTTTTGCCATTGTATGTTTGTCTGAAGTTAGAGGTTATTGATATTAGTGCAAGTTTGTCTATGTTTCTGCCTGTTTATTGATAGTTAGTAGCAGGGTCTGATTTGGGCTCATATCAGGAGTGGCATTTTCTGGTCATAGGCTCAGGAGGATTTCTAGTTTTTATCTTGCGTCTCTTTACTAGTTTTATTGGGGTTTTGGCTTAATAAGCTGAAATCTATGGTTTTTTTCAAATTTTTTGCAGGTTCTTCAAAAGTAAAAAACCTTGTGGTCAAGTTGTGGTGATGAAAGCTTAGGAGGCTAAACAATGGGCATGCTTGAGAATTTAGTGGGGCTATGGATGTGCACTGTAACAGCCCGATTTTCGCTAGATTTATTTTATTATTTATTTATGTGTGTTGTGTGTGCTATTATGTGATTATTTGCATCTGTGTGTATTTTTGGTTGGGAATTGTAGAATTCGGTGTAGAAGGGTATTTTAGTCATTTTGGACTTAGGGGCATTTTGGTCATTTTGAGAGTGGGGGTAATTTTGTAATTTTGTAATTTTGGATGAGAATTATTTTAGTGCTTAGTAAGAGTATTATTTTACCAAGTTACTAGAGAGAGTGTAGTAATCATTTTATTTACCGGTAAGTGACCGTTAGTGTTGTAATTTACCATTAACTGAGTAGTGACATTTTGGGTGTTAGAATAGAAATGGGTTAGGACCATTAAGGTTAAGAGATAAGCCCAATTGAATAGAGCACATATATAAACTCTAGTTGTTGGTGAAAATTAGGTTTCACAACATTTCACATTTCATTTCATTTGGGAAGAGAAGAGATAGAAGCTAGAGAGAAGAACATGAACAAGGGCTAGAGCTAGAAGAGGGGATTCATCATCTAGGAGCTAAATTGAGGCTTGAATTAAAGATTCTTGGTGTTAGAGGTAAGGGGGTTAGTTTTTGATCATAATTTCATCATTTTTCATTTAAACCCATTTTTATGAAATTGATAAATTGAATCTAATTGCTGTGAATTCATGCATAATTGTTGTTGTTATGATTGAGAACATGAATTGTATGATAATTGCATGTTAGTATGTGAATTAACATGTTGAAATGTGCATTTGTGGGTATATTGTGTTCTTGAGCAATTTTGATGAAAAATGAGGTTGTGATGTTGAATTGTGCATGAATTTGTGTTCATTAGTTGTTGTTGATGATTGTTGAACTGTTAGAATCAAAATTGTGTAACTGGAATCGTTGTTTATGGATTCATGAGGAGATTTGTGGTTATGTTGGTGTTTTGAAAGAATTTTGTGAATTTGATGAAATGAGCTATGTTGTTGTTCTTAATGCTTGAATCATGTTTGTTTAAGTGTATTGAACCTGTTTTGACCCATAAACACTTTCTGGAAGTTGATTTGGGAGTTGGGGGTTTGAAAATTGGGATTTTGGGCAAAAATGGTGTAAAAACCCGAAACTTCTGAGAAATTTCGCAAGAACGGCGCTAATAGCGAAATTGTCTGGGAATTTCGCTAATAGCGAAATTGCCCAGAAACAGTTTTCTATTTTGATTGTTTTGAGCTGTGGGGGGACCAATCCAATACTTCTAAAATGTTTCTTTGGACTTAATTAACACCTGTTTACACCTTTAATCCTACTGGAACATGATTTGAGTTGGTTTGGACTTGAATTTACGAAAATCGTCTAACTTTTACCGAAACGGTCCAAACGTCAATTTTTCCAAAAACTCGTTTTCTCCGGAAATTGAAGTGGGATTAGAGTTGTATATTGTTTATGTGATTTCTAAAAATGGTTGTGATTGGTTTCATCAAGTTTGAACTTGTTTTGCTTTGAAAATGAGAATTTTTGTGAAAAGTGAGAAAGTGAGACGAACTACGTGATTTTTGTGAATTCCTCGTATTTAGCCGATGAAATGCTTATGTAACATCTACTGCACCTATAAGTGACTTGTGAGAATACATGGCATAGGCAATTGAGCTTGTAGAATTGGTTTTGGTTCATAACTTCTATTATTTTTAAATGGTGACTTTTGGAGACGAACTTAGTAGAAATGAACCTTGATGAACTAAAGCCTTATGAATCTTTTGTGAATGGTCACATATGATTAAATAATTGTGTTTGAATGATTGTGGAAGGTTGAGAATGATGTTTATCATAAATTGTTGTGTTATTCCATTTTACTTGATTTATGTGATGTAAATGGAAATGAATTGTAAATCGATGTTGATGAATGTTGATGAATTTTATGTGAGATGTGATTGTTGAATGCATGGGCATGATTCTTGATAATGCAATGTTGTTGAGTTGTTGAAATGTAAAGGGAGGTGTACTTTTACATTGTTGTTGATAGTTGTTATGTTGGAGTTGTGCATTATCGAGTCATTGCTATATGTCCATGCATCATACCATGTTGTTGTTGTTGTTGAAATGTAAAAGGAGGTGTACTTTTACATAGTTGTTGTAAGAAGAGGTGTACTCTTACATGTAAGAGGAGGTGTACTCTTACATAGATGTTCAGTTGGCATCTAATGACTGTTGTTGATCTGGTACCACATGCATATATGTGTCGAGTGTAGGCGCATTGCATATTGAAATGTTATCTTGTTGTTGTATTTGAATGGTGATTGTTGATGATAAGTGTGTTTGATGAATACATACTTGTGACATTTGGATTTTAATGGTTGATGAGTTGTGACATAATTGAATATGTGACTTGATGAATTTGTGTATTGGTGAAATTTGGTTAATGTTGTGATTGTGTGGATTGGTGTATATGTACATTGGTGGATTTTGTTGACGGTTGTGAATAATTGAACTATGTTCTAATTGCATGTCTCACTTGTTTGAGCTTATACACTTGGTGAACCTATTTGATGATAGATACTTTGATAATAATGATGAGATGAGAATTGTATATGTATATACATATGTTGTGGTGATTTATTTGATAATGATGATTACTTGCTTATAATTTTGAAACGATGAATTATGCTTGTTGAGTTAAGCATGCTAGATGAGTAATGAGGTGAGTAAAATTTTAATCAGTTGATGTTGATAATGATGAACTCTTGTCGATGTCTTGATTAGAGATTGAATATGTCTGTTATGCTATGATAGCTTGAGGTACGAGTAATGGGGGATATTAATCATGTGATTCTAGTATTCTAGGAGGGATGATTATGTATATGTGATATGTATGAATCCTTGAATGCTATGTTTTTATATGTTGATTATGATTAATGTAATACTTACCCCCAGTGGTTTCGACCGCCTACCTGTCTGGATGGATAGGTAGACGTTGTGCAGGACTAGACGCTTGGTGAGTTTGCTTGTTGATGTTTGGACGACGGGAGCTTTCTCCGATGTCGTGTCAGTGTCGTAGTATCTAGGCTCTGATTAGGCTTAGCGTCTATTTGTTGTTTTTGGATTCTGTTGCAATGTTGTTGCTATTGTCCACTTGTCGGACTTGGAGTATTTTCATATGAGGACATATTTGACCATGTCATGTATATGTTGAAGTTTATGATTTGAATTCCGCTGTGACCGTTGAAATATTATGTATATGCATGATATTAGTTGGTTTTATTTTGAGACGTAGCATCTATTTCTAGAATATTTCTGATGTATTCACGCGTTTTACCGCTTAATAGAAATAGGGTGTTACAAGTTGGTATCAGAGCCGTGGTCGGTCTTGTCCAGACCAAAACCCGTTGATTTTCCTGTTTGTATGCGACATGTACGGAAGTACTGTCGGTACTTGTTGTGTTGTTTCGTTCTTTTAGGTGGGTTTGAGCGTAGTGGGGGAGTAGCAGGTTGTTTCAGGTTTGTTGGGTCTTGCAAGGGAAGGTAGAAGGTTCTTGACCGCGGAGCAAGTGAAGAAGTCTTTGGATGGTGAAGCTAGTGTATTCATGATGTTTGCTTCTTTGAAGGAGAGTAGTGAGAAAAGAGTTGGTGATTTGCCTGTAGTGCAAGAGTTTCCAGAAGTTTTTCCGGACGACATTACCGAGTTACCGCCGGAGAGGGAAGTTGAGTTTGCAATTGATTTGGTACCTGGAAAGAGTCCTATTTCGATTGCGCCATATTGGATGTCTGCATTAGAGTTGGGTGAGTTGAAGAAGCAGTTGGAAGAGTTGCTTGAGAAACAGTTTATCAGGCCAAGTGTTTCGCCGTGGGGAGCTCCTGTGTTGTTGGTTAAGAAGAAGGATGGTAGCATGAGATTGTGCGTGGATTATCGGCAATTGAACAAGGTGACAATCAAGAATCAGTATCCGCTTCCGAGAATTGACGATTTGATGGATCGGTTGGTTGGTGCAGAAGTGTTCAGTAAGATTGATTTGAGGTCAGGATATCATCAGATTAGAGTAAAGGCGGAAGATATATCCAAAACTGCGTTTAGAACGAGGTATGGACACTATGAGTATTCTGTGATGCCATTTGGAGTATCTAATGCGCCAGGTGTCTTCATAGAGTACATGAATATAATATTTCATCCTTTTCTGGATCGTTTTGTAGTGGTGTTTATAGATGATATTTTGGTGTATTCTAAGTCTGAAGAGGAGCATGCCGAGCATTTGAGGATTGTGTTGGGAGATGTGAAAGAGAAGAAGTTGTTTGCTAAGTTATCCAAGTGTGAGTTTTGGTTGCGGGAAGTGAGTTTCCTTGGTCATGTGATTTCTAAAGGTGGTATTGCCGTGGATCCGTCGAAGGTTGATGCAGTGTTGCAGTAGGAATCACCTAAGTCTGTTTTTGAAGTTAGAAGCTTTCTTGGATTGGCAGGTTATTATCGGAGGTTCATTGAGGGATTCTCTAAGTTGGCGTTGTCATTGACGCAGTTGATTCGGAAAGGGCAAGCTTATGTTTGGGATGCTAAGTGTGAGAAGAGTTTCCAAGAGTTGAAGAAGAGGTTGAAGTCAGCTCCATTGTTGATTTTGCCGAATCCGAAGGAATCGTTTGTTGTGTATTGTGATGCTTCTAAGATGGGTCTTGGTGGTGTGCTTATGCAGAATCGTCAGGTTGTGGCTTATGCTTCGAGGCAGTTGAAAGTGCATGAGAAGAACTATCCGACTCATGATTTGGAATTAGTGGCCGTTGTGTATGTGTTGAAGATTTGGAGGCATTATCTGTACGGTTCTAAGTTAGAAGTGTTCAGTGATCATAAGAGTTTGAAGTATTTGTTTGACCAGAAGGAGTTGAATATGAGGCAGAGGAGATGGTTGGAGTATCTTAAGGATTTTGATTTCCAGTTGAGTTATCATCCTGGAAAGGCCAATGTTGTTGTTGATGCTTGAGTAGGAAGTCGTTGCATATGTCTGCTTTGATGGTGAAAGAGTTAGAGTTGATTGAGCAGTTTCGAGATTTGAGTTTGGTTAGTGAATTGACACCGGATGGTGTGAGGTTGGGAATGTTGAAGTTGACAAGAAATATTCTGGAGGAGATCAAGAATGGTCAGAAGGAAGATTTGGAACTGGTTGATCGCGTGGTGTTGGTTAACCAAGGTAAGGGTGGAGATTTCAGGTTGGATGAGAACGGTGTTTTGATGTTTCGTGATCGTGTTTGTGTGCCAAGTGTTCTTGAGCTTAAGAGGCAGATTTTGGAAGAAGGTCACAGAAGTAGTTTGAGTATTCATCCCGGAGCGACTAAGATGTATCAGGATTTGAAGAGGTTGTTTTGGTGGCCTGGAATGAAGAAGGATATTGCAGAGTTTGTGTATGCTTGTTTGGTTTGTTAGAAGTCTAAGATTGAACATCAGAAGCCGTCAGGTTTGATGCAACCGTTGTTCGTGCCAGAGTGGAAGTGGGATAGTATATCAATGGACTTTGTTGGAGCTTTGCCGAAAACTGCTAAGGGTTTTGATTCTATTTAGGTGATTGTTGATCGGTTGACGAAGTCGGCACATTTTGTTCCTATTAAGACCGGTATGTCTGTGGCTAAGTTGGCTGAGATCTACATTGAGCAGATTGTTAGATTGCATGGTGTTCCTTCTAGTATTGTGTCGGATCGGGATCCGAGGTTTACTTCTAAGTTTTGGGAGAGTTTGCAAGATGCTTTGGGAACTAAGTTGAGGTTGAGTTCTGCGTATCATCCCCAGACTGATGGTCAGACGGAGAGGACTATTCAGAGTTTGGAAGATTTGTTGAGAGCTTGTGTGTTGGAGCAAGGTGTCAGCTGGATTGAATGTTTACCGTTCATTGAATTTACTTACAATAACAGTTTTCATTCTAGTATCGGGATGACATCGTTTGAGGCTTTGTATGGTCGGAGGTGTAGAACTCCTTTGTGTTGGTATGAGTCAGGAGAAAGTGCTTTGTTAGGACCGGAAGTCGTGCAAGAGACGACCAAGAAGGTTAAGATGATTCAAGAGAAGATGAGAGCGTCTCAGAGTAGACAAAAGAGTTATCACGATAAGAGGAGGAAGGACATCGAGTTTCAGGTTGGTGATCATGTGTTTTTGAGAGTGAATCCTGTAACTGGTGTTGGACGTGCTTTGAAGTGTCGGAAGTTGACTCCTCGTTTTGTTGGACCTTTTGAGATTGTTGAGAAGGTTGGGGTTGTAGCGTATCGGATTGCGTTACCGCCATCTTTGTCGAATCTTCATGATGTGTTTCATGTGTCTCAGTTGAGGAAGTATGTGTATGATGCGTCCCATGTGATTCAAGTGGATGATTTGGAAGTAAGAGATAATTTGACCGTTGAGACTTGACCGGTTAGGATTGAGGATCGTGAAGTGAAGCGTTTGCGTTGCAAGGAGGTCGTTTTGGTTAAAGTGATTTGGGTTGGACCAACCGGTGAGAGTGCCACTTGGGAATCAGAGAGTAGGATGAGGGTTGCGTATCCAGAGTTGTTTCCTTCAGGTAATTTTCGAGGGCGAAAATTCTTTTTAGTGGGGGAGAGTTGTAACAGCCCGATTTTCGCTAGATTTATTTTATTATTTATTTATGTGTGTTGTGTGTGCTATTGTGTGATTATTTGCATCTGTGTGTATTTTTGGTTGGGAATTGTAGAATTCGGTGTAGAAGGGTATTTTAGTCATTTTGGACTTAGGGGCATTTTGGTTATTTTGAGAGTAGGGGTAATTTTGTAATTTTGGATGAGAATTATTTTAGTGCTTAGTAAGAGTATTATTTTACCAAGTTACTAGAGAGAGTGTAGTAATCATTTTATTTACCGGTAAGTGACCGTTAGTGTTGTAATTTACCATTAAGTGAGTAGTGACATTTTGGGTGTTAGAATAGAAATGGGTTAGGCCCATTAAGGTTAAGAGATAAGCCCAATTGAATAGAGCACATATATAAACTCTAGTTGTTGGTGAAAATTAGGTTTCACAACATTTCACATTTCATTTCATTTGGGAAGATAAAAGATAGAAGCTAGAGAGAAGAACAAGAACAAGGGCTAGAGCTAGAAGAGGGCATTCATCATCTACGAGCTAAATTGAGGCTTGAATTAAAGATTCTTGGTGTTAGAGGTAAGGGGGTTAGTTTTTGATCATAATTTCATCATTTTTCATTTAAACCCATTTTTATGAAATTGATAAATTGAATCTAATTGCTCTGAATTCGTGCATAATTGTTGTTGTTATGATTGAGAACATGAATTGTATGATAATTGCATGTTAGTATGTGAATTAACATGTTGAAATGTGCATTTGTGGGTATATTGTGTTCTTGAGCAATTTTGATGAAAAATGAGGTTGTGATGTTGAATTGTGCATGAATTTGTGTTCATTAGTTGTTGTTGATGATTGTTGAGCTGTTAGAATCAAAATTGTGTAACTGGAATCGTTGTTTATGGATTCATGAGGAGATTTGTGGTTATGTTGGTGTTTTGAAAGAATTTTGTGAATTTGATGAAATGAGCTATGTTGTTGTTCTTAATGCTTGAATCATGTTTGTTTAAGTGTATTGAACCTGTTTTGACCCATAAACACTTTCTGGAAGTTGATTTGGGAGTTGGGGGTTTGAAAATTGGGATTTTGGGCAAAAATGGTGTAAAAACCCGAAACTTCTGAGAAATTTCGCAAGAATGGCGCTAATAGCGAAATTGTCTGGTAATTTCGCTAATAGCCCAGATTTCGCTAATAGCGAAATTGCCCAGAAATAGTTTTCTGTTTTGATTGTTTTGAGCTTTGGGGGACCAATCCAATACTTCTAAAATGTTTCTTTGGACTTAATTAACATCTGTTTACACCTTTAATCCTACTGGAACATGATTTGAGTTGGTTTGGACTTGAATTTACGAAAATCGTCTAACTTTTACCGAAACGGTCCAAACGTTAATTTTTCCAAAAACTCGTTTTCTCCGGAAATTGAAGTGGGATTAGAGTTGTATATTGTTTATATGATTTCTAAAAATGGTTGTGATTGGTTTCATCAAGTTTGAGCTTGTTTTGCTTTGAAAATGAAAATTTTTGTGAAAAGTGAGAAAGTGAGACGAACTACGTGATTTTTGTGAATTCCTCATATTTAGCCGATGAAATGCTTATGTAACCTCTACTGAACCTATAAGTGACTTGTGAGAATACATGGCATATGCAATTGAGCTTGTAGAATTGGTTTTGGTTCATAACTTCTATTATTTTTAAATGGTGACTTTTGGAGACGAACTTAGTAGAAATGAACCTTGATGAACTAAAGTCTTATGAATCTTTTGTGAATGGTCACATATGATTAAATAATCATGTTTGAATGATTGTGGAAGGTTGAGAATGATGTTTATCATAAATTGTTGTGTTATTCCATTTTACTTGATTTATGTGATGTAAATGGAAATGAATTGTAAATCGATGTTGATGAATGTTGATGAATTTTATGTGAGATGTGATTGTTGAATGCATGGGCATGATTCTTTATAATGCAATGTTGTTGAGTTGTTGAAATGTAAAGGGAGGTGTACTTTTACATTGTTGTTGATAGTTGTTATGTTGGAGTTGTGCATTATCGAGTCATTGCTATATGTCCATGCATCATACCATGTTGTTGTTGTTGTTGAAATGTAAAAGGAGGTGTACTTTTACATAGTTGTTGTAAGAGGAGGTGTACTCTTACATAGATGTTCAGTTGGCATCTAATGACTGTTGTTGATCTGGTACCACATGCATATATGTGTCGAGTGTAGGCACATTGCATATTGAAATGTTATCTTGTTGTTGTATTTGAATGGTGATTGTTGATGATAAGTGTGTTTGATGAATACATACTTGTGACATTTGGAATTTAATGGTTGATGAGTTGTGACATAATTGAATATGTGACATGATGAATTTGTGTATTGGTGAAATTTGGTTAATGTTGTGATTGTGTGGATTGGTGCATATGTACATTGGTGGATTTTGTTGACGGTTGTGAATAATTGAACTATGTTCTAATTGCATGTCTCACTTGTTTGAGCTTATACACTTGGTGAACCTATTTGATGATAAATACTTTGATAATAATGATGAGATGAGAATTGTATATGTATATACATATGTTGTGGTGATTTATTTGATAATGATGATTACTTGCTTATAATTTTGAAACGATGAATTGTGCTTGTTGAGTTAAGCATGCTAGATGAGTAATGAGGTGAGTAAAATTTTAATCGGTTGATGTTGATAATGATGAACTCTTGTCGATGTCTTGATTAGAGATTGAATATGTCTGTTATGCTATGATAGCTTGAGGTACGAGTAATGGGGGATATTAATCATGTGATTCTAGTATTCTAGGAAGGATGGTTATGTATATGTGATATGTATGAATCCTTGAATGCTATGTTTTTATATGTTGGTTATGTTTAATGTAATACTTACCCCCCAGTGGTTTCGACCGCCTACCTGTCTGTATGGATGGGTAGACGTTGTGCAGGACTAGACGCTTGGTGAGTTTGCTTGTTGATGTTTGGACGACGGGAGCTTTCTCCGTTGTCGTGTCAGTGTCGTAGTATCTAGGCTCTGATTAGGCTTAGCGTCTATTTGTTGTTTTTGGATTCTGTTGCTATGTTGTTGCTATTGTCCACTTGTCGGACTTGGAGTATTTTCGTAGGAGGATATATTTGACCATGGCATGTATATGTTGAAGTTTATGATTTGAATTCCGCTGTGACCGTTGAAATATTATGTATATGCATGATATTAGTTGGTTTTATTTTGAGACGTAGCATCTATTTCTAGAATATTTCTGATGTATTCACGCGTTTTACCGCTTAATAGAAATAGGGTGTTACATGCACTACTTAGTGCAAAAATGAAAACATAATAAGAAGGAACAAAATTAGTGGGGTCATAAATGTGCACTACTTAGTATGTAATTGAAGTTGTGTTGCATAGTTCATTTCTATTATGAAATAATGTTTCAAACGTTTGTAACATATTTTGAGTTTCAAATTTGAATGAAGTTTGATCTTCTAATATTGGTTAATTCAAATATGAAATGAAATCAAAGGAAAGACAAATTTGGCTGATTCACAATTTTTTATGCTAGACAATTTTGCAACACTTTTTACAAATTCTCAAAAATGATAAATGTAGCATTTTTTTTGGAAAATGATTAATAGTACGGAACCATTTTAATGAAAAACAACGAATGCACTTACTGTGGCTTTATTATTACAGTTTTATCCTCAATCCATTTTTATATGACAACTTTACCCTTGTATGGTTAGTGCTTTTTTCCGTTTCGTCAAATCCCGTACATATATATCCCGTACTGCATAGCATTGCTGTTTTTCTTTATTGTTACCGATGATACAAAAAGTGTTACAATAATGTAACATTTTGCAACACTTTTTGAATGTTACAAATAATACTCTAAAATGTAACTAAAACTCATTAGTAACAAGGGCTTTACCTAACAATTGTTCAAATGTTACTAAATTTAATTAGTAACATTTTTCTTGATTTAGTAATAGTTTTCAAGTGTTACTAAATCTCAACTATGTTGTAGTGGAAAGATCTAAAAGAAGATGAAGATCAAGACTCAAGAGACTTTTGTATGTATGAACGACCGTTAGATTAGAACAATAACTATGTTCAAAAGTAAAAAGATATAAAAAAGGCAAATAGAATACACATAATATTTGATCACAAAGTTTGGCCAATTACAGTTTACATTTATGTCTCCGATTGCACAGTGGCTGCAATACCTTTATATTAATCAAGTTTATAATTTATAAAGTACAACTTGTGTTTTAATAGTATGAACCAATTTGCAAGATTACATCGTTTCACTTCCCTTTAACTAACGTAATTGATCATTTTGTTGACGTCACTTTGAGGTTGGTTGAAACAGATGGCAATGTTGTTCCATTTATTTTGGAACCTGTTGATCAGCAACATAAGTCTCAAGATGCAATAAAAGCATCGGCTCCGAATAAAAGAGCAAACACACAAATTTTCCCGGTACTTCAAAAAGACCTTGATCTGCTTAGGTATGTCTTGGTGAAAGAAACAGATGATCCTAATGTACCTTTCACACCTTATTTAACAAAGAAGCAGAGGAAAGAACTAAACAAAGAATCTTACGGAACACGTTCTAAGGGTGCTCCCTCTCCTCCGCCTAAATGAAGGAATGCTTGTACATACAATCTCCTCGGCCGCGGTATCATGATAATTATTTGGCGGGATTTTTTACCCTTGTTTCTTAGGGAGGATTTTAGAGATAGTCAAGTAATTTTATTTCCTTAGCTCTCTTGCATTTTATTCTTTTTATTTTTGTCCTTTTTCGAAGGTTTTGGTTTGGTTCCCCTGTTGTAAAGCTTTTTCCTTTTTTAATAAATTTTCGAGCAGATGGTATAGGATCGGGGCTGATATGGGGTGCCAACTTTGTTGGAATGCCTAGTTAACCGGTAAGTGGACAAATCCCTCAAAAGTGAGTAGTATGCTAGAAATTCAATTCGATAAGACAATACGGACAAAAGTTCAATGCTATATGAAAGAACTTTTTCAAAAATGGATTGAATTTGCATGAATCGATCCAAGCAGACCCATATGAATTGATTCATAGTCATTTAAGGTTGTCATAAATTGATTCACTATTTCAGTGAATTTATTCATTTACATTTTTACACATTATGAAACGGTTCATGAATCCGTAATTACATGTGAATCGATCCAAAGCTGCTATAAATAGGGAGATGTCATTCCCATGAATCAGTTGAATGCTTACAAAGACAAAAAGTCAGTCCATTTTCATGATCTAATGTGATACCAATGGATTTTACTTATGTCCAATTACTTATGAACGCATTGGATCATTTTTTTTATGAGCATTGCTATTTATCTAGAAAGATTTTATCAAGAATTGATCAAGAAAAGGTCTCAACCAATTAAATTTGTTATTTACCGGAAATCAAAGGAGGTAATGGTGTGTAATTAAGGAAAGGTGTTAGCAAATACACTGTCTTAAAATTTTCTTGATAAAATTTGTCATTGTATCTATCATTTGCCTTTTTTTTATACCATCATCCGAGTCTTTCAATCATACTAATTTAAGATTTATAAATTGATCTAACATATCCTATGACTATTACACTAAGATCCTATGATAACCTTAATTTACTTGTACAATACTTCATTATCTTCCACATGTTTCATGGTCATATCTTAAAAATAATCCTCAATTACACGTGAGGGGTAAGCATTTTCATTCACGAAAGCATTACTATATGGGGAATGTTCATTTTTTAGGGACATGTTAGATGTCTGCATGTGAAAGCACATGGTTCAATATTACTTCATTAGGAAACATATTGATGTTAAGGTGTATCTCACATTTTGGTTGGATTAGGAACTTGATGTTGACTTATAATTTCAAAATAACTTTTTCGTCAAAATGGAAAAATCATTGAGGTATTCACAAAGGCTACATAATTGTCTGTGTTTATTCTTATCACTTGTGAACTGAGATATTTGATATATTTTATTTTCTCTCTTATATTTGTGAAATGTCTTATGCTAGATAATATTATTGGTGGCTGTTAAAGGAGCACATAAGCTACCTAACACCAATGGAGCTGAATACCCTCTCATAAGGAAAGCTACTTAAAGACTATACCTTCAGTTAGCTAAGTCTATGAAAATCTCTCTAGTTAAGAAACATGAATAAAACAAGTGGGTAATGCTTGGTTACCATTTTTTGTATTCAATTGTTTTCCTAACAATTGGGTTTATCTTTGTTAAACAAAAAGCAGTTGCATGTATGTTTGAAGTTTTTCAATGTTTAGAGACGGTGGTAGAACAACATTATAGTGGTCCGAATGAAATTGAACTTTGTATTCCATAAATAAATATATAAAATCTCAGATTCGAAATTTATTGTTTGATAAAATGTGATTGAAAGATGTAAACAAAAAAAATGTGATTGAAAGGAAAGACGCTACCTTTGTCTTATTATAATATAATAAGTCTCTTTTATAGCTGTCAATAACATTAATTATTTCTTTACAAAATTACCATTATTTATTTCACATATTTTTTTAAAGCATTAAATTATTTTTCTTTGATAAAAGAACATTAATAAATTATAGTGTGGGAAAACCACTACAAAAAAATGTGTATTTACCGGCGGCTAAAATTTGGATGTTCTGGCACTTTTAGCCGCCGCTATGCACTTTTCTGGCGGTTTCCAAACTGCCGAAATTTTGTCTGCCACAAAGTTTAAAGCGGCGGTTTAAGAAGGACCGCCATGCTAACTGCCGTAATACACGTATGGTTAAACCGGCGGTTAAAACCGCCACAATATACACTTTTTCAGAAGAAAAAAATTTGAGCATAGTGGCAGTTTGAACCGCCGTAGTGCCCATTTTTAAGGAAAAAAAAATCTGAACATAGTGGCAGTTTGAACCGCCGTAATAGTCATTTTTTTAACAAAAAAAAAATCTGAATAATTCACCTAAATAGCAATTATTAATAGTAAGATAAATAATTTTTGTGCATAAATTGTAATATTACAATGTGTAATAGTCCAGCAACCATGAATGTTTATAAAGTAAACTTAAGCTCTTCAATTATGTTGTATAGTTTATCTCTGATCTCTTCTACATATGTATGGTCATCCTTATGCCCTTAATGTTATGCTCTTCTTGAACTTCTCTGATACATGCACACACACACACGTACACATAGATCAAATAAGGTTCACATAATGGTAAGTCACAAAACAATAGAACTTGATAAAAAAGCATTAAAAGAGGAAGCGCAGGAGGAACCTGAGTTTCAAAAACAATCCCCTATTGATCCCTTGTCTTTCTATCAGCAACTCTCCCAAAGTACTGAAACAAAACTACATAGATTGTGATACATTACACTTAACTGAAAAACAAAACGATAAGAACAGAAAAACACCAACTATTAAACCAGAACAGGAACTGCCATCAGTACATGACATTGCTCATAAAGACTTATATGCTCCTAAAATGCTTTTTAGGTTAAGAAGCAAGGATGATTTTTACTAAAAGAAAAAATATACCATTTACAAGGTTCAAGAGATAAGACAAGAAACCAGAGTACCTAGTTAGATATGTCAAGCGTATTTAACTACCTTATAAAAGCATATCACAAAAAAACATAATCATGCAAACATTCCTATTTATCATTCCAACTAATCATTTAATGACAAATATGAAGTGAATCATTATATAAGATGAGGGAGTACAATGTAATGTCTTAGTGAACCAAGTTGATTCCACAAATGATTCACATGAACAATTTCATGAACAAGCTGTATAAATCCCTTAGTGAACCAACAAATAGAACCACAATTGCTGCCACATTAAATCCCTTAGAGTAATAGTAAGCACCATAAGGATTTTTGGAATACAAATTTCCATTTTAAGAGCCATAGGAGTCCAAAAACTTATATTAGCAATTAGAAAAGGGAAGAATAAAGACCAAAATTCTAAATTTGAGAGCTTAGAGGATAAAGAGAACATGTCACAAAATCCACCAGCTTTAACATGAAACAAATCAAGAGGAAGGAAGTGAGAAGAATGAGTATTGGAGCTTAGTACCTCTCAGGATCTCTAATCCAAGTTTCAATTCCCTACCAACCACAACCATCTCTAATCCAAGTTTCAATTCCATAAGGTAAAATCTGTTACCATAAGGCAAAAATGATACATAATAGTTAGGCTCAATCGTCAAATCAAATACATGGATGCATAAAAGCAAATCAAAGTAAGCTAATAAGGCCCTAAGTCACACAACTCAGTCACCTAAAAGTGCCATAATAATTTTGGTCAAAATTTAAAACTTCACAAGTTATATCGTTATAATAATCTCGCATTAGTTTTCATAATGTCAACCATAGTTATGTCTTCAACATGTCCCATGAAATAATAATCTCAATAAGACGAAAGGCCACACAATAATCTCGCATTAGTTTTCATAATGTCAACCATAGTTATATCGTTACATGCACTACCTAAGGGGATGAAAAAATGGAAAGAAGAATAGACTACGACAAAGAACGTAATTAAAAAGAATTTGTATATGCATAAAGGAAAAATTGCTAGTGTCGTATCTAGCATCCATTTCTCATGAACTGGTTTGATAAACACTGAACAAATTGAATAAATATCGATAACTTTTAGCAATAACCATACTTTGATGTATATTTTACCTTTATTTTGATTTCTATTGTCTGTTCCTCAAATCTGCTTCAGATTGCTAAGAGGCATAACTCTATGAGAAAGGAAGAGTTGCTTCAATGTGTCCAGAGCTTCATATACTCCAACACCTTCTACTTACCTGAAAATTATTTGGATATTCTATCAGCACAAAGAAAGACTCAGACAAGCTATGAGATATGCCAATCAAAGTATTAGATTAAGTGTACTAGTTTAAATGCTTAACTGTAAACCATGAGATTACACATCACATGCTTATTTCTTGTACAATCAAAGTACAACCAGAACACACATCTCCTTCGACAAAGTATCATCACATCATATGCTTATTTCCTGTAAAAATAAGATTAAGTAACAACATATTAGATTGAATGTACAATCATAGAAACTACTCAATTATATCATCAATATACCTTCAAGAACTGTCAACTGAGCATGTTTCCACATACTTTGGGCCAACACAGACACACCCACAACATCGAAAACACAACATCCAGCTCTAAGAAATTCCTTATCAAGGTTGCATTTCAGCCATATGAAGCCCAGCCTCTCCAAACACTCTTGTGCACCCGAAATAGCCCCTGTAGAGTGATTCAGATTATGCACAGTTTTGACTTCTTTCCATTGCTTAAACAGACATAAAAAAATTAATTGCAATAAAAACATAAATTTATCCAACACAAACAAATCCAACGATAACCCCAACTAGGAAATTCGATCTTCAATCATTCATAATTAATTTGGCTGAATTTGGGGGAAAACGACATAACATGTGAACAGGGTATTGTAGATCTAAACCTTGAACAATATGCATATCATACATAATATTTTCTATTCATAGTTAAAAAACAAAATAATGAACAAAGAAACAAGAACCACAATAAGAAGGAACAAGGTCTGACCTAAATCTCATGATTTGTAATATACTCATGATTTATATTATGCTTATTTCAATAAGCTCTCTATAATAGCTTACACAAATATCAATAACAAAAACCCAAAATACCCAAATCTTTAAACAGTTCATATGACTAACAAAAAATCATAAAGAAAATAGATTTAGTAATTTACCAGTCCAAATCTTTAGTCAGCAATGATGAGCGTGTCTTCGAGAACCTGAATTCCCACCTTCAAGAACAAAGATTTAGTTAAATTTAGCTATCTGTGAATAATTAATCAAGGGTTTCAGCAATAAGTAATTAGCTAACAAAACAAAAACAATACGAATCTGAATTTCACCTTCAAGAACATATGCAAATCGATGGTTTGAGATGATTCAATGGAGAGGGAAGAATTTCAAATGGTTTCGATGGATTTCAGCGAAAGGGTTTCGATGGGCTAGTCGGTTTGGATGCATTATACCGTTTGGAAGGGTTCGACGGTAGAAAAAAGGATTTGGAGAAGGAAGTGTTCAATTCAGTCAAGCTGGGAAGAAGGAAAGTTTCGATTTGGAGAAAACGGTTTTGATTTAGAGAAGGAGGTTTCGATGGGTTCTGGTAGAAGCAAGGTTATGTGAATGGAAGAAAAGAAATAAGGGATAAAAAAAATAAAAGGAGTTATTCAAAAAAAAAGGATGGAGGGATTTTTCTAAAAAAAAAGGGGAGAAGAGGGAAAGTTAAATGTAAGTGCGCCAAAGCTGGAAAAATGAAATTGTAAATACCGGCTGGTCAAACTGCCATAATATACAATGTGTGTTGTTGAATAAAACATTGTATACAGTGGCGGCTAAAACCGCCGTAATACACGGTATATAGTGGCGTCCAGGAAAACCGCCGCAATAGACTGTTTATAGTGGCAGTTTTCTACACCCGCCGCAACAAAACCGCCGAAATTTACGCGTTTTTACACTCATTTCACGTCCTTCACACTCTCTATTTATGGTGAGGAGAATAGTATTCACTTCATTTCAAATTACTACATGTCATTCTAGCCAAATTCGTTTGTCCTAAATTATATCTTATTTTACAATATCGATGAATTAAGGGTGTTCACGATGCGGTTTAGTTTTGAACTTAAAAGTCATCCTAACCGTGATATAAAAAAGTTATGTGGTTCGGTTTTGTTCGGTTAGTTTTTAAAAAGTCATCCGACCCAACAAATCAAACCAACCAAACAAATACGACTTGAATTGGTTCGATTTGTGTGATTTTTTGAGACAATACAATTTTTTGTTTCCACCATTAAAATCAAGTTAACAAAGCTAAAACACAATATATTTCCAACAATGTTTTATATTTCATCCAATTTATAAGAAATAAAAAATGTGGGCAAAAAGTAATCATATTCTGTAAGAAATATAAAATACTTATTTTATCATTCTCAAAAAGTTCATATAATGCATAAATACATTTTTTAAATAAAAAGCAAAAAAGAAACTTAACAAGAGAAAAAAAAATGTCATCTTATAAAAGTTTTCATTGAATTTCTATGAATATTGGTCTAGATGACATAAGTTTAATTAATTTTTTTCTTATGTTGCAGTTTGGTTTGGTTCTGTTAGCAAAATAAAAACCACAAACCGAATCAAACCATGCGGTTGAGTAAAAAAATTATTTGAATACATCCAAACCAAATGCTCTTTTTGGCGATTTTGGTTTAGATTGATTCGGTTTACGGTTTTTCTATTAGATTGGTTCAGTAGCGCATGATTCAGCTCCTACTCCTACTCTTGATGTTGTGCATGATACAGTAGCTGTTTCGGATGACTCTAATGTGTGCAATCAGTTCCGCCTAATAAAGTGCCCCAGTGGATTAGTAATGTTGAGCCGAGTAAAGTGAAATCCAAAAAGGTTGCTTCTTGTCCTAAAAATCGTAGGCAGTCTTCTATTTCGGGTCCATGGAGTTTTGAATGGATCAAGTATCATCACTTGGGAGACGTTGGATTAAACTTTTCTCAAGAAAGAAAGGATAGAGTTAATGATTGTCATCTTTTTGGGCGTGTGTGCTTCTTTTCTGATTTTCCTCTTAGCTCGTTTGTTTGGGCTTCGGGATATTCTGGGGGTGTTTTTATTCTTTCGGTGTTTGGGGCATCTTAGGATGACCTTGTGGTGTTTCTTGCACATTCTATCTTTTTATCTTCATATATATATATATATAGGGATTTGCTACAATAGACCTACCCTTTTTCATGAAGGTCTATTTTAGCAAGATGCACCTTTTACTATAGACAAAAAATACCCTTATGTTGTTTTTTGAGAAAGACAAATCTGAAGGATAAAATTGTAAATTGATGATTAAATATTAATTTTTATTTATGATTTCCTGATTTTGGGTCCCACTATCTCTTCTCTCTTACGTTTCTTCATAAATCAACCTGCAACAATTTTTTGTTTTTTTTCTCCCTCCAACAAAAAAAAGAGAGATCTAATTAAGACTATAAGCACACTGGTGTAAGAAAAGAGAGAGAGTGAGGAGAGTGGATGTCTTGCACAGAGAGAAAGAAAGTATATGGGTTATGAGAGAAAAATATTAGGGAAAATTTGTAAGTAACAATTGTTCACGGAGAGAAGAAAAAGAATCGTGCGCGGTGGTCGGCTGTGCTCGTGGTGGCAGTAATTGTTCACAGTGATGCTGATAGGCGTGAACTATGAACAGAGAAGAGAGAGAAGAAATTGTTGTTAGTTGATTTGAAAAGAAACGTAAGAGAGAAGAGAGAGAGTGGGACCCAAAATCAAGAAATCATAAATAAAAATAAATGTTTAATAATCAATTTACAATTTTATCCTTTAGATTTGTCTTTCTCAAAAAACAACATAAGGGTATTTTTTTGTCTATAGTAAAAGGTGCATCTTGCTAAAATAGACCTTCATGAAAAAGGGTGGATCTATTGTAGCAAACCACACACACACATATATATATATATATATATATATATATATATATATATATATATATATATATATATATGGGGTTTGCTACAATAGACCCACTTCATTTTATGAAGGTCTATTTTAGCACTTAACACCTTTTCACTTGGACTAAAAACCCAATTTTTATTATTTTGAAAATATGAAAACTCAAGGACAAACATGTAATTTTCTGTGTGTCATTATTGCTATTTCTCTTTCTCTATCATCTTCCACATTTAATAATATACAATCCTGCAATTCTCTCTCTATTTCATGTATTGGTTCTTCGTCTCTCTCATTGCAATTCTTGTTCATAGACAAAAATAGGTAGCACAAGCAGCTGCATAAAATATTGTCACTCGCAAATAATAATAATAATAATATAATAATAATAATTTCCTTCAAACATAATAATAACAACAAAGAATAGCTCTTATTCACACTTCACGTGTTCTTTGTTCTCCCCTTTGCTTCATTGTTCTCACCTCCATTGATTCTTCCTTCCAACAGCTCACCTCCATCAATTCTTCTTATTCTCCCAAGTTTCGTTGAAAACCGACAACGCCTCGATTTATTTTGATTTTTCGACCGACACGCTCAAAACCTCAATTTTCCCCCAAGTGCGCGGCCACCGACGGGTCAAATTTTGTCCCCCAAATATTCGGCCATGTTTAGTCCATCATAAGGGCCTCCCCCAAGAAATTTTGGGGATTTTGCACGCGGGATTCGTTAATTACGAATATGCTCCAATAAATAGTTTATAAATTATTATTATTCATGGATATGTTTGGTGTGTAAAAAAAAAAAAAATAGTGTATGTTTGGTATCACAGCAATTCATCGTATATATATATATATATATATATATATATTTTGCCATTCATAAAAAACAAAAAAGAGTTAATGATTGTCAGCAAACTCAAAAACTTGTTCACAAACCTCATATTCATACTCCTTCTTTTGTTAGCTTGCGGCGGGTTGCTAGAATGTTGCTTAAAGACCGCCAAGCACTACTTCGGATGTTCAAGAGGTATAAAAAAAAAGGCTTAATTGGATATTTGGTCCCCTAAATAATTATGCGTTTACATTTTAGTCCCATAAATTGTAAAACTCACATTTTGGTCCCCTTGATTTTGCTCCGTCGGTCAAAATGGTCCCATCCGTTAGTTTTTTAATGTCTAAAATTTTTGATATAATTTTAACTGTTTGATTGCATGTCCATTATACCTATAGTGAACTGTCAGCACCTAATTTTTTTTCATTTTTCATCATCTTCTCTCTTCTTCCTCAATCAATAAACAATTTTTCTAGAATTGTTTTTTTCTTCCAACATACAAATCCAAAGAAACATAACATAACACAAAAATTACAACAATCTTCAAGAAAATTCACCACCACCATCTCATCACTACACTCCAGCAAAATAAAAAAAATTCAACAAAATAAAAAAACTCCATAAAAAAAAAAACAACATACAGACAACATTCATACCCAGGAGTAATGCAAAATTTGATTCGTCACTACAAAAACAACAGCTCATTTTATCATTGTAACCATCACTATAGCCATCGATTCATCACTACAACAACAACCCATTTCATTCAATTTCATTCCAATCAAAGGATGTTAACACTAGTTTTACTGTTGTGAGAGAATTGGGAAAAAAATTGGATCTGGATTTTGAGGAGGTGAGAGGAAGAAAGAATTGGGAAAAAAAAGATAAGAATAGGGGAAAAATTAGAGAAAGAATGGGATCTGGGTTTTCACGACCCACAATTTCCAATTTTTTTTTCTTTTTCTCTTTCACGGTTTTGAGGTTTTGAGGACCTGTTTTTTCAAGATCTGGATATTCTTACACATAGTTTCCTCTTCTTCTTTTTTTTCCTCTAATTCCTTTACGCAGATTGTGTTTTGAAGGAAGAATCACGAGGAGGAGTATGTTTTGTAAAGAGAGGAAGAAATTATGGGTTTTTATATTTTTCTGTAATTTTTTTTATGAATGTTAGTGAAAATGGTATGAAGATGATGGAGAATAATGAGGAAGAAGATGAAGAAAGGGAGAATTAATTAGGTGTTGTTGACTCACCGTAAGATAAAATACAAATGCGTAATTCAATGGCTCTCCTTTTAAACAAAATCAAACGGTTTAAATTAGAATAATTAATAGGATCTATGGTGGATCACTATTAAAGTTGGTCCACAATAGACATTTGAGGGTTAAAAGTAACAGTCAGGGCATTTTTGATTGACGGAGCAAAACCAAGGGGACCAAAATGTGAGTTTTACAATTTATGGGACCAAAATGTAAACGCATAATTATTTAGGGACCAAATGTCCAATTAAGCCAAAAGAAAAAGAGAAAATCACTTTTATTTTAATCCGTAACAAACGGGCCCTATATGTCTCTCACGAAATGCTTTACTTTTATTTTAATCCGTGACAAACGGGCCCTATATGTCTCTCACGAAATGCTTTTGTGTTACTTGAATGTTAAACTCGAAATATAGATGCAAGTCCATACTTAATTTAAAAATATAATGAAAAAATTAGCCCATTTTTTTTCTTTCTATTTCCTTTATTTATTGTTATAGGCAGATTATAGAATAAATACATTATTATAGAAATTATATTTTTTTTCTTTGATTTAATTAGTTTGATTTGTTTTATGATATTTAAATTTAAAAGAAAAAAAACGTAACAAAAAAGTGCAACTAAAAGATATCGTTAGTTGTTTTTTTGTTTTTTGTTGACAAAAGATAGTTTGTTACAGTACTCCCGATAGATGTAAAGAAACAAACTTTCAAAATACTAAGCATGATTTTCTTAACAGAAATACCAATCTAAAGATATGTTAGCATCCTGTATATATAGACACACCAGTAATATCACAAGTCAAGCACACAAACTTAATTCACTCTTTTGCATGTTAGCAAATCGTTCTCTATAAACCACTCCAACTCTCCACAGCTCAACATCCTTTACGTTAACCATATCAAAATACAACACACAGTTTTCTTTCATATTTTTATCTTCAAAGAATGTCTCGAGAACCCTATGACGTCGAAAGCCACGGCATGGCTGCGGTTGCACCGGTGTTGAATGATGAACAACTTGAGGAGATCTCTGTGAAAAAGGGTTTGAAGGAACATCTGTTCCTACGTGGCAGAAACAGGTTACGGTTAGGGCAATATTTGTGAGTCTCATGTTGTCGGTGATGTTCACGTTCATCGTGATGAAGTTGAATCTCACAACTGGGATTATTTGTTGCAGATTAATTGCAGTGATCTGATACAATGACCTTATTTGTTGTTGCCAAATCCTTTACTTGATTTGCTTGCTTGTGTATGTGGGTTTGGTAGCTACTTGTTTGGAATGAGTCCAAATATTGCAAAACAAGCTGGCACTGCCAATGATGTTAAGAGTCTTGGTTTAGGATGGATGATTGCATTTCTATTTGTTGTTAGCTTTCTTGGTCTCTTTTCAGTGGTTCCACTCCGAAAGGTACAGTACTATCAAATAATCATTACTTTGTCATACCTTAATAAAATCAATTTAACCCGTCCTTGTTCAATCAATTTAAAACAATTGAACATGACTTGGAAACGTCGCTGCTGTGATGTTTGAATCGATTTTTAAAACGTGGAATGGGAATGACTCAAAGCTCTTTTAGTTATTGCCATTTAGTTTTAATTTGATGTTTCCTTGTTGCAGATTATGATTGTTGACTTCAAACTGACATATCCAAGTGGTACCGCAACAGCTCATCTTATCAACAGTTTCCATACATCAGAAGGTGCCAAACTAGCAAAGAAGCAAGTAAAAGCACTTGGAAAGTTCTTCTCCTTTAGCTTTTTGTGGGGTTTCTTCCAATGGTTTTTCAGTGCTAGTGATGATTGTGGATTTGCAAACTTCCCCACATTTGGTCTGGAAGCCTATCAAAACAAGTACGTGACTTGCCTTTATTTTATTAATTAATGAAAGAATTTAAAATGGAATTAACTCTCTTACTTAAAAGCCGACCGAAACTGAAACCTCTATGTTCTCAATTATGGTGATAGCATAGCATGATGAGTTTGTAACTTTTTTAGATAATATTGCTGTGATAAAATAGATTAATATGTATTTTAGTTCCTTTTCTTTTAGCTAACATTTATTATTTAATGTACATAACAGGTTCTACTTTGATTTTTCTGCTACCTATGTGGGCGTTGGGATGATATGTCCATATATAATCAATATTTCGTTGTTGATCGGTGGAATTCTTTCATGGGGTGTCATGTGGCCTCTCATTGGTGCTAAAAAAGGAGATTGGTTCCCTGCTGATCTCAAACAAAGCAGCTTACATGGTCTTCAAGGTTACAAAGTAAGATTTCTTTCTACATTTCAATTTTTTATTTATTTAAATTGTAGGAGAAAATCTACTTTTTTTGACAACACTCCACTTTTTTTGTAAGTATACTTTGGAATTGATATAGAAAAATAGTAGTTTCTCAATGAATATCAACTTAAAACACAGTTAATTGGATTGAAACAAGTACAAAACTGGAATTTGGAAATACTATGATGCAATAGATCTTTTTCAATGTGACCGGTTGATAATGCATTCTTTTGGTAGTTTTCTAATTGTATTCTCTCTAAACTACAGGTTTTCATATGCATTGCAATGATTCTTGGTGATGGTCTATACAACTTTTTGAAAGTTCTTGGCACAACTCTTATAGGTTTGTATAAACAATGGAAGAAAAAAGACATAAGAGCACAATCCGATGATCCAAATGCTCCTCTCTCCCCTACACTTTCATTCGACGACAAGCGCAGAACCGAGATGTTCCTCAAAGATCAAATCCCTTCATGGTTCGCAATTTCAGGCTATGTCACAATTGCAATAATCTCAACCATTACCATCCCCTTCATTTTCCACCAGCTAAAGTGGTATTACATCATTTGCATTTACATCATTGCACCCGCACTAGCCTTTTGCAATGCCTATGGTTGTGGACTAACGGACTGGTCCCTTGCATCGACTTACGGAAAATTAGCCATCTTCGCTATTGGTGCTTGGGCAGGTGCGTCTAACGGCGGTGTCCTAGCCGGTTTAGCAGCATGTGGTGTCATGATGAACATTGTTGCAACAGCTTCTGATCTTATGCAAGACTTCAAAACAGGTTACATGACAATGGCTTCGCCGAAATCCATGTTTGTGAGCCAAGTTATTGGAACTGCTATGGGATGTGTTATATCGCCATGTGTTTTCTGGCTATTCTACAACGCTTTCGGTACTCTTGGTCAACCTGGTTCACCATACCCTGCACCTAACGCCCTCGTTTATCGAAACATGGCTATACTAGGTGTGGACGGATTCTCAGCTCTGCCGAAAAACTGCATCATACTTTGCGGCGTGTTTTTCGCCGGTGCCATGATTATTAATGGTGTTCGCGACTATGTCGGAAAGAAATACGCCAACTATATTCCTGTTCCTATGGCTATGGCTATACCATTTTACATTGGAAGCTACTTTGCTATTGATATGTGTGTTGGAAGCTTGATATTGTTTATTTGGCAAAAGGTTGATAGGGCTAAGGTTGATGCATTTGGATCAGCTGTTGCGTCCGGTTTGATTTGTGGAGATGGAATTTGGTCACTTCCTAGCTCTTTTCTTGCTCTTGCTGGAGTGCAGCCACCTATTTGCATGAAATTCTTGTCAAGAGCAGCAAATGCTAAGGTTGATAAGTTCTTAGGATCTTGAAGTTGACTTATTGGATCTCAGACACAACAACCAGCAACCACTTTACAATCTGTTGCTTCTCTGATTCAAACAATGGAAAACAATTCACATACATTCAACAGTTCAGAGGAAACAAGCTAAAACCATTTCACAACCATCTGCTGCACAGAAGAAAAAAGCTTCAACTTGCTCATAGGCACAATATAATTTAGAACCTAGCTAGTATTCTTTTATATCTTTCGAATTACCTTTTGATGAATGTTTATGTAAATAAATAAGAACCTATGTTATATTATATACCTTTTGAATTGGTCTCAACCTTTTGAGTAATGATTATATCTTATACTAACGTTTTGATGATATACATTCAATGAGATACGATTACAATTATATCTTATACTAACGTTTTGATGATATACATTCTATGAGATACGATTACAATTGTGTGAAAATTATGCAAATTGTATCAACAAAGTGAAAAACAAAACATAGGTAACACATTCAAATTCATAATCATATAAACATTGATCTCATCAATTCAATAAAGTTCCAGAAACTCTAATTTTTGGGATGAAATGAAGGAGATCAAGCTTCCTTTTATGTTGCTGAGTCAAATTTGCCACATCAAAGCCCTAAATGCCACTTGTGCAGAAACTTATCAATTTTTTCTACTATGTGGCAATTTTATATATAACACTAATTATATATCTTTTAAATTTAATTACTAAATCTATTTTATTTTTAGTACGTAGTAGCAGAGTCATTAAAAAATATTCCGTTCCTTTTTAAGTGTCTTTTTAGGGTGAAATTTTTGTTCCTATTTAACTTTCTTTTTGGTATTTTAAGGGTACGATTTGTCAATTATACCCTTTGTCAATTACTCTTATCTTTTTCAATAAAACTAACTAATGCCATCTATTTTGAAAACTAAAGTTTTATTTTTGTAAACAAAGTTTGTTTGTTTGTTTTTTTTTTAAAACAAAGTTTGTTTCTTGTTATCTTCAAATTTAATCAAAATTTTGTTACAATCAATGGTTCTAAGAAAGTTAAAATTCTATAAATAAGATGAGTAGCAATTATTAAAAATAAAGTGTGTGCAAAAAATAGGAATTTATTGATGGATTAAAATAAGGGTATAGTAGGAAGAAAATGTGCAAAAATACACATTGCTATTTTGGTGTTAATTTTCTAAAAAGACACTTAAAAAGGAACGGAGAGAGTATTGTTACACTTGAAACCAAAAATAAAATAAAATATTGTTACATGTATTTTGGACCAACTCAATTTCATCTCTTAAATAAACCTGATTCAAACTTACTCATAGGTTATCAGGTTCATTAACTTGATATCAGTGGGGCATATCACACACACTCACAACCACGTTAAACAATAGAGAGTTGAGAGGAAAGGTAAGAATTTGATAAAGAGAATTAGTTAACTTGATTGACAACAATAAGACAAGTATAAGAAGCCAGAGTTATGATAAGTTTGGCGATGAAAACTCCATTGTATTTTAATTGTGCTTCAATTTCTTGAAATGTGCAGATTGACTAAAAAAAATAACAAATTAAATTGACTTATGTGCAATTTCGGTCACCTTATTTTCCAAAAAATAAAGTTTTAATCCTCTCAATTTATAAGAACTAACATTTTGGTCCCCCAATTGTGATTTTTTATGAGTTTTGGTCCCCCACCCCATTTTGGAGTCTACTTGGCCTATGTGGCATTGACCACTAATGATGTGGCAGCGCCTAGATGGACAATTCTTTTTACATGCAATTTTTTTTTTCTATCCAAAACAAACAACTCTATTAATCTTCATCGTCTTCAAATATAAATCAAGAAATTTTAAAAAAAACAAAAATTAAGTAAAAAAAATACCTTCATTAACCCAAACAAATCAAAATCATTTTCAATAAACTTAAAATATCTTCAAAAGAAAAATCAACATCCCCAACTGAAACCCTATCAAGAGTAAATACATCGCTAATCAAAACCCTTGCATCACACTATAGTAGTCAAATTTCATCACTCACCTTTGTTTCATCTATATCGTAGAGATTTAGCTTCTGCAAATATACGATGAAGACCGAGCTTTGATTGCCTTTCAGGCTAGTGTTGTACTTTAGGTCATGCCGTGAAATACATAGTTGGAGTGAAAAAAATTGAGGTTATGTCCGGAAAAATTTGTGATTTGCTTAAGCTAATGAAGTGAACATAACAAATCTAGGTTTGATGGAGTACCGGAATTGAGAACGAAATTATTTTTTGGTGATTAAAAAAACTAGGAAAAAAATTAGACGGAATTTTCAAAGGATTCTAGGAGGATGCTTTGTTTATGGTTTTCTAGTGTTGGATTTGCATTTCTTTCTTTCTTTCTTTTGAATACTATTAGTATTAACACAACAATAGATTTCTTACTTTGCAAGCAATCAAATGAATGAATGCTTGCTTGAAAGAATAGAATAAATAATAGAGAATGAAGAGGTTCGAGAGAAGAAAAAGTATGTTATAATTCAATTTCTCATTGATTGGTTAAAAGCGAACATTACAACTTATTAAATACACTTGACTTGTGGTACAAGTTATTAGAAACTAACTAACCATAGTCTAAAACTGTTTTTGTACCTAACTACAAACATGATATGGATTAATCATCTTATACACCCCCTTTAATCAGTAATCATGTCAAATTTTACTGTACTGCAATCAATCATGTCAAATTTTTCAAGCAACTCACAAATATATAATTGCTGGTGCATAAGTGTCCCAGGAAGTAAGAAATTTTCCCTAGGTAAGTCATTTCAAATTCAGAATGCTTTGTTCTTTTGAATTTCTCAATCTCATTTTTGTTGCTTCCAATAATTATATTTATCAAGGTACAAGCATATCAAAGTGATATCAGTATCACTCAGATCCAGAACACACATACCATATTCAACTGTGCATTTTTGGAAACCATGTTGAATAAGAAACTGATTTATTCTCTTGTTGCATGCGTACATAATCTCTTTTTTGGAAATTTTTTATTTACAATCTATGCAACAAATCGTGTTACTTCCTCTTCCCTCTCACATGAAGCAGCAACAACAACAATAAATCAATGTTTTGATTTTGGATCTCAACTTTATTTGAAATTTATATCTTTTGAAGATCTTTACGTCAACTCCCTTTTGTTGTTCTCACAATTTGTAAAGATTTTTTATAGTTTTAGAACAATTTTGATGATGTAAATTTATTTGGAACCGTTTCTATTATTTTGGATATTTTTTTGTCATCTCCTTTGTTGAGTTTGTTTGATTTTCTTTGGATATTTTGTTATTAATTATTTATGAAGACTTTTCTCACTAAAACTTAAACCAATCATACATGTTTCTTTTTTCCTCTCTCCATGTGATAATAGTCATCTTTTTTTTTTCTTTTCTTTCTTTCTGTTTCAATAGCTTTGTACACGACCTTTATAAATGTAAAGGTGTTTTTGTGGTTGTTGTTGTTTGTACACCCCAAACATAGAATAAAGACACACAAAATAATTGTTTACGTCTCATTTATCAAGCCTAACAATTAGTTGTTGAATGTTACCTTGTTTATGACTTTTTTCATTATTTCATTTATATTCTACTTTTATAGATGCCTATATTACATATATTCATTATTTTCTCTATAAAAAAGAAGACAATTTTTTTTTTCTCCGATTCCCCTAAATTTTCTTTTCCCATTTCTAAATTTTGATGATTATATTTTATAAATAATTTAAAAAAAACAAAAATTAATGCAAAATTAAAAGTTAATATTTATTGTAAAATTATGGAAGAGCAAAATATGAATGTTGTTTGATATGCTTGACGTAGAATCCACATTCTTTAAAAGGCTAAAAAATAAGATTTACAATTTGTTAAAGTTGATATGAATGGAAAAATAATGAAGGCAAATGAAAAAAGAACAATATAAGCTTGATCTTCATCCTCATACCTTTGTAAGAGGAAAATAATTTCATTTCCTTACCCTACCCGTGTGATTCTTTATTTAAAATATAACATTTTTCACGTAAAACAGAGAAGAAAAAATTGATATTAGAAAAACATAGAAGATAAAAAAATTTAGATAAGAAAAAGTTAGAGTAAAATGAGGAAAATTGAAAGAAGAGAATTATGAGAGAATAAAAGAGTCTTGAATGATATATACATAATAGTGTAATTTAAAATTTGAATTTGAGATTTTTACCCCCAAAAGTTAGCATCAAATAAATGCAAAAGTTGATTTAAAATAATATATATTTGAATTATGAAAAGATGGAAAAGTACTCTCACATATAGTTTCTATCAACTTGTCAAAAAAAAAAAATAGTTTCTATCAAAATCAAAGTTTTATAAAAACGACTATTCATAATTTCTACAGATTAGAAAGACATAAGACAGATGGATGTGACTCTAGTAATAAAGGGAAAAAGGAATTGAGACTTTGGTATGGTTTTTTCATTATACCAATTACCAAAACGACGGGCACATATGTCTTTCCACTTTTTTTATTACGCTAAAGACGGACAAAAAACATACATTTTTTTTTGAGGGAAACTAAAACATATAGTTAGTTTTTTTTTTTTTTTTTGTTGATAAAATATAGTTTGTTATAGTACTCCCGATAGATTTAAAGAAACAAACTTTCAGAATACTACTAAGCATGATTTTCTTAACAGAAATACCAATCTAAAGATATGTTAGCATCGTGTATATATACACACAAGTAAAGCACACAAACTTAATTCATTCTTTTGCATGTCAGCAAATCCTTCTCTATAAACCACTCCAACTAGATTATTTGTTTAAAAAAAGTGATTTTTATTACGGTAAACAAACGCAAAATAGATTCTGATTTTTCACAAAATCTCTAAAATATAATCTCTAAATTATTTTATGTCAAAATCACTTTTATTTTAATCCGTAACAAACGGGCCCTATATGTCTCTCATGAAATGCTTTTGTGTTACTTGAATGTTAAACTCGAAATGTAGACGCAAGTCCATACTTAATTTTAAAATATAATGAAAAAATTAGCCCATTTTTTTTTCTTTCTATTTCCTTTATTTATTGTTATAGGCAGATTATAGAATAAATACATTATTATAGAAATTATATTTTTTTTTCTTTGATTTAATTAGTTTGATTTGTTTTATGATATTTAAATTTAAAATAAAAAAAAAATAACGTAACAAAAAAGTGCAACTAAAAGATATAGTTAGTTGTTTTTTTGTTTTTTGTTGACAAAAGATAGTTTGTTATAGTACTCCCGATGGATTTAAAGAAACAACCTTTCAAAATACTAAGCATGATTTTCTTAACAGAAATACCAATCTAAAGATATGTTAGCATCGTGTATATATACACACCAGTGATACAACAACAAGTCAAGCACACAAACTTAATTCACTCTTTTGCATGTTAGCAAATCGTTCTCTAGAAACCACTTCAACTCCCCACAGCTCAAAATCCTTTACATTAACCATATCAAAATACAACACACAGTTTTCTTTCATTTTTTTCATCTTCAAAGAATGTCTCGAGAACCCTATGACGTCGAAAGCCACGGCATGGCTGCGGTTGCACCGGTGTTGAATGACGAACAACTTGAGGAGATCTCTGTGGAAAAAGGGTTTGAAGGAACATCTGTTCCTACGTGGCAGAAACAGGTTACGGTTAGGGCAATATTTGTGAGTCTCATGTTGTCGGTGATGTTCACGTTCATCGTGATGAAGTTGAATCTCACAACTGGGATTATTCCTTCGTTGAATGTTTCTGCTGGGTTGTTAGGGTTTTTCTTTGTGAAAACATGGACCAAGTTGCTTGAGAAAGCTGGTTGGCTTAATCAACCTTTTACCAGACAGGAGAATACTGTTATTCAGACTTGTGTTGTTGCTGCTAGTGGAATTGCATTCAGCGGTAACTATTCTAACCACTTCAATTTAATACTTGACTCTGAGTTGAATAAATATTTTATGCCCTAATAGTTTTTAGAACAAGTTTATGCTCTAATAGTTAATTAATTGCAGTGATATGATACAATGACCTTATTTGTTGTTGACAAATCTTTTACTTGATTTGCTTGCTTGTGTAGGTGGGTTTGGTAGCTACTTGTTTGGAATGAGTCCAAATATTGCAAAACAAGCTGGCACTGCCAATGATGTTAAGAGTCTTGGTTTAGGATGGATGCTTGCATTTCTATTTGTTGTTAGCTTTCTTGGTCTCTTTTCAGTGGTTCCACTCCGAAAGGTACAGTACTATCAAATAATCATTACTTTGTCATACCTTAATAAAATCAATTTAACCTGTCCTTGTTCAATCAATTTAAAACAATTGAACATGACTTGGAAACGTCGCTGCTGCGATGTTTGAATCGATTTTACGTGGAATGGGAATGACTCAAAGCTCTTTTAGTTATTGCCATTTAGTTTTAATTTGATGTTTCCTTGTTGCAGATTATGATTGTTGACTTCAAACTGACATATCCAAGTGGTACCGCAACAGCTCATCTTATCAACAGTTTCCATACATCAGAAGGTGCCAAACTAGCAAAGAAGCAAGTAAAAGCACTTGGAAAGTTCTTCTCCTTTAGCTTTTTGTGGGGTTTCTTCCAATGGTTTTTCAGTGCTAGTGATGATTGTGGATTTGCAAACTTCCCCACATTTGGTCTGGAAGCCTATCAAAACAAGTACGTGACTTGCCTTTATTTTATTAATTAATGAAAGAATTTAAAATGGAATTAACTCTCTTACTTAAAAGCCGACCGAAATTGAAACCTCTATGTTCTCAATTATGGTGATAGCATAGCATGATGAGTTTGTAACTTTTTTAGATAATATTGCTGTGATAAAATAGATTAATATGTATTTTAGTTCCTTTTCTTTTAGCTAACATTTATTATTTAATGTACATAACAGGTTCTACTTTGATTTTTCTGCTACCTATGTGGGCGTTGGGATGATATGTCCATATATAATCAATATTTCGTTGTTGATCGGTGGAATTCTTTCATGGGGTGTCATGTGGCCTCTCATTGGTGCTAAAAAAGGAGATTGGTTCCCTGCTGATCTCAAACAAAGCAGCTTACATGGTCTTCAAGGTTACAAAGTAAGATTTCTTTCTACATTTCAATTTTTTATTTATTTAAATTGTAGGAGAAAATCTACTTTTTTTGACAACACTCCACTTTTTTGTAAGTATACTTTGGAAATGATATAGAAAAATAGTAGTTTCTCAATGAATATCAACTCAAAACACAGTTAATTGGATTGAAACAAGTACAAAACTGGAATTTGGAAATACTATGATGCAATAGATCTTTTCCAATGTGACCGGTTGATAATGCATTCTTTTGGTAGTTTTCTAATTGTATTCTCTCTAAACTACAGGTTTTCATATGCATAGCAATGATTCTTGGTGATGGTCTATACAACTTTTTGAAAGTTCTTGGCACAACTCTTATAGGTTTGTATAAACAATGGAAGAAAAAAGACATAAGAGCACAATCCGATGATCCAAATGCTCCTCTCTCCCCTACACTTTCATTCGACGACAAGCGCAGAACCGAGATGTTCCTCAAAGATCAAATCCCTTCATGGTTCGCAATTTCAGGCTATGTCACAATTGCAATAATCTCAACCATTACCATCCCCTTCATTTTCCACCAGCTAAAGTGGTATTACATCATTTGCATTTACATCATTGCACCCGCACTAGCCTTTTGCAATGCCTATGGTTGTGGAATAACGGACTGGTCCCTTGCATCGACTTACGGAAAATTAGCCATCTTCGCTATTGGTGCTTGGGCAGGTGCGTCTAACGGCGGTGTCCTAGCCGGTTTAGCAGCATGTGGTGTCATGATGAACATTGTTGCAACAGCTTCTGATCTTATGCAAGACTTCAAAACAGGTTACATGACAATGGCTTCGCCGAAATCCATGTTTGTGAGCCAAGTTATTGGAACTGCTATTGGATGTGTTATATCGCCATGTGTTTTCTGGCTATTCTACAACGCTTTCGGTACTCTTGGTCAAGCTGGTTCACCATACCCTGCACCTAACGCCCTCGTTTATCGAAACATGGCTATACTAGGTGTGGACGGATTCTCAGCTCTGCCTAAAAACTGCATCATACTTTGCGGCGTGTTTTTCGCCGGTGCCATAATTATTAATGCTGTTCGCGACTATGTCGGAAAGAAATACGCCAACTTTATTCCTCTTCCTATGGCTATGGCTATACCATTTTACATTGGAAACTACTTTGCTATTGATATGTGTGTTGGAAGCTTGATATTGTTTATTTGGCAGAAGGTTGATAGGGCTAAGGCTGATGCATTTGGATCAGCTGTTGCGTCCGGTTTGATTTGTGGAGATGGAATTTGGTCCCTTCCTAGCTCTTTTCTTGCTCTTGCTGGAGTGCAGCCACCTATTTGCATGAAATTCTTGTCAAGAGCAGCAAATGCTAAGGTTGATAAGTTCTTAGGATCTTGAAGTTGACTTATTGGATCTCAGACACAACAACCAGCAACCACTTCACAATCTGTTGCTTCTCTGATTCAAACAATGGAAAACAATTCACATACATTCAACAGTTCAGAGGAAACAAGCTAAAACCATTTCACAACCATCTGCTGCACAGAAGAAAAAAGCTTCAACTTGCTCATAGGCACAATATAATTTAGAACCTAGCTAGTATTCTTTTATATCTTTCGAATTACCTTTTGATGAATGTTTATGTAAATAAATAAGAACCTATGTTATATTATATACCTTTTGAATTGGTCTCAACCTTTTGAGTAATGATTATATCTTATACTAACGTTTTGATGATATACATTCTATGAGATACGATTACAATTGTGTGAAAATTATGCAAATTGTATCAACAAAGTGAAAAACAAAACATAGGTAACACATTCAAATTCATAATCATATAAACATTGATCTCATCAATTCAATAAAGTTCCAGAAACTCTAATTTTTGGGATGAAATGAAGGAGATCAAGCTTCCTTTTATGTTGCTGAGTCAAATTTGCCACATCAAAGCCCTAAATGCCACTTGTGCAGAAACTTATCAATTTTTTCTACTATGTGGCAATTTTATATATAACACTAATTATATATCTTTTAAATTTAATTACTAAATCTATTTTATTTTTAGTAGTAGCAGAGTCATTAAAAAATATTCCGTTCCTTTTTAAGTGTCTTTTTAGGGTGAAATTTTTGTTCCTATTTAACTTTCTTTTTGGTATTTTAAGGGTACGATTTGTCAATTATACCCTTTGTCAATTACTCTTATCTTTTTCAATAAAACTAACTAATGCTATCTATTTTGAAAACTAAAGTTTTATTTTTGTAAACAAAGTTTGTTTGTTTGTTTTTTTTTAAAACAAAGTTTGTTTCTTGTTATCTTCAAATTTAATCAAAATTTTGTTACAATCAATGGTTCTAAGAAGAGTTAAAATTCTATAAATAAGATGAGTAGCAATTATTAAAAATAAAGTGTGTGCAAAAAATAGGAATTTATTGATGGATTAAAATAAAGGTATAGTAGGAAGAAAATGTGCAAAAATACACATTGCTATTTTGGTGTTAATTTTCTAAAAAGACACTTAAAAAGGAACGGAGAGAGTATTGTTACACTTGAAACCAAAAATAAAATAAAATATTGTTACATGTATTTTGGACCAACTCAATTTCATCTCTTAAATAAACCTGATTCAAACTTACTCATAGGTTATCAGGTTCATTAACTTGATATCAGTGGGGCATATCACACACACTCACAACCACGTTAAACAATAGAGAGTTGAGAGGAAAGGTAAGAATTTGATAAAGAGAATTAGTTAACTTGATTGACAACAATAAGACAAGTATAAGAAGCCAGAGTTATGATAAGTTTGGCGATGAAAACTCCATTGTATTTTAATTGTGCTTCAATTTCTTGAAATGTGCAGATTGACTAAAAAAAATAACAAATTAAATTGACTTATGTGCAATTTCGGTCACCTTATTTTCCAAAAAATAAAGTTTTAATCCTCTCAATTTATAAGAACTAACATTTTGGTCCCCCAATTGTGATTTTTTATGAGTTTTGGTCCCCCACCCCATTTTGGAGTCTACTTGGCCTATGTGGCATTGACCACTAATGATGTGGCAGCGCCTAGATGGACAATTCTTTTTACATGCAAATTTTTTTTTCTATCCAAAACAAACAACTCTATTAATCTTCATCGTCTTCAAATATAAATTTTAAAAAAAACAAAAATTAAGTAAAAAAAATACCTTCATTAACCCAAACAAATCAAAATCATTTTCAATAAACTTAAAATATCTTCAAAAGAACATCCCCAACTGAAACCCTATCAAGAGTAAATACATCGCTAATCAAAACCCTTGCATCACACTATAGTAGTCAAATTTCATCACTCACCTTTGTTTCATCTATATCGTAGAGATTTAGCTTCTGCAAATATACGATGAAGACCGAGCCTTGATTACCTTTCAGGCTAGTGTTGTACTTTAGGTCATGCCGTGAAATACATAGTTGGAGTGAAAAAAATTGAGGTTATGTCCGGAAAAATTTGTGATTTGCTTAAGCTAATGAAGTGAACATAACAAATCTAGGTTTGATGGAGTACCGGAATTGAGAACGAAATTATTTTTTGGTGATTAAAAAAACTAGGAAAAAAATTAGACGGAATTTTCAAAGGATTCTAGGAGGATGCTTTGTTTATGGTTTTCTAGTGTTGGATTTGCATTTCTTTCTTTCTTTCTTTTGAATACTATTAGTATTAACACAACAATAGATTTCTTACTTTGCAAGCAATCAAATGAATGAATGCTTGCTTGAAAGAATAGAATAAATAATAGAGAATGAAGAGGTTCGAGAGAAGAAAAAGTATGTTATAATTCAATTTCTCATTGATTGGTTAAAAGCGAACATTACAACTTATTAAATACACTTGACTTGTGGTACAAGTTATTAGAAACTAACTAACCATAGTCTAAAACTGTTTTTGTACCTAACTACAAACATGATATGGATTAATCATCTTATACACCCCCTTTAATCAGTAATCATGTCAAATTTTACTGTACTACAATCAATCATGTCAAATTTTTCAAGCAACTCACAAATATATAATTGCTGGTGCATAAGTGTCCCAGGAAGTAAGAAATTTTCCCTAGGTAAGTCATTTCAAATTCAGAATGCTTTGTTCTTTTGAATCTCTCAATCTCATTTTTGTTGCTTCCAATAATTATATTTATCAAGGTACAAGCATATCAAAGTGATATCAGTATCACTCAGATCCAGAACACACATACCATATTCAACTGTGCATTTTTGGAAACCATGTTGAATAAGAAACTGATTCATTCTCTTGTTGCATGCGTACATAATCTCTTTTTTGGAAATTTTTTATTTACAATCTATGCAACAAATCGTGTTACTTCCTCTTCCCTCTCACATGAAGCAGCAACAACAACAATAAATCAATGTTTTGATTTTGGATCTCAACTTTATTTGAAATTTATATCTTTTGAAGATCTTTACGTCAACTCCCTTTTGTTGTTCTCACAATTTGTAAAGATTTTTTTATAGTTTTAGAACAATTTTGATGATGTAAATTTATTTGGAACCGTTTCTATTATTTTGGATATTTTTTTGTCATCTCCTTTGTTGAGTTTGTTTGATTTTCTTTGGATATTTTGTTATTAATTATTTATGAAGACTTTTCTCACTAAAACTTAAACCAATCATACATGTTTCTTTTTTCCTCTCTCCATGTGATAATAGTCATCTTTTTTTTTCTTTTCTTTCTTTCTGTTTCAATAGCTTTGTACACGACCTTTATAAATGTAAAGGTGTTTTTGTGGTTGTTGTTGTTTGTACACCCCAAACATAGAATAAAGACACACAAAATAATTGTTTACGTCTCATTTATCAAGCCTAACAATTAGTTGTTGAATGTTACCTTGTTTATGACTTTTTTCATTATTTCATTTATATTCTACTTTTATAGATGCCTATATTACATATATTCATTATTTTCTCTATAAAAAAGAAGACAAGTTTTTTTTTCTCCGATTCCCCTAAATTTTCTTTTCCCATTTCTAAATTTTGATGATTATATTTTATAAATAATTTAAAAAAAAACAAAAATTAATGCAAAATTAAAAGTTAATATTTATTGTAAAATTATGGAAGAGCAAAATATGAATGTTGTTTGATATGCTTGACGTAGAATCCACATTCTTTAAAAGGCTAAAAAATAAGATTTACAATTTGTTAAAGTTGATATGAATGGAAAAATAATGAAGGCAAATGAAAAAAGAACAATATAAGCTTGATCTTCATCCTCATACCTTTGTAAGAGGAAAATAATTTCATTTCCTTACCCTACCCGTGTGATTCTTTATTTAAAATATAACATTTTTCACGTAAAACAGAGAAGAAAAAATTGATATTAGAAAAACATAGAAGATAAAAAAATTTAGATAAGAAAAAGTTAGAGTAAAATGAGGAAAATTGAAAGAAGAGAATTATGAGAGAATAAAAGAGTCTTGAATGATATATACATAATAGTGTAATTTAAAATTTGAATTTGAGATTTTTACCCCCAAAAGTTAGCATCAAATAAATGCAAAAGTTGATTTAAAATAATATATATTTGAATTATGAAAAGATGGAAAAGTACTCTCACATATAGTTTCTATCAACTTGTCAAAAAAAAAAAAAATAGTTTCTATCAAAATCAAAGTTTTATAAAAACGACTATTCATAATTTATACAGATTAGAAAGACATAAGACAGATGGATGTGACTCTAGTAATAAAGGGAAAAAGGAATTGAGACTTTGGTATGGTTTTTTCATTATACCAATTACCAAAACGACGGGCACATATGTCTTTCCACTTTTTTTATTACGCTAAAGACGGACAAAATACATACATTTTTTTTTTAGGGAAACTAAAACATATAGTTAGTTTTTTTTTTTGTTGATAAAATATAGTTTGTTATAGTACTCCCGATAGATTTAAAGAAACAAACTTTCAGAATACTACTAAGCATGATTTTCTTAACAGAAAAGATATGTTAGCATCGTGTATATATACACACAAGTAAAGCACACAAACTTAATTCATTCTTTTGCATGTCAGCAAATCCTTCTCTATAAACCACTCCAACTAGATTATTTGTTTAAAAAAAGTGATTTTTATTACGGTAAACAAACGCAAAATAGATTCTGATTTTTCACAAAATCTCTAAAATATAATCTCTAAATTATTTTATGTCAAAATCACTTTTATTTTAATCCGTAACAAACGGGCCCTATATGTCTCTCATGAAATGCTTTTGTGTTACTTGAATGTTAAACTCGAAATGTAGACGCAAGTCCATACTTAATTTTAAAATATAATGAAAAAATTAGCCCATTTTTTTTTCTTTCTATTTCCTTTATTTATTGTTATAGGCAGATTATAGAATAAATACATTATTATAGAAATTATATTTTTTTTTCTTTGATTTAATTAGTTTGATTTGTTTTATGATATTTAAATTTAAAATAAAAAAAAAATAACGTAACAAAAAAGTGCAACTAAAAGATATAGTTAGTTGTTTTTTTGTTTTTTGTTGACAAAAGATAGTTTGTTATAGTACTCCCGATGGAAACAACCTTTCAAAATACTAAGCATGATTTTCTTAACAGAAATACCAATCTAAAGATATGTTAGCATCGTGTATATATACACACCAGTGATACAACAACAAGTCAAGCACACAAACTTAATTCACTCTTTTGCATGTTAGCAAATCGTTCTCTAGAAACCACTTCAACTCCCCACAGCTCAAAATCCTTTACATTAACCATATCAAAATACAACACACAGTTTTCTTTCATTTTTTTCATCTTCAAAGAATGTCTCGAGAACCCTATGACGTCGAAAGCCACGGCATGGCTGCGGTTGCACCGGTGTTGAATGACGAACAACTTGAGGAGATCTCTGTGGAAAAAGGGTTTGAAGGAACATCTGTTCCTACGTGGCAGAAACAGGTTACGGTTAGGGCAATATTTGTGAGTCTCATGTTGTCGGTGATGTTCACGTTCATCGTGATGAAGTTGAATCTCACAACTGGGATTATTCCTTCGTTGAATGTTTCTGCTGGGTTGTTAGGGTTTTTCTTTGTGAAAACATGGACCAAGTTGCTTGAGAAAGCTGGTTGGCTTAATCAACCTTTTACCAGACAGGAGAATACTGTTATTCAGACTTGTGTTGTTGCTGCTAGTGGAATTGCATTCAGCGGTAACTATTCTAACCACTTCAATTTAATACTTGACTCTGAGTTGAATAAATATTTTATGCCCTAATAGTTTTTAGAACAAGTTTATGCTCTAATAGTTAATTAATTGCAGTGATATGATACAATGACCTTATTTGTTGTTGACAAATCTTTTACTTGATTTGCTTGCTTGTGTAGGTGGGTTTGGTAGCTACTTGTTTGGAATGAGTCCAAATATTGCAAAACAAGCTGGCACTGCCAATGATGTTAAGAGTCTTGGTTTAGGATGGATGATTGCATTTCTATTTGTTGTTAGCTTTCTTGGTCTCTTTTCAGTGGTTCCACTCCGAAAGGTACAGTACTATCAAATAATCATTACTTTGTCATACCTTAATAAAATCAATTTAACCTGTCCTTGTTCAATCAATTTAAAACAATTGAACATGACTTGGAAACGTCGCTGCTGCGATGTTTGAATCGATTTTTAAAACGTGGAATGGGAATGACTCAAAGCTCTTTTAGTTATTGCCATTTAGTTTTAATTTGATGTTTCCTTGTTGCAGATTATGATTGTTGACTTCAAACTGACATATCCAAGTGGTACCGCAACAGCTCATCTTATCAACAGTTTCCATACATCAGAAGGTGCCAAACTAGCAAAGAAGCAAGTAAAAGCACTTGGAAAGTTCTTCTCCTTTAGCTTTTTGTGGGGTTTCTTCCAATGGTTTTTCAGTGCTAGTGATGATTGTGGATTTGCAAACTTCCCCACATTTGGTCTGGAAGCCTATCAAAACAAGTACGTGACTTGCCTTTATTTTATTAATTAATGAAAGAATTTAAAATGGAATTAACTCTCTTACTTAAAAGCCGACCGAAATTGAAACCTCTATGTTCTCAATTATGGTGATAGCATAGCATGATGAGTTTGTAACTTTTTTAGATAATATTGCTGTGATAAAATAGATTAATATGTATTTTAGTTCCTTTTCTTTTAGCTAACATTTATTATTTAATGTACATAACAGGTTCTACTTTGATTTTTCTGCTACCTATGTGGGCGTTGGGATGATATGTCCATATATAATCAATATTTCGTTGTTGATCGGTGGAATTCTTTCATGGGGTGTCATGTGGCCTCTCATTGGTGCTAAAAAAGGAGATTGGTTCCCTGCTGATCTCAAACAAAGCAGCTTACATGGTCTTCAAGGTTACAAAGTAAGATTTCTTTCTACATTTCAATTTTTTATTTATTTAAATTGTAGGAGAAAATCTACTTTTTTTGACAACACTCCACTTTTTTGTATGTATACTTTGGAAATGATATAGAAAAATAGTAGTTTCTCAATGAATATCAACTTAAAACACAGTTAACTGGATTGAAACAAGTACAAAACTGGAATTTGGAAATACTATGATGCAATAGATCTTTTCCAATGTGACCGGTTGATAATGCATTCTTTTGGTAGTTTTCTAATTGTATTCTCTCTAAACTACAGGTTTTCATATGCATAGCAATGATTCTTGGTGATGGTCTATACAACTTTTTGAAAGTTCTTGGCACAACTCTTATAGGTTTGTATAAACAATGGAAGAAAAAAGACATAAGAGCACAATCCGATGATCCAAATGCTCCTCTCTCCCCTACACTTTCATTCGACGACAAGCGCAGAACCGAGATGTTCCTCAAAGATCAAATCCCTTCATGGTTCGCAATTTCAGGCTATGTCACAATTGCAATAATCTCAACCATTACCATCCCCTAAATAATTATGCGTTTACATTTTAGTCCCATAAATTGTAAAACTCACATTTTGGTCCCCTTGATTTTGCTCCGTCGGTCAAAATGGTCCCATCCGTTAGTTTTTTAATGTCTAAAATTTTTGATATAATTTTAACTGTTTGATTGCATGTCCATTATACCTATAGTGAACTGTCAGCACCTAATTTTTTTTCATTTTTCATCATCTTCTCTCTTCTTCCTCAATCAATAAACAATTTTTCTAGAATTGTTTTTTTCTTCCAACATACAAATCCAAAGAAACATAACATAACACAAAAATTACAACAATCTTCAAGAAAATTCACCACCACCATCTCATCACTACACTCCAGCAAAATAAAAAAAATTCAACAAAATAAAAAAACTCCATAAAAAAAAAAACAACATACAGACAACATTCATACCCAGGAGTAATGCAAAATTTGATTCGTCACTACAAAAACAACAGCTCATTTTATCATTGTAACCATCACTATAGCCATCGATTCATCACTACAACAACAACCCATTTCATTCAATTTCATTCCAATCAAAGGATGTTAACACTAGTTTTACTGTTGTGAGAGAATTGGGAAAAAAATTGGATCTGGATTTTGAGGAGGTGAGAGGAAGAAAGAATTGGGAAAAAAAAGATAAGAATAGGGGAAAAATTAGAGAAAGAATGGGATCTGGGTTTTCACGACCCACAATTTCCAATTTTTTTTTCTTTTTCTCTTTCACGGTTTTGAGGTTTTGAGGACCTGTTTTTTCAAGATCTGGATATTCTTACACATAGTTTCCTCTTCTTCTTTTTTTTCCTCTAATTCCTTTACGCAGATTGTGTTTTGAAGGAAGAATCACGAGGAGGAGTATGTTTTGTAAAGAGAGGAAGAAATTATGGGTTTTTATATTTTTCTGTAATTTTTTTTATGAATGTTAGTGAAAATGGTATGAAGATGATGGAGAATAATGAGGAAGAAGATGAAGAAAGGGAGAATTAATTAGGTGTTGTTGACTCACCGTAAGATAAAATACAAATGCGTAATTCAATGGCTCTCCTTTTAAACAAAATCAAACGGTTTAAATTAGAATAATTAATAGGATCTATGGTGGATCACTATTAAAGTTGGTCCACAATAGACATTTGAGGGTTAAAAGTAACAGTCAGGGCATTTTTGATTGACGGAGCAAAACCAAGGGGACCAAAATGTGAGTTTTACAATTTATGGGACCAAAATGTAAACGCATAATTATTTAGGGACCAAATGTCCAATTAAGCCAAAAGAAAAAGAGAAAATCACTTTTATTTTAATCCGTAACAAACGGGCCCTATATGTCTCTCACGAAATGCTTTACTTTTATTTTAATCCGTGACAAACGGGCCCTATATGTCTCTCACGAAATGCTTTTGTGTTACTTGAATGTTAAACTCGAAATATAGATGCAAGTCCATACTTAATTTAAAAATATAATGAAAAAATTAGCCCATTTTTTTTCTTTCTATTTCCTTTATTTATTGTTATAGGCAGATTATAGAATAAATACATTATTATAGAAATTATATTTTTTTTCTTTGATTTAATTAGTTTGATTTGTTTTATGATATTTAAATTTAAAAGAAAAAAAACGTAACAAAAAAGTGCAACTAAAAGATATCGTTAGTTGTTTTTTTGTTTTTTGTTGACAAAAGATAGTTTGTTACAGTACTCCCGATAGATGTAAAGAAACAAACTTTCAAAATACTAAGCATGATTTTCTTAACAGAAATACCAATCTAAAGATATGTTAGCATCCTGTATATATAGACACACCAGTAATATCACAAGTCAAGCACACAAACTTAATTCACTCTTTTGCATGTTAGCAAATCGTTCTCTATAAACCACTCCAACTCTCCACAGCTCAACATCCTTTACGTTAACCATATCAAAATACAACACACAGTTTTCTTTCATATTTTTATCTTCAAAGAATGTCTCGAGAACCCTATGACGTCGAAAGCCACGGCATGGCTGCGGTTGCACCGGTGTTGAATGATGAACAACTTGAGGAGATCTCTGTGAAAAAGGGTTTGAAGGAACATCTGTTCCTACGTGGCAGAAACAGGTTACGGTTAGGGCAATATTTGTGAGTCTCATGTTGTCGGTGATGTTCACGTTCATCGTGATGAAGTTGAATCTCACAACTGGGATTATTTGTTGCAGATTAATTGCAGTGATCTGATACAATGACCTTATTTGTTGTTGCCAAATCCTTTACTTGATTTGCTTGCTTGTGTATGTGGGTTTGGTAGCTACTTGTTTGGAATGAGTCCAAATATTGCAAAACAAGCTGGCACTGCCAATGATGTTAAGAGTCTTGGTTTAGGATGGATGATTGCATTTCTATTTGTTGTTAGCTTTCTTGGTCTCTTTTCAGTGGTTCCACTCCGAAAGGTACAGTACTATCAAATAATCATTACTTTGTCATACCTTAATAAAATCAATTTAACCCGTCCTTGTTCAATCAATTTAAAACAATTGAACATGACTTGGAAACGTCGCTGCTGTGATGTTTGAATCGATTTTTAAAACGTGGAATGGGAATGACTCAAAGCTCTTTTAGTTATTGCCATTTAGTTTTAATTTGATGTTTCCTTGTTGCAGATTATGATTGTTGACTTCAAACTGACATATCCAAGTGGTACCGCAACAGCTCATCTTATCAACAGTTTCCATACATCAGAAGGTGCCAAACTAGCAAAGAAGCAAGTAAAAGCACTTGGAAAGTTCTTCTCCTTTAGCTTTTTGTGGGGTTTCTTCCAATGGTTTTTCAGTGCTAGTGATGATTGTGGATTTGCAAACTTCCCCACATTTGGTCTGGAAGCCTATCAAAACAAGTACGTGACTTGCCTTTATTTTATTAATTAATGAAAGAATTTAAAATGGAATTAACTCTCTTACTTAAAAGCCGACCGAAACTGAAACCTCTATGTTCTCAATTATGGTGATAGCATAGCATGATGAGTTTGTAACTTTTTTAGATAATATTGCTGTGATAAAATAGATTAATATGTATTTTAGTTCCTTTTCTTTTAGCTAACATTTATTATTTAATGTACATAACAGGTTCTACTTTGATTTTTCTGCTACCTATGTGGGCGTTGGGATGATATGTCCATATATAATCAATATTTCGTTGTTGATCGGTGGAATTCTTTCATGGGGTGTCATGTGGCCTCTCATTGGTGCTAAAAAAGGAGATTGGTTCCCTGCTGATCTCAAACAAAGCAGCTTACATGGTCTTCAAGGTTACAAAGTAAGATTTCTTTCTACATTTCAATTTTTTATTTATTTAAATTGTAGGAGAAAATCTACTTTTTTTGACAACACTCCACTTTTTTTGTAAGTATACTTTGGAATTGATATAGAAAAATAGTAGTTTCTCAATGAATATCAACTTAAAACACAGTTAATTGGATTGAAACAAGTACAAAACTGGAATTTGGAAATACTATGATGCAATAGATCTTTTTCAATGTGACCGGTTGATAATGCATTCTTTTGGTAGTTTTCTAATTGTATTCTCTCTAAACTACAGGTTTTCATATGCATTGCAATGATTCTTGGTGATGGTCTATACAACTTTTTGAAAGTTCTTGGCACAACTCTTATAGGTTTGTATAAACAATGGAAGAAAAAAGACATAAGAGCACAATCCGATGATCCAAATGCTCCTCTCTCCCCTACACTTTCATTCGACGACAAGCGCAGAACCGAGATGTTCCTCAAAGATCAAATCCCTTCATGGTTCGCAATTTCAGGCTATGTCACAATTGCAATAATCTCAACCATTACCATCCCCTTCATTTTCCACCAGCTAAAGTGGTATTACATCATTTGCATTTACATCATTGCACCCGCACTAGCCTTTTGCAATGCCTATGGTTGTGGAATAACGGACTGGTCCCTTGCATCGACTTACGGAAAATTAGCCATCTTCGCTATTGGCGCTTGGGCAGGTGCGTCTAACGGCGGTGTCCTAGCCGGTTTAGCAGCATGTGGTGTCATGATGAACATTGTTGCAACAGCTTCTGATCTTATGCAAGACTTCAAAACAGGTTACATGACAATGGCTTCGCCGAAATCCATGTTTGTGAGCCAAGTTATTGGAACTGCTATGGGATGTGTTATATCGCCATGTGTTTTCTGGCTATTCTACAACGCTTTCGGTACTCTTGGTCAAGCTGGTTCACCATACCCTGCACCTAACGCCCTCGTTTATCGAAACATGGCTATACTAGGTGTGGATGGATTCTCAGCTCTGCCTAAAAACTGCATCATACTTTGCGGCGTGTTTTTCGCCGGTGCCATAATTATTAATGCTGTTCGCGACTATGTCGGAAAGAAATACGCCAACTTTATTCCTCTTCCTATGGCTATGGCTATACCATTTTACATTGGAAACTACTTTGCTATTGATATGTGTGTTGGAAGCTTGATATTGTTTATTTGGCAGAAGGTTGATAGGGCTAAGGCTGATGCATTTGGATCAGCTGTTGCGTCCGGTTTGATTTGTGGAGATGGAATTTGGTCCCTTCCTAGCTCTTTTCTTGCTCTTGCTGGAGTGCAGCCACCTATTTGCATGAAATTCTTGTCAAGAGCAGCAAATGCTAAGGTTGATAAGTTCTTAGGATCTTGAAGTTGATTTATTGGATCTCAGACACAACAACCAGCAACCACTTCACAATCTGTTGCTTCTCTGATTCAAACAATGGAAAACAATTCACATACATTCAACAGTTCAGAGGAAACAAGCTAAAACCATTTCACAACCATCTGCTGCACAGAAGAAAAAAGCTTCAACTTGCTCATAGGCACAATATAATTTAGAACCTAGCCAGTATTCTTTTATATCTTTCGAATTACCTTTTGATGAATGTTTATGTAAATAAATAAGAACCTATGTTATATTATATACCTTTTGAATTGGTCTCAACCTTTTGAGTAATGATTATATCTTATACTAACGTTTTGATGATATACATTCTATGAGATACGATTACAATTGTGTTAAAATTATGCAAATTGTATCAACAAAGTGAAAAACAAAACATAGGTAACACATTCAAATTCATAGTCATATAAACATGGATCTCATCAATTCAATAAAGTTCCAGAAACTCTAATTTATGGGATGAAATGAAGGAGATCAAGCTTCCTTCTATGTTGCTGAGTCAAATTTGCCACATCAAAGCCCTAAATGCCACTTGTGCAGAAACTTTTCAATTTTTTTTACTATATGTGGCAATTTTATATATAACACTAATTATATATCTTTTAAATTTAATTACTAAATCTATTTTATTTTTAGTAGTAGCAGAGTCATTAAAAAATACTCACTCCGTTCCTTTTTAAATGTCTTTTTACGGTGAAATTTTTGTTCCTATTTAACTGTCTTTTTGGTATTTTAAGGGTACAATTTGTCAATTATACCCTTTGTTAATTACTCTTATCTTTTTCAATAAAACTAATTAATGCCATCTATTTGGAAAACTAAAGTTTTATTTTTGTAAACAAAGTTTGTTTGTTTGTTTGTTTTTTTTAAAACAAAGTTTGTTTCTTGTTATCTTCAAATTTAAACAAAATTTTGTTACAATCAATGGTTCTAAGAAGAGTTAAAATTCTATAAATAAGATGAGTAACAATTATTAAAAATTTCAAGTGCAAAGTAAAAGAACAGATTTGAGAGAAGAAAAATTTATAATATGAGAGAGTGCACATAATAATAAGAATTTGTTGGAGAAAAAGATAATAAGGGTATAATAACTGACAATTGTTTGTAATGAGGGAAATATAACATATTAAATTTATTGGAAAAATAAAGTGTGTGCAAAAAAATAGGAATTTATTGGTGGATTAAAATAAAGGTATAGTAGGAAGAAAATGTGCAAAAATACACATTATTATTTTGTGATAATTTTCTAAAAAGACACTTAAAAAGGAACGGAGGGAGTATTGTTACACTTGAAACCAAAAATAAAATAATATATTGTTACATGTATTTTGGACCAACTCAATTTCATCTCTTAAATAAACATGATTCAAACTTACTCATAGGTTATCAGGTTCATTAACTTGATATCAGTGGGGCATATCACACACACTCACAACCACATTAAACAATAGAGAGTTGAGAGGAAAGGTAAAAATTTGATAAAGAGAATTAGTTAACTTGATTGACAACAATAAGACAAGTATAAGAAGCCAGAGTTATGATAAGTTTGGCGATGAAAACTCCATTGTATTTTAATTGTGCTTCAATTTCTTGAAATGTGCAGATTGACAAAAAAATAACAAATTAAATTGATTTATGTGCAATTTTGGTCACCTTATTTTCCAAAAAATAAAGTTTTAATCCTCTCAATTTATAAGAACTAACATTTTGGTCCCCCAATTGTGATTTTTAGGGCTGTGGGCATGGTTCGGTTAACCATATTAACCGAACCGAACCAAAGTGTGGAAATGGTTCGGAATAACCGAACCGAACCGTTTAAGGTTTGGAACTACTGAACTGAACCAAAGTTATGGTTCGGTTAACCGTTTGCTTATCTATTAACCGAACCGAACCAAACCAAAATCAAAATTTTGAACCGAAATGTTTTTTTTTTTTATCCTTTTGCAAATTTAATTGTGCTTTTTTGTCCCTTTTAAATTTAATTGTAAGGTATTCGAAACATTATGATTTGATTCCTTTTTATTTGGCCATCAGAGCCTATTTAACCTTGTTGTAGATTGCAATACTTGGTTGGTTTACTATTTGAAATACAACAAATGCATGAATGAAACTAAGGGAATGGCAAGTAGGAAAATAACTTGGTTAGGGAAAATAATGTGGTTGTGAGGGTGTCATGGCAATCATTCTACCTCACTGCAGTACTGACTATTCCATTAATCTTTCTTTGTTTCCAAAAACTAGGCTTAATACATCCCCAGGTCCTTTAACTTATTTTTTCTTCTCACTTCAGTCCCTTAACTATTAAACGTTTCAATTTGGTCCTTTATCTTCGTTTTTTTCATCGATTTGGTCCAATTTTATTAATTTTAAATCCCTAAAAAAGAAGACCGTTGGATCAAGCAAGTTCATCATATCTTACCGTGTACCACCAACACCTAAGTATCTGAAATTTAATTTTTAAAAATAATATAAATCCATTTATATTAATTTAAAAATAAAAAAATCTAAAAAATTATAAAATTAATTTTCAAAAATAAAAAAATTCTAAAAAATTTGAAAAAATTGGAAAATTAATTTTCAAAAATAAAAAAAATTCTAAAAAATCCATTTTCTCATTTTCAAAAAAAAAAAAAAAAAAAAAACTCTTTTTGTCTCTCACGTTTTTCTTTCTTCATCATCCTGCTTCCTCTTCTTCACCATTTTCTTCATACATCTTCATCAATCAATCATACCCAGGAAAAAGAAAATCATAATCATTTAAAAGAATTCAATCTCCATACATAATATTTCGTAGATCCAAACACAACATTAGTGTAGAAAAACCCATAAACATTTCAGGCTTTCATCTTCCCCAAACCCTCATTAATCCATTTATGTCAGAGAACTAATTGCCACAAATTGAAAGAATTGTTTCCTACTGCAACCCTCAATTCTTGTTCACTAAAGATTGTTGTTCAAACTCAATCCACACTCTCCCCCAAATCGGATAATCCTTCCTCTGCGTTCACTTTGCTCTCTCTCTCCGTGTTGCTGAAATCAGAGAACCCCTCTGCGTTGTTAATTTTCGTTTTCCTCTGCGTTCACTTCTTCTTTCACACACTTTTCCGGCACGGTGGAGGTGAACTCCGGTGCGGTGGTCGCCAACAAAACTGCTTAAGCCGCAAAATAAATATAGGGGTTTTGATGAGGATTTTAAGAGGAAGAAGATGATGATTAGTTTTTCCGATGGCAGCTCGCGGTGGCCGAAAACAAGAGAGAAGGTGATGATTGGGGTTTTTGAAATTTCACAGATCTAGAAAATAAATGGGTGGTTTTTGAAGAGGACGAAGAGAGGAATTTAATGGTGGTTTTGGTTTGGTCATACGACCTCGGATGGCAGCTCTACAGCCTCTGGAAGGGGTAGCACAGTGGCTACAATGGTGGAGAGAAAGAAAACTTCTCTCTATGGTGGTTTTGGTTATGTTTCACGGGAGAGAGAGGAGTAAAAGAAGGAAATAAAGAGGAACGTGGTGGAGGTGTTTCTTTTTTGACAAATTTTTTAGAATTTTTTATTTTTTAAAATTAATTTTGCAATTTTTTAGATTTTTTAGAATTTTTTTATTTTTGAAAATTAATTTTCCAATTTTTTAGAATTTTTTTTATTTTGAAAATTAATTTTACAATTTTTTAGATATTTTATTTCTAAATTAATATAAATGGATTTATATTATTTTTAAAAATTAAATTTCAGATACTTAGGTGTTGGTGGTACACGGTAAGATATGATGAACTTGCTTGATCCAACGGTCTTCTTTTTTAGGGATTTAAAATTAATAAAATTGGACCAAATCGATGAAGAAAACGAAGATAAAGGACCAAATTGAAACGTTTAATAGTTAAGGGACTGAAGTGAGAAGAAAAAATAAGTTAAGGGACCTGGGGATGTATTAAGCCCAAAAACTATTAATACAAAATTAAACACTGATAAGAATTCCGCACCATGATTTTACTCGTGCAGATAACAAATTTCAGAATTAGGCTATCAGTCAGCCTTGTGACATAAAATAAGCTGTTTTGAATAAGCTATTTTTAAAATAAGCTGTTTTTTAAAATAATCTGTTTGCATAAAATAAGCTGTTTTTTAAAATAAGTTGTTTTGAATAAGCTTTTTTTTTAAAAAATAAGTTGCTTTGAATAAGCTGTTTGGAATAAACAGTTTTGGATAAGCTTTTTTTTTTAAAATAAGCTGTTTTCAGAAAATAAGTTGTTTCATAAAATAAGTTGTTTTGAATAAGCTATTTTTTAAAATAAGTTGTTTTGAATAAGTTTTTTTTTTAAAATAAGTTGTTTTCATAAAACAAATTGTTTTGAATAAGCTGTTTTTTAAAATAAACTATTTTTAAAATAGATATGGTTAATGGTTCGGTTCGGTTCGGATAATTGTGGTTACTAACGGTTCAGTTCGGTTAGTGAATTGTTATCAAAATAATGGTTCGGTTCGAGAATTGGTTAAATGGTTCAGTTAATTTTGATATGGTTCGGTTCGGTTAACCGGTTCGAATTGGGTTTTGGTTATTTTTGCCCACCCCTAGTGATTTTTTATGAGTTTTGGTCCCCCACCCCATTTTGGAGTCTACTTGGCCTATGTGGCATTGACCACTAATGATGTGCCAGTGTCTAGATGGACAATTCTTTTTACATGCTAATTTTTTTTTTCTATCCAAAACAAACAACTCTATTAATCTTCATCGTCTTCAAATATAAATCAAGAAATTAAAAAAAAAACAAAAATTAAGTAAAAAAAAATACCTTCATTAACCCAAACAAATCAAAATCATTTTCAATAAACTTAAAATATCTGCAAAAGAAAAATCAAAATCCCCAACTGAAACCCTATCAAGAGTAAAAACATCGCTAATCAAAACCCTTGCATCACACTATAGTAGTCAAATTTCATCACTCAACTTTGTTTCATCTATATCGTAGAGATTTAGCTTCCGCAAATATACTATGAAGACCGAGCCTTGATTGCCTCTCAGGCTAGTGTTGTCCTTTAGGTCATGCCGTGAAATACATAGTTGGAGTGAAAAAAATTGAGGTTATGTCCGGAAAAAATTTGTGCTTTGCTTAAGCTAATGAAGTGAACATAAAAAATCTAGGTATGATGGAGTACCGAAATTGAGAATGAAATTATTTTTTGGTGATTAAAAAAACTAGGAAAAAAACAAGATGGAATTTTCAAAGGATTCTAGGAGGATGCTTTGTTTATGGTTCTCTAGTGTTGGATTTGCATTTCTTTCTTTCTTTCTTTCTTTCTTTCTTTCTTTCTTTCTTTCTTTTGAATACAATTAGTATTAGCACAAGAATAGATTTCTTGCTTTGCTTCTACCATGTGCAATAGGATTCTTTGTAAGATTGATAGCTGACTTGTTATAAATTTTCAGCTTTAGGGGTTTCTGAACTTCACACTTCAATTCTTTTATCAATGAATCAAGCCAAACAGCTTGACAAGAAACAAATGTACCAGCAATATACTTTGCTTTACAAGAGGATAAGGTTGCAACTGGTTTCTTATTGGTGCACCAGGAGATTACATCATTGTTGAACTTGAAAACATAGCCAGAAGTGCTTCTCTTTTCACTTCTATCTCTACACCATTCATGTATCTGTTTATGATACTTATTGCAAAACATATGCCATGTCTTTTCCAACAATTTGCTTGAACATAGTAGCTTAACTTTTGCACTCATCAAGCTTTGCATTTGTTTCTAATGGATTTTTTACTGTATTGCAATCAATCATGTCAAATTTTTCAAGCAACTCACAAATATATAATTGCTGGTGCATAAGTGTCCCAGAAAGTAAGAAATTTTCCCTATGTAAGTCATTTCACATTCAGAATGCTTTGTTCTTTTGAATTTCTCAATCTCATTTTTGTTGCTTCCAATAATTATATTTATCAAGGTACAAGCATATCAAAGTAATATCAGTATCACTCAGATCCAGAACACACATACCATATTCAACTGTGCATTTTTGGAAACCATGTTGAATAAGAAACTGATTTATTCTCTTGTTGCATGCGTACATAATCTCTTTTTTGGAAATTTTTTATTTACAATCTATGCAACAAATCGTGTTACTTCCTCTTCCCTCTCACATGAAGCAGCAACAACAACAACAATAAATCAATGTTTTGATTTTGGATCTCAACTTTATTTGAAATTTATATCTTTTGAAGATCTTTACGTCAACTCCCTTTTGTTGTTCTCACAATTTGTAAAGATTTTTATAGTTTTACAACAATTTTGATGATGTAAATTTATTTGGAACCATTTCTATTATTTTGGATATTTTTTTGTCATCTCCTTTCTTGAGTTTGATTGATTTTCTTTGGATATTTTGTTCTCAATTATTTATGAAGACTTTTCTCACTAAAACTTAAACCAATCATACATGTTTCTTTTTTCCTCTCTCTATGTGATAATAGTCATCTTTTTTTTCTGTTTCAATAGCTTTGTACACGACCTTTATAAGGGAAACAGTACTTATCGCGACAAAGTTTATCCCGACACGCATCACGATAGGATTTCCTTAATACACCTGCTACACTTTTTAATACCATAGCACCCATGATTTGTGTGCAGCGGACAATCCAAAGGCTGGAAATAATTTGGGATAAATTTGGGATGTCTTTTGTCGGGAAAAATAGCATAGCTCCCTTTATAAATGTAAAGGTGTTTTTGTGGTTGTTGTTGTTGTACACCCCAAACAAAGAATAAAGACACACAAAATAATTGTTTACGTCTCATTTATCAAGCCTAACAATTAGTTGTTGAATGTTACCTTGTTTATGACTTTTTTCATTATTTCATTTATATTCTACTTTTATAGATGCCTATATTACATATATTCATTATTTTCTCTATAAAAAAGAAGACAAGTTTTTTTTCTTCTCCGATTCCCCTAAATTTTCTTTTCCCATTTCTAAATTTTGATGATTATATTTTATAAATAATTTTAAAAAAACAAAAATTAATGAAAAATTAAAAGTAATTAATATTTATTGTAAAATTATGGAAGAGCAAAATATGAATGTTGTTTGATATGCTTAACGTAGAATCCACATTCTTTAAAAGGCTAAAAAATAAGATTTACAATTTGTTAAAGTTGATATTAATGGAAAAGTAATGAAGGCAAATGAACAAAGAACAATATAAGCTTGATCTTCATCCTCATACCTTTGTAAGAGGAAAATAATTTCATTTCCTTACCCTACCCGTGTGATTCTTTACTTAAAATATAACATTTTTCACGTAAAACAGAGAAGAAACAATTGATATTAGAAAAACATAGAAGATCTAAATATGTAGATAAGAAAACGTTAGAGTAAAATGAGGAAAATTGAAAGGAGAGAACTATGAGAGAATAAAAGTGTCTTGAATGATATATACATAATAGTGTAATTTAAAATTTGAATTTGAGATTTTTGCCGCAAAAGTCAGCATCAAATAAATGCAAAAGTTGATTTAAAATAATATATATATATATATATATATTTTTTTTTTGACAGAAACAAAGTTAACTATTATCATTAATCAACCAATGTTCAATACAAGAAGGATAAGAATAAAAAATACGGTGACTAGCCCAAGAACAGGCCGCCCTAGCTAAGCTATGAGCAATCATGTTCGCTTGTCTCCTAACAAACTTCACCTCGAAGTTGGAATGTAAAGATAACTGATAAATAATACTAGAAACAATAGCATAGAATTCCGAATCACCATGGCCCGGAGAAGATAAAGCTTGCACTAGAGTAGATGAGTCGGACTCGAACACAACCCGGTCCCATCTGTTCGCATCAGCAAAGTGAAGGGCCTCGAGTAAGGCTAATGCCTCCCCCTCCAAAACTGTCATATTTGCCCGCTTCCATTTTGTTTTAGCCCGAATAAATTACTCACGGGAGTCTCTAACACAACACGCAAAAGATGTAATATGGTTATGATCATGGAACGCGGCATCTACATTGCACTTCAACCACGTCTCGCTCGGTTTCTCCCAAACTGAATTGTTACCTTGCACTCTACTCTGCTCGTGTTGTACAACCAGTGGTGAAGGCTGTTTATGAACATCTTGCCATTGCTGCCATGCATCTAGTGCTGTCCTCCCAATGCTTGTTGATGTATGATGAACGTCATTCCAAATGACATCATTACGTGCAGCCCAAATTTGCCAAAGAAGTAAAGCCACCCGACCAGCAATGTCTCGACTTTCTGAACGACATATATCAAAAACAAAGTCTGCCAAACTGCTCACAGTTCTAACTCGCGCTTGCAGTACAGTCGCAAGCCCTGCCCAATACCAGCTCTCACGCGCCACCGTACAACCCACAAAAGCATGCCAATCATCCTCAACAACCGTTTCACACTAGGGACATATCATCTCACATTGTACATGCCGTGATTGTAATCGAAGGCGCGTCGGAACACACTCTCTACAAATCCTCCATAACAGATTACGAGCTTTATAAGAGGAATTCACCTTCCAGATTCTATGCCATTCTCCTTCAACATGGAATCGATCAGTATGTAGCAACTCCATCATAGCTAGTTTATAACCAGTCTTAACGGTATACCTCCCATTTCTTTCCATTATCCACGCTATTTTATCATTTTGAACTTCTGCAAATAGTGGTGTGTCGAGAATATCCTGCATCATATCATCTGGAAACAAAGATTCAATCTTATTAATATCCCAAACCCGTTCATCGGTAGCTATCAAATCAGACACACTCAAACTATGAACACCTTGACTTTGTGGGGATTAAATACAGCTTCCCTGGGCACCTCGAACCCATGGATCATTCATCACGCTAACCTGCTGCCCATTTCCTATTGTCCATCTACATCCATATAAAAGTAACTGACGCGAATTCCAAATACTCCGCCAAGCAAAGCTCGGGTTATAACCGAGTTTAGCAGATAAAAATGATGAACGGGGAAAATACCTCGATTTAAAAACTCTAGCAACCAGAGATTCAGGTTTAGACAGAAAACTCCATCCTTGTTTAGCTACCATGGCGAGATTAAAAGCTTTGAAATTCCTAAACCCCATACCACCAAATTCTTTGGGGCATGCCACACGTTCCCATGCCATCCATTTAATCCCACGATTGTTACTCCTACCTCCCCACCAAAACGCATTGATCATCTTCTCAATATCATCTATAACTGAATTCGACAGAAGATAAATACTCATTATGTATGAAGGAATAGATTGTAACACAGATTTGATCATTACTTCCTTACCCGCCTTCGATAATGCTCGTCCCATCCACACATTTATTCGTTTCCAGATACGATCCTTGATAAACGAAAAAACTGATCTCTTATCTCTACCAATCATCGAAGGTAATCCCAAATACTTTCCAGTACCCATCACATGTCGGACAAGGATCCCAAATATATATTAAAAATAATATACATTTGAATTATGAAAAGATGGAAAAGTACTCTCACATATAGTTTGTATCAAAATCAAAGTTTTATAAAAACTACTATTCGTAATTTATACAAATTAGAAAGACAAAAAACAGATCGATGTGACTCTTGTAATAAAGGGAAAGAGGAATAGGGGCTTTGGTATGGTTTTTCCATTATACCAACTACCAAAAAGATGGTCATGTATGTCTTTCCACTTTTTTTATTACGCTAAAGTTTGAAAATTATGAACGTTATTTTTCTATAAAATTTTGATTTTGATAAAAAGTATAAATATAAATGATTTTTGCTTTCAAATTATAACAATCCAAACTAACCTTGTTAAACTATTTCAATAACACAAACAATATAAAAAAAATATATAACCTAAATTTTTATCCTTTTTAATGACATTAACAACCATAATTATTATATAAAAAGTTGTTTTAGGGTATAATTGAGATAATTAAAAAGTCAGCACAAAATCTTATATTTTATTTATATACAATATAGATATACTCGATCTTGTTTGTTACACTTTTTAAAGCAAGAAAAAACTGGACATACATTCATATTGTGTTGGTTACATTTTTTTATTTTGAATTCACTCCTATAAATTATCTTTTTAAAGGATAAATGATAAGGAAAAAAATTGATATATCGTTGACAATAAAGATTGAGTTTGTTACAGTTTTTTTTTAAATATTTGAATTTACTATCTATTTGTTATATGTGCTATTTGTATTTAATGTTGAGAGTAATTTGGGAAAGAGAAGAAGCCATCCCAAAAGAGTCAAAATGGGCTATTTTCTTTATATGACACCAACAAAGTAACATTCTTATGATCAAATTTGATAATATATATATATATATATATATATATATATATATAGACACACACATATACACACACATACAGTTAGGGTGCAACACACAATTTATTTGAGTAGATTTTACAGAATGATTGGGGTGACCAGTCCCAAAATATTCCCATACATAATCCAACAAAAATCCTATCAGATCAGCCTGGAGCTTGGAACTCGTCTTATCGTCGTGTAGATTCTCCTCTCGGAGAAATCCCATCCAACATAATCGGGAGCCTTGAAGGACACGACTTATCATAACATATTTTCTATAAACATATTTTGATCAATCCCGTAACACCATACTAAATTTATCTTGGATATTTAGCATATGCGTTAAACTTGGCACTGGACACATTAAAATTAAAATAATTAAAAAAATTCTTTTGAACAATTTTTACAAATTACTTGTTTCAAGCATCCAACAAAGTCCCACTTACGTTAACAAAATTCATACATGACAAGTAACATAATTATCCAACTTCTTCTGCTTACTTCATCACGAACTGCCTTGCATGCGAGCCACATGTGGATCCGAAATAAAAATAAAAGGGATTGGGGTGAGACAAGATGTCTCAGCGAGTTCCACCTATCCTAGGTTGTAGGCAGTCTCAGGGAACCTATGATCGTCATCTGTTTCTAGACTCAATCCATTTAGGGTTTATATTGTTCTTATTTACAAAACTGAGCGACCGGGGAAAAAAAAACTAGAATCGCTATCTGAATACTATCATAATCATAATCATATTCTTATACATAATCATACTCAAAATATCTTTCATATTTATGTTAGAAAGTTACCGTTGAATAATCAATATTGTCTGAGTTTATTTCACGAAATAAAATCGAGTGGAGTAACCCCAGAATTTATTCCCATACAAGACCGATGAGAATTCCTAGTTAAGGCTAACACAGGACTCCTCTTGTCGTTGTGCTAGACTTACCTTGGAAAACTGTCTGTCCACTACAGACTGGGAACACCAACTCCACTGATTATACGTCTCTCATGAAATGCTTTTGTGTTACTTGAATGTTAAACTCGAAATGTAGACGCAAGTCCATACTTAATTTTAAAATATAATGAAAAAATTAGCCCATTTTTTTTTTCTTTCTATTTCCTTTATTTATTTATTGTTATAGGCAGATTGTAGAATAAATACATTATTATAGAAATTATATTTTTTTCTTTGATTTAATTAGTTGATTTGTTTTATGATATTTAAATTTAAAATAAAAAAAAAATAACGTAACAAAAAAGTGCAACTAAAAGATATAGTTAGTTGTTTTTTTGTTTTTTGTTGACAAAAGATAGTTTGTTATAGTACTCCCGATGGATTTAAAGAAACAAACTTTCAGAATACTACTAAGCATGATTTTCTTAACAGAAATACCAATCTAAAGATATGTTATCATCGTGTATATATATTTATATATATAAATATATATATATACACCAGTAATATCACAAGTCAAGCACACAAACTTAATTCACTCTTTTGCATGTTAGCAAATCGTTCTCTAGAAACCAATCCAACTCCCCACAGCTCAACATCCTTTACATTAACCATGTCAAAATACAACACACAGTTTTCTTTCATTTTTTCATCTTCAAAGAATGTCTCGAGAACCCTATGACGTCGAAAGCCACGGCATGGCTGCGGTTGCACCGGTGTTGAGTGATGAACAACTTGAGGAGATCTATGTGGAAAAAGGGTTTGAAGGAACATCTGTTCCTACGTGGCAGAAACAGGTTACGGTTAGGGCAATATTTGTGAGTCTCATGTTGTCGGTGATGTTCACGTTCATCGTGATGAAGTTGAATCTCACAACTGGGATTATTCCTTCGTTGAATGTTTCTGCTGCGTTGTTAGGAATTTTCTTTGTGAAGACATGGACCAAGTTGCTTGAGAAAGCTGGTTGGCTTAATCAGCCTTTTACCAGACAGGAGAATACTGTTATTCAGACTTGTGTTGTCGCTGCTAGCGTGGAATTGCATTCAGCGGTAACTATTCTAACCACTTCAGTTTAATACTTGACTCTGAGTTGAATAAATATTTTATGCCCTAATAGTTTTTAGAACAAGTTTATGCTCTAATAGTTAATTAATTGCAGTGATATGATACAATGACCTTATTTGTTGTTGACAAATCTTTTACTTGATTTGCTTGCTTGTGCAGGTGGGTTTGGTAGCTACTTGTTTGGAATGAGTCCAAATATTGCAAAACAAGCTGGCACTGCCAATGATGTTAAGAGTCTTGGTTTAGGATGGATGATTGCATTTCTATTTGTTGTTAGCTTTCTTGGTCTCTTTTCAGTGGTTCCACTCCGAAAGGTACAGTACTATCAAATAATCAATACTTTGTCATACCTTAATAAAATCAATTTAACCCGTCCTTGTTCAATCAATTTAAAACAATTGAACATGACTTGGAAACGTCGCTGCTGCGATGTTTGAATCGATTTTTAAAACGTGGGATGGGAATGACTCAAAGCTCTTTTAGTTATTGCCATTTAGTTTTAATTTGATGTTTCCTTGTTGCAGATTATGATTGTTGACTTCAAACTGACATATCCAAGTGGTACCGCAACAGCTCATCTTATCAACAGTTTCCATACATCAGAAGGTGCCAAACTAGCAAAGAAGCAAGTAAAAGCACTTGGAAAGTTCTTCTCCTTTAGCTTTTTGTGGGGTTTCTTCCAATGGTTTTTCAGTGCTAGTGATGATTGTGGATTTGCAAACTTCCCCACATTTGGTCTGGAAGCCCATCAAAACAAGTACGTGACTTGCCTTTATTTTATTAATTAATGAAAGAATTTAAAATGGAATTAACTCTCTTACTTAAAAGCCGACCGAAACTGAAACCTCTATGTTCTCAATTATGGTGATAACATAGCATGATGAGTTTGTAACTTTTTTAGATAATATTGCTGTGATAAAATAGATTAATATGTATTTTAGTTCCTTTTCTTTTAGCTAACATTTATTATTTAATGTACATAACAGGTTCTACTTTGATTTTTCTGCAACCTATGTGGGGGTTGGGATGATATGTCCATATATAATCAATATTTCGTTGTTGATCGGTGGAATTCTTTCATGGGGTGTCATGTGGCCTCTCATTGGTGCTAAAAAAGGAGATTGGTTCCCTGCTGATCTCAAACAAAGCAGCTTACATGGTCTTCAAGGTTACAAAGTAAGATTTCTTTCTACATTTCAATTTTTTATTTATTTAAATTGTAGGAGAAAATCTACTTTTTTTTGACAACACTCCACTTTTTTGTAAGTATACTTTGGAATTGATATAGAAAAATAGTAGTTTCTCAACGAATATCAACTTAAAACACAGTAAATTGGATTGAAACAAGTACAAAACTGGAATTTGGAAATACTATGATGCAATAGATCTTTTTCAATGTGACCGGTTGATAATGTATTCTATTGGTAGTTTTCTAATTGTATTCTCTCTAAACTACAGGTTTTCATAGGCATAGCAATGATTCTTGGTGATGGTCTATACAACTTTGGGAAAGTTCTTGGCACAACTCTTATAGGTTTGTATAAACAATTATGGAAGAAAAAAGACACAAGAGCAAAATCCGATGATCCAAATGCTCCTCTCTCCCCTACACTTTCATTCGACGACAAGCGCAGAACCGAGATGTTCCTCAAAGATCAAATCCCCTCATGGTTCGCAATTGCAGGCTATGTCACAATTGCAATAACTCAACCATTACCATCCCCTTCATTTTCCACCAGCTAAAGTGGTATTACATCATTTGCATTTACATCATAGCACCTGCACTAGCCTTTTGCAATGCCTATGGTTGTGGACTAACGGATTGGTCCCTTGCATCGACTTACGGAAAATTAGCCATCTTCGCTATTGGTGCTTGGGCAGGTGCGTCTAACGGCGGTGTCCTAGCCGGTTTAGCAGCACGTGGTGTCATGATGAACATTGTTGCAACAGCTTCTGATCTTATGCAAGACTTCAAAACAGGTTACATGACAATGGCTTCGCCGAAATCCATGTTTGTGAGCCAAGTTATTGGAATTGCTATGGGATGTGTTATATCGCCATGTGTTTTCTGGCTATTCTACAACGCTTTCGGTACTCTTGTTCAACCTGGTTCACCATACCCTGCACCTAACGCCCTCGTTTATCGAAACATGGCTATACTAGGTGTGGACGGATTCTCAGCTCTGCCGAAAAACTGCATCATACTTTGCGGCGAGTTTTTCGCCGGTGCCATGATTATTAATGGTGTTCGCGACTATGTCGGAAAGAAATACGCCAACTATATTCCTGTTCCTATGGCTATGGCTATACCATTTTACATTGGAAGCTACTTTGCTATTGATATGTGTGTTGGAAGCTTGATATTGTTTATTTGGCAGAAGGTTGATAGGGTTAAGGCTGATGCATTTGGATCAGCTGTTGCGTCCGGTTTGATATGTGGAGATGGAATTTGGTCACTTCCTAGATCTTTTCTTGCTCTTGCTGGAGTGCAGCCACCTATTTGCATGAAATTCTTGTCAAGAGCAGCAAATGCTAAGGTTGATAAGTTCTTAGGATCTTGAAGTTGACTTATTGGATCTCAGACACAACAACCTGCAACCACTTCACAATCTGTTGCTTCTCTGATTCAAACAATGGAAAACAATTCACATACATTCAACAGTTCAGAGGAAACAAGCTAAAACCATTTCACAGCCATCTGCTGCACAGAAGAAAAAAGCTTCAACTTGCTCATAGGCACAATATAATTTAGAACCTAGCTAGTATTCTTTTATATCTTTCGAATTACCTTTTGATGAATGTTTATGTAAATAAATAAGAACCTATGTTATATTATATACCTTTTGAATTGGTCTCAACCTTTTGAGTAATGATTATATCTTATACTAACGTTTTGATGATATACATTCTATGAGATACGATTACAATTGTGTTAAAATTATGCAAATTGTATCAACAAAGTGAAAAACAAAACATAGGTAACACATTCAAATTCATAGTCATATAAACATTGATCTCATCAATTCAATAAAGTTCCAGAAACTCTAATTTTTGGGATGAAATGAAGGAGATCAAGCTTCCTTTTATGTTGCTGAGTCAAATTTGCCACATCAAAGCCCTAAATGCCACTTGTGCAGAAACTTTTCAATTTTTTTTTACTATATGTGCCAATTTTATATATAACACTAATTATATATCTTTTAAATTTAATTACTAAATCTATTTTATTTTTAGTAGTAGCAGAGTCATTAAAAAATACTCACTCTGTTCCTTTTTAAATGTCTTTTTACGGTGAAATTTTTGTTCCTATTTAACTGTCTTTTTGGTATTTTAAGGGTACAATTTGTCAATTATACCCTTTGTCAATTACTCTTATCTTTTTCAATAAAACTAATTAATGCTATCTATCTGAAAAACTAAAGTTTTATTTTTGTAAACAAAGTTTGTTTGTTTTTTTTTTTTTAAAACAAAGTTTGTTTCTTGTTATCTTCAAATTTAAACAAAATTTTGTTACAATCAATGATTCTAAGAAGAGTTAAAATTCTATAAATAAGATGAGTAACAATTATTAAAAATTTCAAGTGCAAAGTAAAAGAACAGATTTGAGAGAGGTAAAATTTATAATATGAGAGAGTGCACATAATAATAAGAATTTGTTGAAGAAAAAGATAATAAGGGTATAATAACTGACAATTGTTTGTTATGAGGGAAAGATAACATATTAAATTTATTGGAAAAATAAAGTGTGTGCAAAAAAATAGGAGTTTATTGGTGGATTAAAATAAGGGTATAGTAGGAAGAAAATGTGCAAAAATACACATTATTATTTTGTGTTAATTTTCTAAAAAGACACTTAAAAAGGAACGGAGGGAGTATTGTGACACTTGAAACCAAAAATAAAATAAAATATTGTTACATGTATTTTGGACCAACTCAATTTCATCTCTTAAATAAACATGATTCAAACTTACTCATAGGTTATCAGGTTCATTAACTTGATATCAGTGGGGAATATCACACACACTCACAACCACATTAAACAATAGAGAGTTGAGAGGAAAGGTAAAAAATTGATAAAGAGAATTAGTTAACTTGATTGACAACAATAAGACAAGTATAAGAAGCCAGAGTTATGATAAGTTTGGCGATGAAAACTCCATTGTATTTTAATTGTGCTTCAATTTCTTGAAATGTGCATTTTGACAAAAAAATAACAAATTAAATTGACTTATGTGCAATTTCGGTCACCTTATTTTCCAAAAAATAAAGTTTTAATCCTCTCAATTTATAAGAACTAACATTTTGGTCCCCCAATTGTGATTTTTTATGAGTTTTGGTCCCCCACCCCATTTTGGAGTCTACTTGGCCTATGTGGCATTGACCACTAATGATGTGGCAGTGTCTAGCACTACAAGAAAGCTTGTGTATTCCGACCAAAAATTTCCGAGGAATAATGGTTTCTCGCTAAAATTAAGGATTTCCGAGGAACTTTTTCCTCGGTATGTACAAGTCAGAATCTCTGCTCCTCGCTCCTGCAAAATCAGTGGGGCGCGCTTTTCCAAGTTAAATACCGAGGAAAATGTTCCTCGGAAAACATGTTGTCATTATTAAATTCTTTTCAAAGCGTGTATGAGCGTTGTAATGTATTAAACAAGGATTTTATATAGCATATTGCATAGTTTACAATATTGAAACTTAGAAAGAAAAAGAAAGAAAAAACTGAACATGTGCTCCATCTTCTCTCTCAACTGCGCACCATGCTCTCTCTCACCCATACCTCACAAAACCTCCATTTTTGAGCAATTGAAATTTTTCATTTATCTTTTTCTTCTTAAATCCTTCAATAGAAGCTAAAAAGAATCAAGGTGAGTTAACATTTTCCATTTTCGTTTTTGATTTTTTGCTGAACCCACAAAACCCTTTTCCCCAAAATTCCATTTTTCCCTATTTGATTTCATGGTAACAAGAATCGCATGTTTTGTTTGTGTTTTTGTTCTTTAGGGGAGGCTCGATCTGTGTTGTTTTGCTGGCCGAAAGTCTGCTGAGAAAGTTTCCAGGACCGAAAACAAAAAAAGTAGAGTTCAATCTGCGAAAACACCACTCATTAAATTTTGATACTTTATATTGCAAGCACTGAATATAAGCCTTTGTAATTTAGTTTAGGCCAAGTGTTATTTAAGATTGAAACTCCTTATTTTTGTTACATCTTTATCATTATGGTAGTGTTTTGAAGTTTGTTCATTATTTTCTCATTGAAAATGAAAAATCATTTCTCTGTTTTGGGTTTACAATCGAATCAAAGCCATGTGTATTCTTTACCTACTATCTTTGTGGAAGCTCTTTTCATATATATAATATGTTGTAAAAAAAACATAATCTCCATTGTTCATTATGTATTGGTGTCAACACTTCTTCCATTTTGTTCATTATCTATGTTGTTGTTACAAACTTCTTTGATTTAGTTCCAATTATGTTCAATTTTGTGCATTATCTATGTTGTATTGTATTCAATCTAGAATAACCTCAACTTTTTAGTGTTTAATCATGTTTTTATTTTTATGTATTGTGGAATTGATGCAAAATTTGTGAAAAACTGAACAATAAGTTCCTGCAAGTGTGAAAGTAGTGAAAATTTAGTTTTTTTTTTTTTTCTGTGTGAAAAATTAGTAAAATTAAGTTGATTGAGTGTTGAGTTATTTGAAATTATGTTGTTTGAAATTTGAAAATAAAATTAGCGCTTTTTTGAAATTTGAAAATAATATTGGCTGTCTTTTAAAAATTTGAAATTCAAAAGTTTTGGTAACCAAAAAAATAATTTAATTTTTTTTTTATAAAATTAAATACATTCCGAGGACAAAGTTCCTCGGAAATGCTAGTCACTTCAGTGACAACTTTTCAGATGTGTCAGTCTGGAATGCAGCTGTCAAATCATTATTCCAATGACATTTTTCCTCGGAAACAAAAGTTCCTCGGAAAGTTCCTCGGTAATAGGATTGCAACCAACTATTTTTCCAGGACATGTGTTCCTCGGAAAATATTGGTATTCCGAGGAGATATTGATGATTTCCAAGGAGTTTTGTGCCTTGGAATTCGAGAGCTTTCTTGTAGTGTAGATGGACAATTCTTTTTACATGCTAATTTTTTTTTCTATCCAAAACAAACAACTCTATTAATCTTCATCGTCTTCAAATATAAATCAAGAAATTAAAAAAAAACAAAAATTAAGTAAAAAAAAATACCTTCATTAACCCAAACAAATCAAAATCATTTTCAATAAACTTAAAATATCTGCAAAAGAAAAATCAAAATCCCCAACTGAAACCCTATCAAGAGTAAAAACATCGCTAATCAAAACCCTTGCATCAGACTATAGTAGTCAAATTTCATCACTCACCTTTGTTTCATCTATATCGTAGAGATTTAGCTTCTGCAAATATACTATGAAGACCGAGCCTTGATTGCCTCTCAGGCTAGTGTTGTTCTTTAGGTCATGCCGTGAAATACATAATTGGAGTGAAAAAAATTGAGGTTATGTCCGGAAAAATTTGTGCTTTGCTTAAGCTAATGAAGTGAACATAACAAATCTAGGTTTGATGGAGTACCGAAATTGAGAATGAAATTAGTTTTTGGTGATTAAAAAAACTAGGAAAAAACCAAGATGGAATTTTCAAAGGATTCTAGGAGGATGCTTTGTTTATGGTTTTCTAGTGTTGGATTTGCATTTCTTTCTTTCTTTCTTTCTTTCTTTCTTTCTTTCTTTCTTTTGAATACAATTAGTATTAGCACAAGAATAGATTTCTTGCTTTGCAAGCAATCAAATGAATGAATGCTTGCTTGAAAGAATAGAATAAATAATAGAGAATGAAGAGTTTCGAGAGAAGAAAAAGTATAGTATAATTCAATTTCTCATTGATTGGTTTTTTTTTTTTTTTTGAAACGGCAAAAATTTATTAAGCCATAAGCCCGTGCGAGATGCACTAACAAGCTAGGGAGGAAAAAAAACAAGGGGAAATCGGTTGCCATTACAAATTACCGGCTCGAACAAAAACCCCTTAAAACCCCCAAAAAAGAACCAACACAAACACACCAAATAATGATGCGGAAATATACATGCTACAAGGCGACATGCATATAACAGCCTCACCACCTAGGCCTCAAACAACAGATAAAACAGCCCCCGAGAAAAGGAACTGCTGCCACCAACAAAGTAAACCCAACCCACCACGAAAGAGGACTGCAACCACAAAACAAGACCCAGCCAAAACCAAAGCAGAAAAAAAACACAGCTGCACCAGCTACTGCCCACCCGCTACAGCAAGCCCCAAACACATTAGGCAGGTCCACAGATAGCAAGAACCACAGAAAACCAAAGCTGCTGCCCCATTCACACCTCCAAACCCACAGGAATGACGGCCGAAACAGAAACAGAGAACAAACAGCCCCAAAACCATCAGCCCGGATCCCCCAACCAGCAACAAAACAACGCCCAACACACCACCAAAAAACCAGCCCAGGTCAGCCACCGAGACAATAGCGAGGGTTCCAACACCATTCATAGAACAAGCACGTGGCTATATTCAATCGCGACATACTCCATTGCCAAGATAACACCTTTACTTGTTCCACCATCTCCTCAACCTCTATCATCTTATTATTAAAAATGCGATTGTTTCTAGACTTCCAAACTACCCAAATCGCCGCGTGCCAAATCAACCAAACCCCTCTTCTAAAAATCTTGCGACTCACCTCTCTAGACCAACAAAAAGCATGAATGAAAAGATTCGGTGGGGTGATAAAGTTAAAATTCAACCACCTCATCAACTCCCGCCAAACTTTAGAAATAACATCACAATGAAGGAAAAGGTGTGCCGCCGATTCATCAACACGCTCACAAAAAACACACCGCTTAGACACATCCGTCCCCATGAGGCCTTTCTTAGCAAGATTAACCTTAGTCGGAATCCTATCAAGTAACAAGGACCACGAGAAAGCCAACACCTTTCCCGGCGCCTTACTCCTCCAAATCTCCCGGAACATCGCCTCCTCCTCCAAAGACCAATCTCCCACCGGAATACTATGCTTCTGAAGAAGTAAAAAACATGACTTAACCGAAAACATACCATCCTTATCCGGTTTCCACACCCAAGAATCCGCACCATTCCCCCTCGCAACCCTATCCAACCGCAAGACAAGCGAGCTTAAGAGCTCCTTTTCCCACTCAAACAAATCCCTCCGCCAATCAAACCTCCACCTTCCCCCCTCTAAGTTACTATCTAGGAAATCTCTCCCCGACCCATCTTGAGAATTAGCTAAAGAAAAAAGCCGCGGATAAGCCTCCATTAAAGTAACATTGGACACCCATGGATCCTTCCAAAAAAATGTATTTGATCCATCACCCACCATTCTCAACAACTCCTTATTAAACCACCGATCCCCTTGGGCCTCCAACTCCATTAAGTCCTTCCACCAACGTGAAGCATAGGTCGGCCAAACCTCCCCCACCAACCTACTTCTAAGACTCACCATAGGCCCATATTTATCCTCAACAACCTCTTTCCACAATGCCGGTTGAACGTCAAGGAGCCGCCATCTCCATTTAGCAAGTAGACTAATATTAACCGTTTTAATGTCTCTCACTCCAAGCCCTCCTTTACCTCTAGGTAGACAAACATTCCTCCACTTTACCCAACAAATCTTCTTACTACCCCCAATACCTCCCCAAAGGAATCTTCTTTGAATACTTTCCACCTTTTTAATCACCTTGACCGGCATCTTCAAAAAAGAAAGGTAAAAAATAGGAATCGAATTAAGCACCGAGTTTAAAAGGACAATGCGACCTCCTAAACTAATATATTTATTCCCCCAAGAATTAAGCTTAGCACTAATCCGCTCCAAGACCGGCTCCCAAGTTGACAACTTCCTCGCATTGGCACCCACCGGTAAACCCAAGTACATAAAAGGAACCGTACCCACTTTACAATTGAGAAAGGAAGATGCCATCCCTAGAAACTCCGGCGAAATATTCACACCAATAAGGCAACTCTTATGAAAATTCACCTTTAGGCCCGACACCATCTCAAACCCCCTTAACAAAGCCTTAAGGGTCCAAAGATTCTCAATCGAGGCTTCGCCAATACACAAGGTATCATCCGCGAATTGAAGATGGGAAATAACGGTGCCTCCCCTCTTGACCTCAAACCCCTTGAAGAGACTCCGGTTTACCGCATTTTCCATAAGCCCACTAAAACCTTCCGCTACCAAAAGAAAAAGGAAAGGAGCCAACGGGTCACCTTGCTTTAAACCCCTTTTGATATCTATTTCTTCGGTAGGACTTCCATTCACTAAAATCGACATACTTCCCCCACACACACACGCCTTCATCCAAGCAATCCACTTACCCCCAAAACCCGTCCTCCGAAGCATATACTCCAAGAAACTCCACTCTACCGAATCATAGGCTTTCTCAAAATCCACCTTAAGAATTAAACACTCCCGTTTCCTCAACCTAGCCTCTTCAACCACTTCATTAATGATCATCACCCCATCCTCCAAATGTCTACCTTTTAAGAAAGCCGATTGAGACTTGGATATAACCGAGTTCATTACCTTAGAGAGCCTTCCGGCCAACACCTTAGCAAGAATCTTATAACAACTTCCCAACAAAGATATCGGACGGTATTCTTTAAGTGATAAAGGACATTTCACCTTAGGAATAAGAGTAACAAAATACGACAAGAGACACCGCGGAAGAACTTCATTACCATGGAATTGGTCAAAAAAGATCCTTACCTCATTCTTGATAAGATACCAAAATTGCTTAAAAAAGGCAAAGTTGAACCCATCCGGCCCCGGGCTCTTATTACCATCACTCATCTTCACCACCAACTCAATTTCTTCCATAGAAAAGGGAGCCACAAGTGAGACATTATCCGCCTCGGAAATAGTATCAAAAGTCACCCCATCCAACTTCGGTCTTTCCCACTCATTACTCGCCACTTGCAATTTAAAGTAGTCAACAACCACCCTCCTCACGTCATCCACTCCCCACACCCAATCATTACCCACCTTCAACGCATTAATCCCATTCCGATGAGCTCTACTCTTGACACAACAATGAAAGAATTTCGAATTCGCATCACCCTCTTTAAGCCATTTCGATCTAGACCTTTGGAAGAGTAAAGACTCTTTACTTTTCCATAACTTCCAAAGTTCCCCAAACTTGAGCTTTCTTTCCTCCACCTCTTCGTTAGACAACAAACCTTGTTCACTTTTTCTATCGAGGTCCTCAATATCCACCCTTAACAAAGAAAGGCGCCTATCCACATTCCCATACTCCAACCTATTCCACTCCTTAATAACCTCCTTCAACCCTTTCAACTTAGATTTTAACACAAAACCCATCCACCCTATTCCCTCAAACCTCCTCCACGCCTCTTCCACCACCCCCTTAAACTTCCGGTTATCTAACCAATGATTATTAAACCGAAATGGTTTAGGTCCCCAATCGACAACATCACCTTTTAACACCAACGGACAATGGTCGGAGACATCTCTAGGAAGTGCCCACAATAACACATTTCCCCAAAGCTCCCCCCATTCTTCCGAAATGAACGCCCTATCAATTCTACTCATAGCAATTCCATTAGAGTTATACCACGTGTACTTCCTCCCCACAAGATTCACATCTTCCACCTCTAGAGAATCCACCGCCTCTTTAAAAAGATCAATCTCTCTTCTATTTTCCACACTAGTGACCACATTAACCCCCCTTCTTTCTTCCGTGTGAAGTACCGAATTAAAATCACCAATAAAACACCAAGCACCAACATTCAAAGAGCTCCTAACCAACTCAAGTTTCTCCCACAACCGTTGTTTGCCCAACAAATCGCAACGTGAATAAACATTCACCACCACACACCTTTTCATCAACGGGCCCCAATCCAAACACACACCCACAAGGCCCTCACCCACAAAAGTAAAATTGAGCTTAGACATGGATTTACGCCACATCGATAAAATACCACCACTATTTCCCTCCGAAGGAAGGAACACCCAATCAAAATCATCATTACCCCATAACTTACGGCACACCATAATCGAGATCATCTCCATTTTAGTTTCTTGAATCGCCAAAAAATCAACTTTTTGACCTATCACCAATTCCTTAATCTTCTTACACTTCAACACACCCCCCAACCCTCTAGCATTGAAAGACAACACTATCATAAATTACCTTCAATCCTCTCCCTAGCAACTCTATTTGCCACATCGATATCTTCCGACACCACCAATCTATCCACCACTCTACCATCCGCCAAAGTGGACGTAATTCCATCATCTTTAGCCACCTTTAATAAATGCTCCGCTTCCCCCTTTTTTCTTAGAATATCTCCCATCAAGGTAATTGGTGTTTCCGGAACCACCGTACCATCTTCATCAAACAAAACATTTACTCCGGACCCCATAGAAGTAGTGCTTTCCACCAACGGTTCCCCTAGATTCTCTGCCTCCGCCTTCCCTTTATTCTTCTTTTGCTTCCCTTCCTCTTCCCCTCCTTTACCACGCTGTTTCCCTCCTTTGGATGCTATATCCTTCATAGAAACACACCTAGCTGCACCCTTCGCTAAAGCACCCTTTTTCGGCTTCTTGTGAATGATATTACCTTTTGAGATAGCTAAACCCGCCTCCCCTCTCTCTTGTACAGACTGCTTAGTAAAACTGCTGCCACCATCCAAAGGCCGAAACAAAACAGGCCCATTGGACAAACAAACCGGGTTTTGAACCAAAGCCAAGTTGGGTTCAGGCTCGGTTCTCGGGTCTAGGCAAGGCGGGACAGGGTCATGGGAAATTTTCTCTAACCCAATGTCAATTTCAAAATCCACATAGCCTGCCCCACTTTTAGCGTTAATCAGAGGACCCTCACCTGCCTCCTGTACCTTATGCACCTCTACTCCAACATTAGAGACTTCCTCTACAAGCCTTGCCAGCTGTACCTCATGTACTGGAGACTTTTCACTTGTATCCCCCAAAGTACCATCACAAGCCTGTACACCAAAAAGGCTACACAGAATAGGGCCTCTTCTCCCCCACTCATCTATCGACACCTCACTCTTGCGGACCCCACCTACACCAGTCTCCTCAGGGCCATCTACTGAATCGTTTTCTGAGTCATCTTCGCCGGAAGAAAACCCAGCCTCCGGTACTCCTCTACCTTCCTCCGACCTGATCAGCCTCAAGGCCTCCTCTTCCCCCCTAAACTCCGACTCCTCCGACACCCCTTCTTCCTCCAACAACTCTCCATATGACTGAGAAGAATCCTCCACCACCCACACCTCAAACTTCCCTCCCATAACATTCAGACAGATTTTCCTATTGATAAAAGCAAACTGATCTGTAGAAATCAGTAGCCTAGCAACGTCAAACTTTTTCCTCTCAGCAGTTGCCACATCAAAATCAACAAACTCCCCCAAGAAATTCCCCAACTGCTTGAAACACTTTTCCTCCCAAACATGAAGAGGAACTTGTAACACCCCGTTTTCCCAACATAAAAATTTCATTTAAAATCAGAGTATTTTGATCACAACGGAATGTCACATACTTCTTTTAAATCATAAAATGGATAATCATAATTATCCTTCAAATTCAACATCATGAAAAATCTTAAACTACTGCAGCGGAAAATAGTTCAACATCTAAGAGTCTTGGCACGCAGGCCTTATTGGAAAATCTCATAAATTAGTTCATAATAGAGACACGTAAGGAATAGAAGTAAAAGCAATCCCCCATCCCGTTACGTATCAGAGCACCTAGACACCAACTGAGAGTCCACTCATGAACGCCTCTAATCTTTATTACCTGCACATTACCCACGGTCGAGGCAACATATACGCAGAAGGGGTGAGATTTCATAATCAATACATTAAGCATATAATCCAATAAAATGCATTTAACAACTTAAACATTAATAACATATCAACAATTAACAATTAGCATATTTCTCATTACATAGCAAATACAATCATCATTACCATTACTGATTTTCACCACAAATCATAATCAACTTAACACTCAACTTGACGACACAACTCATCCTTGACCATGCAACTCTATCAACTCAACAACAACTTAACAACACGACTCATCTTGAAACTTCTTGATATGCAAATGCATGTGGTACCAATCAACAACAAATGAGCATAATAGGCTCTTCAACGTGTGAGCACAAAGGCTGCCGGGCCTAAAGCCCCCAACTTTAATGACCACAAAGGCTGCCGGGCCTAAAGCCCCCAACTTTAATGAGCACAAAGGCTGCCGGGCCTAAAGCCCCCAACTTTAATGAGCACAAAGGCTGCCGGGCCTAAAGCCCCCAACTTTAATGAGTATGCAATGAACTCGACTTCCAACAACTTAGGCAATGACGTGTACAACTCATACGACTCATAATCATGGACAACTTCTTAAATTCCAACAACATAGACCGACTCATGCAACCTCAAGACACTACAGTCGACAACAGAAAACAACAGCAACATACAACAATTAACAACACTGGAATGTGTTAACGTTCACATAAAGAATTAATTACATCAATATAAATAGCACAAAACATCATTATAGTATTCATGTAGTAACACTTCTAATTTCAGTCACCATAACAGACTTCTGGAGCTTATGAAAGCATCCTAAACAGCTCTCTAACTTACTTCTAAGGTCATCTCAAGACTACACGTGCGAAAGGATCGCATCGGGACAATTTTGGGCAACTAACAGCCTAACTCGCAGTGGCGAGTAACTTCACTCGCAATGGCGAGCAAAGTGTGCATTCTGGGTTCCTACGTATCTACTCGCAGTGGCGAGTTATTCTGCTCGCAGTTGCGAGCTCACAGGTCACTCGCAGTTGCGAATTGTGTTGCTCGCAGTTGCGAGTTCTGAGTTCTAGCTCGCAGTTGCGAGTGTTCTTGCTCGCAGGTGCGAGCGATGAATGTCAGTACGGCCAGAAACCTAAAAATTCCAACTTTTCACTTAATCTCCTAATTCTATCCTCAATTCAACATCTAATTATCATCTTATGGTGTATCTAAGTTCTGTACACTAATTTAACATCAACCTAACATCTTTTCATGAATCAATCATCAAATTCGGTCTTAAACCTAATTCCCAATTCTCACCAAAACTTAATCTAATCATGCTAAATTCATCCTATAGAATTATACCCTTAATAATATTGAAAATTAGTCTCACCCTTACCTTGTAATTGCAGAATCGATAGCCTCTCCCTCTGGTTCTCCTCTTCTGACTTTTCTCCAAAAGCGTTTCACGTAAAAACGTTTCCCACTTATGTCTGTATTATTTATTTACCCTTATTACTCATCTCACCTATAAACTTACTCTTTCCACCTCACAGCCCAACTTCTAATATTTTTATTTTATTTCTAATATCTTATTTTATTTAATAATAAAATAAGTCACACCAACATAACAACTTCACAACATCAAATACTCCACATAATTCATTCATAAATCATATAACTTACTCAAATCATAAATCATATAAATTACTCAAATCATAAATCATATAAGCATATATTTATAAATATATTCTAAACTTCATCAAATTAATTAAATAGTTAAGACGGGCGTTACAACTCTCCCCAACTTATAGAATTTTCGTCCTCGAAAATTTACCTCAAGAAAACAACTCTGGATAAGACCCCATCATCTTACTCTCTAGCTCCCATGTCAGGCTTTCACCAGTGGTTCCACTCCAAACAACTCTCACTAGAGGAATATCCTTGCCTCTCAACGTCTTCATCTTGCGATCATCAATCCTCAAGGGTAAGGTCTCTACCGTAAGGTTGTCTCTAACTTGCACATCATCACTCTGAATCACATGGGACGGGTCTGGAACATACTTCCTCAATTGCGACACATGGAACACATCATGCAAATTTGATAAATGCGGTGGTAAGCCAAGTCTGTATGCCACCGTGCCAATTCTCTCTGATATCTGATAAGGACCAATAAACTTTGGAGTCAACTTCTTTGACTTCAATGCACGGCCAACCCCGGTCGTTGGAGTAACTCTCAAGAACACATGGTCTCCCTCTTGAAACTCAAGGTCTTTCTTACGCTTATCATGGTAACTCTTCTGTCGACTCTGCGACGCTTTCATCTTCTCTTGAATCATTTTCACCTTCTCAGTAGTCTGTTGAACAATTTCTGGTCCTAGAACCACACTTTCACCTGTCTCAAACCAACACAACGGAGTCCTACACCTCCGACCATACAAAGCCTCGAAAGGTGCCATCCCAATACTGGAATGATAGCTGTTGTTATAAGTGAACTCTATCAACGGAAGATGACTATCCCAAGCTCCACCTTGCTCAAGCACACATACTCTCAACAAGTCTTCGAGTGACTGAATCGTTCTTTCCGACTGACCATCTGTTTGAGGATGATAAGCCGAACTCAATCTCAACTTAGAGCCTAAAGCCTCTTGCAAACTCTTCCAAAATCTAGAAGTAAATCTTGGATCTCTATCTGACACGATGCTTGAAGGAACACCATGCAATTTCACTATGTCTCGAATATAAATCTCTGCCAACTGAGCCACAGGAAAACTAATATTAATCGGAAGGAAATGTGCCGACTTCGTCAATCTATCAACAATCACCCAAATAGCGTCATTTCCCTTAGGAGTATTCGGCAAACTTGTCACAAAATCCATGGATATACTATCCCATTTCCATTCTGGTACATCTAACGGTGTCATCAATCCTGCAGGTTTCTGATGCTCTACCTTCGACTTCTGACAAATCAGACAAGAGTACACAAATTGTGCTACATCACGTTTCAATCCAGACCACCAAAACAGCTTCTTTAAATCATGATACATCTTTGTAGCTCCCGGATGAATGCTCAAGCTACTCCTATGACTCTCTTCCAGAATCATCCTTTTTATCTCATCATTGTCTGGAATACAAATCCTACCTCGGAACCTCAACACACCTTGATCATCGACTTTAAAGTCACCATCTTCAGTTTGATTACTAGCAACCAACAAGTCCACAAACTTAACATCAACCTTCTGTGCATCTCTAATACTTTTCAAGAAATCGTTATCAATTTTCAGCATTCCTAACTTAACGCTCCGAGACGACATTTCACAAACTAAGCTCATATCTCTAAACTGTTCAAGTAGTTCAAATTCCTTCACCATCATAGCAGACATATGTAAACTCTTCCTACTTAAGGCATCCGCAACAACATTAGCTTTACCCGGATGGTAATTCAAACTAAAGTCATAATCCTTCAACAATTCGAGCCACCGCCGCTGTCGCATATTCAATTCTTTCTGATCAAACAAATACTTCAAGCTCTTGTGATCACTAAACACCTCAAATCTCGAACCATACAAGTAATGTCTCCAAATCTTAAGGACAAATACGACTGCAGCTAACTCAAGGTCATGAGTAGGATAGTTTCGTTCATGAGATCTCAACTGTCTTGATGCATAAGCAACAACTTTACCATCTTGCATAAGTACACCGCCTAAGCCCAATTTGGACGCATCACAATACACTGCAAAAGGTTCATCAGGTTTTGGCAAAATCAAAACTGGAGCCGTCGTCAAACGCTTCTTCAATTCATTAAAACTGTTCTCACAATGAACATCCCACACAAAGGTTTTACCTTTACACGTCAACTGTGTTAACGGAAGTGCCAACTTAGAAAATCCTTCTATAAATCTTCGATAGTATCCTGCCAAACCCAAAAAGCTTCTAATCTCTGTAACTGACCTAGGAGTCTCCCATTGTGATACTGCTTCAACTTTGGATGGATCGACTGCAATACCACTACCAGAAATAACATGGCCCAGAAAACTTACCTCGTTCAACCAGAATTCACACTTACACAATTTAGCATACAACTTCTTCTCTTTCAGCACTTGCAAAACGATTTTCAAATGTTCCGCATGTTCTTCTTCTGTCTTAGAGTAAATCAAAATATCATCGATGAACACAACTACAAAGCGATCCAAAAATGCATGGAAAATGCGATTCATATACTCCATAAACACGCCAGGCGCGTTACTCACACCAAAAGGCATCACCTTATATTCATAATGACCATATCGCGTCCTAAAGGCCGTCTTCTGCATATCTTCATCTTTTACTTTAATCTGATGATAACCCGACCTTAAATCAATCTTGCTGAACACACGTGCACCCACCAGCTGGTCCATCAAATCATCAATTCTAGGAAGTGGATATCTATTCTTTATAGTTACTTTATTCAGTTGTCGGTAATCAATGCACAACCTCATACTTCCATCTTTCTTCTTAACCAACAATACCGGCGCTCCCCAAGGTGAAACACTTGGTCTTATGAACTTCTTATCTAGCAAATCCTCCAACTGTTTCTTCAACTCAGCCAACTCAGAAGCTGACATATGGTAAGGTGTCATAGACACAGGATTCGTTCCCGGAACAAGGTCAATAGAAAATTCAACTTCTCTTTCCGGTGGTACATCAGGGATTTCATCAGGGAAAACTTCAGGAAAATCACACACCACCTGCAACTTATCAATCACTGCTTGATTCTCCAAAGATAAGGATGCCATCAAGGAAAACATCAAGATCCCATCGCGTTCTAATTGCTTCAGCTGCTTAGTAGACAAAAATTCTGCTCCACTTTCTTCTTCGGCGGAGGAAAAGTACACCGACTTACTAAACAATTAATATGAACATGGTTGTACTCCAACCAGTTCATACCAGGTATTGGTTCTCTACATAACAATCAACAATAAGTACAACTTAAATACAGTACAAAACTGTAAAACGACACAACGCGACTCAACTACTTGGCCGGACGGACCGACCTGCTCTGATACCAATTGTAACACCCCGTTTTCCCAACATAAAAATTTCATTTAAAATCAGAGTATTTTGATCACAACGGAATGTCACATACTTCTTTTAAATCATAAAATGGATAATCATAATTATCCTTCAAATTCAACATCATGAAAAATCTTAAACTACTGCAGCGGAAAATAGTTCAACATCTAAGAGTCTTGGCACGCAGGCCTTATTGGAAAATCTCATAAATTAGTTCATAAAAGAGACACGTAAGGAATAGAAGTAAAAGCAATCCCCCATCCCGTTACGTATCAGAGCACCTAGACACCAACTGAGAGTCCACTCATGAACGCCTCTAATCTTTATTACCTGCACATTACCCACGGTCGAGGCAACATATACGCAGAAGGGGTGAGATTTCATAATCAATACATTAAGCATATAATCCAATAAAATGCATTTAACAACTTAAACATTAATAACATATCAACAATTAACAATTAGCATATTTCTCATTACATAGCAAATACAATCATCATTACCATTACTGATTTTCACCACAAATCATAATCAACTTAACACTCAACTTGACGACACAACTCATCCTTGACCATGCAACTCTATCAACTCAACAACAACTTAACAACACGACTCATCTTGAAACTTCTTGATATGCAAATGCATGTGGTACCAATCAACAACAAATGAGCATAATAGGCTCTTCAACGTGTGAGCACAAAGGCTGCCGGGCCTAAAGCCCCCAACTTTAATGAGCACAAAGGCTGCCGGGCCTAAAGCCCCCAACTTTAGTGAGCACAAAGGCTGCCGGGCCTAAAGCCCCCAACTTTAATGAGCACAAAGGCTGCCGGGCCTAAAGCCCCCAACTTTAATGAGTATGCAATGAACTCGACTTCCAACAACTTAGGCAATGACGTGTACAACTCATACGACTCATAATCATGGACAACTTCTTAAATTCCAACAACATAGACCGACTCATGCAACCTCAAGACACTACAGTCGACAACAGAAAACAGCAGCAACATACAACAATTAACAACACTGGAATGTGTTAACGTTCACATAAAGAATTAATTACATCAATATAAATAGCACAAAACATCATTATAGTATTCATGTAGTAACACTTCTAATTTCAGTCACCATAACAGACTTCTGGAGCTTATGAAAGCATCCTAAACAGCTCTCTAACTTACTTCTAAGGTCATCTCAAGACTACACGTGCGAAAGGATCGCATCGGGACAATTTTGGGCAACTAACAGCCTAACTCGCAGTGGCGAGTAACTTCACTCGCAATGGCGAGCAAAGTGTGCATTCTGGGTTCCTACGTATCTACTCGCAGTGGCGAGTTATTCTGCTCGCAGTTGCGAGCTCACAGGTCACTCGCAGTTGCGAGTTGTGTTGCTCGCAGTTGCGAGTTCTGAGTTCTAGCTCGCAGTTGCGAGTGTTCTTGCTCGCAGGTGCGAGCGATGAATGTCAGTACGGCCAGAAACCTAAAAATTCCAACTTTTCACTTAATCTCCTAATTCTATCCTCAATTCAACATCTAATTATCATCTTATGGTGTATCTAAGTTCTGTACACTAATTTAACATCAACCTAACATCTTTTCATGAATCAATCATCAAATTCGGTCTTAAACCTAATTCCCAATTCTCACCAAAACTTAATCTAATCATGCTAAATTCATCCTATAGAATTATACCCTTAATAATATTGAAAATTAGTCTCACCCTTACCTTGTAATTGCAGAATCGATAGCCTCTCCCTCTGGTTCTCCTCTTCTGTCTTTTCTCCAAAAGCGTTTCACGTAAAAACGTTTCCCACTTATGTCTGTATTATTTATTTACCCTTATTACTCATCTCACCTATAAACTTACTCTTTCCACCTCACAGCCCAACTTCTAATATTTTTATTTTATTTCTAATATCTTATTTTATTTAATAATAAAATAAGTCACACCAACATAACAACTTCACAACATCAAATACTCCACATAATTCATTCATAAATCATATAACTTACTCAAATCATAAATCATATAAATTACTCAAATCATAAATCATATAAGCATATATTTATAAATATATTCTAAACTTCATCAAATTAATTAAATAGTTAAGACAGGCGTTACAGAACTCCCCAGAGCTTAACCCACACTCTTCTCTTCTTGCCCACCAACTGAGGAGACCAAGGTTTCACTGACGCAAAATTTGCATCCCACCACTCCTTCTTCCTGCTTCTGACCGCCTCCATACCTCCTTCCATATTACAGTTCAACAACACCATATTATCTCCCATACTGAACACTTTCACTCCCTTAAAGCCCTGCATGAAAAAACTGGTTTGAACCAATTCCGCCTCCCTCGGGTAGTGAAGATATCCAACACAGCAACCCTCCAGAAGATGTAGCGCCTCCTCTCCCGGATACACCACCAACTCCTGAACCGCTTCTCCTCCATCAACATCTCTCCTAGCCACCGCACCCAAAGCCTGTTTGAAGGAAATATCTTTATCCACCACCGAGCTCGTCACCACCGCCCTTCTCTCTGGTCTGCTCACCTCCGGCACCGCCTGAGAATCTCTATTGAACCGAGCCAGATTGACTTTCAAACACCGTCCACCACACCTCATCTCAGCCAACCTATCTTCTAACGCCACTGGATCCTTCACATCTTTAAATTTGACAAAACCGAATCTTCTCCCACTTTTGTTGAGCTTGTTGGGGATGAAAACTTCACCCACATTTCCAAATCTAGCAAACAGAGTCCACAGGGCCGTAGTTTTGACCTCATCAGAAAAGTTTGTGAAGAAATAAGAAGTAGTGGTGCTGTCCAGATAGTGGAAGGATGTACGTTTCTTAGACTGAACGTTCTTTCCATCTCTTTGGTTAACCCTTGTTGCCCCACTTGACCCTTTTCCCCTCTCACTTTCTCTCTCTAGATTCTCTCTCATCCTAAAAAAGATTTCTCATTGATTGGTTAAAAGCGAACATTACAACTTATTAAATACACTTGACTTGTGGTACAAGTTATTAGAAACTAACTAACCATAGTCCAAGACTGTTTTTGTACCTAACTACAATCATGGTATGGATTAATCATCTTATACACCCCCTTTAATCCGTAATCATGCATGCTTATGAGACATAACTTGTCCCACAAATAAATAAATATGTATAGCTTCAATGCCTTGGTAAATCCATCAGTCATCACTAGCTCTCTGATGAAGTAGAATCTAGTCTCTATATGCTTGCTTCTACCATGTGCAATCGGATTCTTTGTAAGATTGATAGCTGACTTGTTATAAATTTTCAGCTTTAGGGGTTTCTGAACTTCACACTTCAATTCTTTTATCAATGAATCAAGCCAAACGCAAACAGCTTGACAAGAAACAAATGTACCAGCAATATACTTTGCTTTACAAGAGGATAAGGTTGCAACTGGTTTCTTATTGGTGCACCAGGAGATTACATCATTGTTGAACTTGAAAACATAGCCAAAAGTGCTTCTCTTTTCACTTCTATCTCTACACCAATCTGAATCAGAATAACATGTTAGCTAGAGTTTTTCTTCTTTTGACTTCCTAGGATCATTCATGTATCTGTTTATGATACTTAATTATTGCAAAACATATGCCATGTCTTTTCCAACAATTTGCTTGAACATAGTAGCTTAACTTTCTCTTACGTGTTGCACTCATCAAGCTTTGCATTTGTTTCTAATGGATTTTTTACTGTATTGCAATCAATCATGTCAAATTTTTCAAGCAACTCACAAATATATAATTGCTGGTGCATAAGTGTCCCAGAAAGTAAGAAATTTTCCCTATGTAAGTCATTTCACATTCAGAATGCTTTGTTCTTTTGAATTTCTCAATCTCATTTTTGTTGCTTCCAATAATTATATTTATCAAGGTATAAGCATATCAAAGTAATATCAGTATCACTCAGATCCAGAACACACATACCATATTCAACTGTGCATTTTTGGAAACCATGTTGAATAAGAAACTGATTTATTCTCTTGTTGCATGCGTACATAATCTCTTTTTTGGAAATTTTTTATTTACAATCTATGCAACAAATCGTGTTACTTCCTCTTCCCTCTCACATGAAGCAGCAACAACAACAACAATAAATCAATGTTTTGATTTTGGATCTCAACTTTATTTGAAATTTATATCTTTTGAAGATCTTTACGTCAACTCCCTTTTGTTGTTCTCACAATTTGTAAAGATTTTTATAGTTTTACAACAATTTTGATGATGTAAATTTATTTGGAACCATTTCTATTATTTTGGATATTTTTTTGTCATCTCCTTTCTTGAGTTTGATTGATTTTCTTTGGATATTTTGTTCTCAATTATTTATGAAGACTTTTCTTGTAACACCCTATTTCTATTAAAGCGATAAAACACGCGAATATAACAAATATTCAAGAAATAGATGCTACGTCTCAAATAAAACCAACTAACATCATGCATATATATAATACTTCAACGGTCACAGCGGAATTCAAATCATAAACTTCAACATATACATGCCATGGTCAAATATATCCTCATATGAAAATACTCCGAGTCCGACAAGTGGACATTAGCAACAGAATCCAAAAACAACAAATAGACACTAAGCCTAATCAGAGCCTAGATACTACGACACAGACACGACAACGGAGAAAGCTTCCGTCGTCCAAACATCCAACAAGCAAACTCACCAAGCGTCTAGTCCTGCACAACGTCTACCCATCCATACAGACAGGTAGGCGGTCGAAACCACTGGGGGTAAGTATTACATTAATCATAATCCACATATAAAAACATGGTATTCAAGAATTTATACATATCACATATACATAACCACCCCTCCTAGAATACTAGCATCATATGATTAACATCCCCCATTACTTGCATCTCAAGCTATCATAGCATAACAGACATATTCAATCTCAAATCAAGACATCGACACAAGCTCATCATTTATCAATAACAATCAATGAAAGGATTAATCACCTCATTCTTCACTTAGCATACTTAACTCAACAACTACAGTTCATCATTTCAAAATTAAAAGCAAGTAATCATCATCATCAAGGAAATCACCACATCATATGCATATACATATACAACTCTCACTTCTTCATTATTATCAAATTAATTATCATCAAATAGATTCACCAAGTGTATAAGCACAAACAAATAAGACATGAAAATAGAGCATAATTCAATTATTCACAACCATCAACAAATCCACCAATGTACATATACACCAATCCTCACAATCACAACATTCACCAAATTTCACCAATGCACAAATTCACCAAGTCATATATTCAATTATGACACAACTCATCAATTATTCAAATGCATATAATGCTCTAGACTCTTCTAGATGCATGTGGTACCAAACTCCTCCAAGGTCGTCACCTTATGATGCAACAAAAACATCATTATCAACGGCTATAATCAACGGCAATATGGATACAAGTATCCGGTCAACGGCAATATGGATATAACATCCGACACGACATATGATGCATGAACATATGACTCAATCCACAATGCATACGTTCACAACAATTCAACGGCTATAATCAACGGCTATAATCAACGGCTATGATCAACGGCTATATGTATATACACGCATTCATCACTAATCACATCAAAACTAGCATGTATAAACTCACCACCAACAATCAACATTTAACATGTTCAACAAACAACATAACATAAATATGTTCATCACCATTCAATTAGTATATATGCATCGACAACAATTCACCACCACTTGACAAATATACAATCACCAACAACATCCACAATTCAATCAACATATAGTTGTCACACATACACATCATCACTCATCTCCACATAAATCAACATATAATAACTCTCCATAAAGGATTCACAATCAATTGATTCACAAAAGTCATCTTTAGTCAAGTTCGTCTCTCAAAATTCACAACAATGAAAATAATTGAGCACCTAAGCCAAAACCAAGTAAACGAGTTCAATAGCCTATGCCATGTATCCTCTCAAGTCACACATATGTGCAGTAGAGATTACATAAGCATTTCATCGGCCAAAAACGATGAATTCATAAAAATCACAAAGTTCGTCTCCCTTTATCACTTTTCACAAAAATTTCCATTTTCAAATCAAAACAAGTTAGATTCACCACATCATAGTTTAAATACCATTAAACACCTTTATTGAACTCATAAAACTCAAGTTTCGAAGTTTAGAAGCAATCCATAAGGTTTGGGTCGACTTAGAAATAGTTATGCGGATTTTTCGTAAAATTTTCCTAAGACCACCTTGGAGTATTTTCCTCATAACTCACAAACCAAAAATCATTTGCAAGTCAAACCAAAGCCTCTGGAAAGCTAACAAAATTATCTACAACTTTCATGTTTACGTCAAAAGCCAAATCAAAACAGAAATGTGAGAAAAAGACGCAAGAACACAGAACAGGAATGCTGGCTTCTGATCTGGATCAGCTTCTGATCAGGATCAGCTTCCGATCTGGGTCAGCTTCTGATCAGAATCGCTTCTGAACTGGTTCGCTTCTGAACTGGTTCGCTTCTGAACTGGTTCGCTTCTGAACAGTAGCGCTTCTGAACGATGCTTCTGAACAGTAGCGCTTCTGAACAGTAGCAGATTTTTTTAACCTTCACGTTTTCGACCATAAAAATCAAACCGTTACTCCGTTTTCGATGCCGTTTTCGCCTATACGCTCCTGACACTTAGCTCTATCATAATATACAGATAAATTCAAGTTTCAACCATCCCAAAATCATTTCTCCCAAACCTCACATAATCATTTTCTTTGCAAAACCGCTTAAACACCGACATTTCACACGAAAAACCCGTTTTCTCCCAAACAACTCGACTAACACAATCACAATATGAAAACAGAAATTCTACCAATTCCCATTCATCCAAAAACATCAAAAACTCAGTCAACAACCTCATATATCAAAATTTCATTTGGGTCCTTCACATGAACAACTTAACACAAACTTCACCAATTTGAACAACAACAAAAAATCTCATCATAATTCATCATTTCAATGATACCCATTGCATCAATTCATCAACAACACATGTTAAAACAACAACAACAACATTTGAACATGAATTCATCAACAATTCAACAACCACAACTCCATTCATCATCAATTTCATACAAAAACATATCATGTTCATATCTACCCATTTTGACATACAAATTCAACAACAACAACACAATTAACATTCAATTCATGCATATAATCATGTCAACAAAATTAAGCACGAAATTCTACAACCAAAATCAAATTAAGCACTTAACCACAATTATGCAAAGAATTAGGGTAGAATTAAACTAAATGATTATGATTAAAGCCTAACCCCCTTACCTCTAACACCAAGAATCTTTAATTCAAGCCTCAATTTAGCTCCTAGATGATGAATCCCCTCCTCTAGCTCTAGCCCTTGATCTTGTTCTACTCTCAAGCTTCTATCTCTTCTCTTCCCAAATGAGATGAAATGTGAAATGTTGTGAAACCTAATTTCCACCAACATCTAGAGTTTATATATGTGCTCTATTCAATTGGGCTTATCTCTCAAATCTTAATGGGCCTAACCCATTTCTATTCTAACACCCAAAATGTCACTACTCACTTAACGGTAAATTACAACACTAACGGTCACTTACCGGTAAATAAAATGATTACTACACTCTCTCTAGTAACATGGTAAAATAATACTCTTACTAAGCACTAAAATAATTCTCATCCAAAATTACAAAATTACCCCTACTCTCAAAATGACCAAAATGCCCCTAAGTCCAAAATGACTAAAATACCCTTCTACACCGAATTCTACAATTCCCAACCAAAAATACACACAGATGCAAATAATCACATAATAGCACACACAACACACATAAATAAATAATAAAATAAATCTAGCGAAAAATCGGGCTGTTACAACTCTCCCCCACTAAAAAGAATTTTCGCCCTCGAAAATTACCTGAAGGAAACAACTCCGGGTACGCAACCCTCATCCTATTCTCCGATTCCCAAGTGGCACTCTCACCGGTTGGTCCAACCCAAATCACTTTAACCAAAACGACCTCCTTGCCACGCAAACGCTTCGCTTCACGATCTTCAATCCTAACCGGCCAAGTCTCAACGGTCAAATTATCCCTTACTTCCAAATCATCCACTTGAATCACATGAGACGCATCATACACATACTTCCTCAATTGAGATACATGAAACACATCATGAAGATTCGACAATGATGGCGGTAACGCAATCCGATACGCTACAACCCCAACCTTCTCAATAATCTCAAACGGTCCAACAAAACGAGGAGTCAACTTCCGACACTTCAAGGCACGACCAACACCGGTTACAGGATTCACTCTCAAAAACACATGATCACCAACCTGAAACTCAATATCCTTCCTCCTCTTATCATGATAACTCTTCTGCCTACTCTGAGACGCTCTCATCTTCTCTTGAATCATCTTAACCTTCTCAGTCGTCTCTTGCACAACTTCCGGTCCCAACAAAACACTCTCTCCTGACTCATACCAACACAAAGGAGTTCTACACCTCCGACCATACAAAGCCTCAAACGGTGCCATTCCGATACTAGAATGAAAACTGTTGTTGTAAGTGAACTCAATCAACGGTAAACATTCAATCCAACTGACACCTTGCTCCAACACACAAGCTCTCAACAAATCTTCCAAACTCTGAATAGTCCTCTCCGTCTGACCATCAGTCTGGGGATGATACGCAGAACTCAACCTCAACTTAGTTCCCAAAGCATCTTGCAAACTCTCCCAAAACTTAGAAGTGAACCTCGGATCCCGATCCGACACAATACTAGAAGGAACACCGTGCAATCTAACAATCTGCTCAATGTAGACCTCAGCCAACTTAGCCACAGACATACCGGTCTTAATAGGAACAAAATGTGCCGACTTCGTCAACCGATCAACGATCACCCAAATAGAATCAAAACCCTTAACAGTCTTCGGCAACGCTCCAACAAAGTCCATTGATATACTATCCCACTTCCACTCTGGCACAAACAACGGTTGCATCAAACCCGACGGTTTCTGATGTTCAATCTTAGACTTCTGACAACCCAAACAAGCATACACAAACTCTGCGATCTCTTTCTTCATTCCAGGCCACCAAAACAACCTCTTCAAATCCTAATACATCTTAGTCGCTCCTGGATGAATACTCAAACTACTTCTGTGACCTTCTTCCAAAATCTGTCTCTTAAGCTCAAGGACACTTGGTACACAGACACGATCACGAAACATCAAAACACCGTTCTCATCCAACCTGAAGTCTCCACCCTTACCTTGATTAACCAACACCACTCGATCAACAAGTTCCAAATCTTCCTTTTGACCATTCTTGATCTCCTCCAGAATATTACTTGTCAACTTCAACATTCCCAACCTCACACCATCCGGTGTCAATTCACTAACCAAACTCAAATCTCGGAACTGCTCAATCAACTCCAACTCTTTTACCATCAAAGCAGACATATGCAACGACTTCCTACTCAAAGCATCAGCAACAACATTGGCCTTTCCAGGATGATAGCTCAACTGGAAATCAAAATCTTTAAGATACTCCAACCATCTCCTCTGCCTCATATTCAACTCCTTCTGGTCAAACAAATACTTCAGACTCTTATGATCACTGAACACTTCAAACTTAGAACCATACAGATAATGCCTCCAAATCTTTAACACATACACCACGGCTGCTAATTCCAAATCGTGAGTCGGATAATTACTCTCATGCACTTTCAACTGCCTTGAAGCATAAGCCACCACCTGACGATTCTGCATAAGCACACCACCAAGACCCATCTTAGAAGCATCACAATACACAACAAACGATTCCTTAGGATTCGGCAAAATCAACACCGGAGCCGATGTCAACCTCTTCTTCAACTCTTGGAAACTCTTCTCACACTTAGCATCCCAAACATAAGCTTGTCCTTTCCGAGTCAACTGCGTCAATGGCAACGCCAACTTAGAGAATCCTTCAATGAACCTCCGATAATAACCTGCCAATCCAAGAAAGCTTCTAACTTCAAAAACAGACTTAGGTGATTCCCATTGCAACACTGCATCAACCTTCGACGGATCCACCGCAATGCCACCTTTAGAAATCACATGACCAAGGAAACTCACTTCCCGCAACCAAAACTCACACTTTGACAACTTAGCAAACAACTTATTCTCCTTCAAAACTCCCAACACCATCCTCAAATGCTCGGCATGCTCTTCTTCGGACTTAGAATACACCAAAATATCATCTATAAACACCACCACAAAACGATCCAGAAAAGGATGAAATATTCTATTCATGTACTCCATGAAGACACCTGGCGCATTAGATACTCCAAATGGCATCACAGAATACTCATAGTGTCCATACCTCGTTCTGAACGCAGTTTTGGATATATCTTCCGCCTTCACTCTAATCTGATGATATCCTGATCTCAAATCAATTTTGTTGAACACTTTCGCACCAACCAACTGATCCATCAAGTCATCAATTCTCGGAAGCGGATACCGATTCTTGATTGTCACCTTGTTCAACTGCCGATAATCCACACACAACCTCATGCTTCCGTCTTTCTTCTTAACCAACAACACAGGAGCTCCCCACGGCGAAACGCTTGGCCTGATAAACTGCTTCTCAAGTAACTCTTCCAACTGCTTCTTCAACTCACCCAACTCTAATGCAGACATCCGATACGGCGCAATCGAAATAGGACTCGTTCCCGGTACCAAGTCAATTGCAAACTCAACTTCCCTCTCCGGCGGTAACTCGGTAATGTCGTCCGGAAAAACTTCTGGAAACTCTTGCACTACCGGCAAATCACCAACTCCTTTCTCACTACTCTCCTTCAAGGAAGCAAACATCATGAATACACAAGCTTCACCATCCAAAGACTTCTTCACTTGCTCCGCGGTCAAGAACCTTCTACCTTCCTCAGCTACCGACTTAGAAAACGTTACACTCTTGGTCAAACAATTAATGTTAACACCAAAAGTCAACATCCAATCCATACCAAAAATAACGTCCATATGCTTCAACGGAAGACACACAAGATCCAACTCAAAATCAACATGAACCTTAACACAAACCACAACCAACTGAGCCTCCGCAGCCAAAGATACCTTCCCTTGCAAGACCCAACAAACCTGAAACAACCTGCTACTCCCCCACTACGCTCAAACCCACCTAAAAGAACGAAACAACACAACAAGTACCGACAGTACTTCCGTACATGTCGCATACAAACAGGAAAATCAACGGGTTTTGGTCTGGACAAGACCAACCAACAGATAAGAACAACAGCACAACAACACAAGAACAAGTACCGAAGGTAACTCATTACCATTCGCATACTAACAGGGTAATTCAAAAAACACTAATCTACTAGTCTAGACAAGACTAACCAGGCTCTGATACCAACTTGTAACACCCTATTTCTATTAAAGCGATAAAACACGCGAATATAACAAATATTCAAGAAATAGATGCTACGTCTCAAATAAAACCAACTAACATCATGCATATATATAATACTTCAACGGTCACAGCGGAATTCAAATCATAAACTTCAACATATACATGCCATGGTCAAATATATCCTCATATGAAAATACTCCGAGTCCGACAAGTGGACATTAGCAACAGAATCCAAAAACAACAAATAGACACTAAGCCTAATCAGAGCCTAGATACTACGACACAGACACGACAACGGAGAAAGCTTCCGTCGTCCAAACATCCAACAAGCAAACTCACCAAGCGTCTAGTCCTGCACAACGTCTACCCATCCATACAGACAGGTAGGCGGTCGAAACCACTGGGGGTAAGTATTACATTAATCATAATCCACATATAAAAACATGGTATTCAAGAATTTATACATATCACATATACATAACCACCCCTCCTAGAATACTAGCATCATATGATTAACATCCCCCATTACTTGCATCTCAAGCTATCATAGCATAACAGACATATTCAATCTCAAATCAAGACATCGACACAAGCTCATCATTTATCAATAACAATCAATGAAAGGATTAATCACCTCATTCTTCACTTAGCATACTTAACTCAACAACTACAGTTCATCATTTCAAAATTAAAAGCAAGTAATCATCATCATCAAGGAAATCACCACATCATATGCATATACATATACAACTCTCACTTCTTCATTATTATCAAATTAATTATCATCAAATAGATTCACCAAGTGTATAAGCACAAACAAATAAGACATGCAAATAGAGCATAATTCAATTATTCACAACCATCAACAAATCCACCAATGTACATATACACCAATCCTCACAATCACAACATTCACCAAATTTCACCAATGCACAAATTCACCAAGTCATATATTCAATTATGACACAACTCATCAATTATTCAAATGCATATAATGCTCTAGACTCTTCTAGATGCATGTGGTACCAAACTCCTCCAAGGTCGTCACCTTATGATGCAACAAAAACATCATTATCAACGGCTATAATCAACGGCAATATGGATACAAGTATCCGGTCAACGGCAATATGGATATAACATCCGACACGACATATGATGCATGAACATATGACTCAATCCACAATGCATACGTTCACAACAATTCAACGGCTATAATCAACGGCTATAATCAACGGCTATGATCAACGGCTATATGTATATACACGCATTCATCACTAATCACATCAAAACTAGCATGTATAAACTCACCACCAACAATCAACATTTAACATGTTCAACAAACAACATAACATAAATATGTTCATCACCATTCAATTAGTATATATGCATCGACAACAATTCACCACCACTTGACAAATATACAATCACCAACAACATCCACAATTCAATCAACATATAGTTGTCACACATACACATCATCACTCATCTCCACATAAATCAACATATAATAACTCTCCATAAAGGATTCACAATCAATTGATTCACAAAAGTCATCTTTAGTCAAGTTCGTCTCTCAAAATTCACAACAATGAAAATAATTGAGCACCTAAGCCAAAACCAAGTAAACGAGTTCAATAGCCTATGCCATGTATCCTCTCAAGTCACACATATGTGCAGTAGAGATTACATAAGCATTTCATCGGCCAAAAACGATGAATTCATAAAAATCACAAAGTTCGTCTCCCTTTATCACTTTTCACAAAAATTTCCATTTTCAAATCAAAACAAGTTAGATTCACCACATCATAGTTTAAATACCATTAAACACCTTTATTGAACTCATAAAACTCAAGTTTCGAAGTTTAGAAGCAATCCATAAGGTTTGGGTCGACTTAGAAATAGTTATGCGGATTTTTCGTAAAATTTTCCTAAGACCACCTTGGAGTATTTTCCTCATAACTCACAAACCAAAAATCATTTGCAAGTCAAACCAAAGCCTCTGGAAAGCTAACAAAATTATCTACAACTTTCATGTTTACGTCAAAAGCCAAATCAAAACAGAAATGTGAGAAAAAGACGCAAGAACACAGAACAGGAATGCTGGCTTCTGATCTGGATCAGCTTCTGATCAGGATCAGCTTCCGATCTGGGTCAGCTTCTGATCAGAATCGCTTCTGAACTGGTTCGCTTCTGAACTGGTTCGCTTCTGAACTGGTTCGCTTCTGAACAGTAGCGCTTCTGAACGATGCTTCTGAACAGTAGCGCTTCTGAACAGTAGCAGATTTTTTTAACCTTCACGTTTTCGACCATAAAAATCAAACCGTTACTCCGTTTTCGATGCCGTTTTCGCCTATACGCTCCTGACACTTAGCTCTATCATAATATACAGATAAATTCAAGTTTCAACCATCCCAAAATCATTTCTCCCAAACCTCACATAATCATTTTCTTTGCAAAACCGCTTAAACACCGACATTTCACACGAAAAACCCGTTTTCTCCCAAACAACTCGACTAACACAATCACAATATGAAAACAGAAATTCTACCAATTCCCATTCATCCAAAAACATCAAAAACTCAGTCAACAACCTCATATATCAAAATTTCATTTGGGTCCTTCACATGAACAACTTAACACAAACTTCACCAATTTGAACAACAACAAAAAATCTCATCATAATTCATCATTTCAATGATACCCATTGCATCAATTCATCAACAACACATGTTAAAACAACAACAACAACATTTGAACATGAATTCATCAACAATTCAACAACCACAACTCCATTCATCATCAATTTCATACAAAAACATATCATGTTCATATCTACCCATTTTGACATACAAATTCAACAACAACAACACAATTAACATTCAATTCATGCATATAATCATGTCAACAAAATTAAGCACGAAATTCTACAACCAAAATCAAATTAAGCACTTAACCACAATTATGCAAAGAATTAGGGTAGAATTAAACTAAATGATTATGATTAAAGCCTAACCCCCTTACCTCTAACACCAAGAATCTTTAATTCAAGCCTCAATTTAGCTCCTAGATGATGAATCCCCTCCTCTAGCTCTAGCCCTTGATCTTGTTCTACTCTCAAGCTTCTATCTCTTCTCTTCCCAAATGAGATGAAATGTGAAATGTTGTGAAACCTAATTTCCACCAACATCTAGAGTTTATATATGTGCTCTATTCAATTGGGCTTATCTCTCAAATCTTAATGGGCCTAACCCATTTCTATTCTAACACCCAAAATGTCACTACTCACTTAACGGTAAATTACAACACTAACGGTCACTTACCGGTAAATAAAATGATTACTACACTCTCTCTAGTAACATGGTAAAATAATACTCTTACTAAGCACTAAAATAATTCTCATCCAAAATTACAAAATTACCCCTACTCTCAAAATGACCAAAATGCCCCTAAGTCCAAAATGACTAAAATACCCTTCTACACCGAATTCTACAATTCCCAACCAAAAATACACACAGATGCAAATAATCACATAATAGCACACACAACACACATAAATAAATAATAAAATAAATCTAGCGAAAAATCGGGCTGTTACATTTCTCACTAAATCTTAAACCAATCATACATGTTTCTTTTTCCTCTCTCTCTGTGATAATAGTCATCTTTTTTCTGTTTCAATAGCTTTGTACACGACCTTTATAAATATAAAGGTGTTTTTGTTGTTGTTGTTGTACACCCCAAACAAAGAATATAGACACACAAAATAATTGTTTACGTCTCATTTATCAAGCCTAACAATTAGTTGTTGAATGTTACCTTGTTTAGGACTTTTTTAATTATTTCATTTATATTCTACTTTTATTGATGCCTATTATATATATATATATATATATATATATATATATATATATATTCATTATTTCTCTATAAAAAAGAAGACAAGTTTTTTTTTTCTTCTCCCATTCCCCTAAATTTTCTTCTCTCATTTCTAAATTTTGATGATTATATTTTATAAATAATTTAAAAAAAACAAAAATTAATGCAAAATTGAAAGTTAATATTTATTGTAAAATTATAGAAGAGCAAAATATTAATTTTGTTTGATATGCTTGACGTAGAATCCACATTCTTTAAAAGGCTAAAAAAATAAGATTTACAATTTGTTAAAGTTGATATGAATGGAAAAATAATGAAGGCAAATGAACAAAGAAAATTATAAGCTTGATCTTCATCCTCATAACTTTGTAAGAGGAAAATAATTTCATTTCCTTACCCTACCCGTGTGATTCTTTATTTAAAATATAACATTTTTCACGTAAAATAGAGAAGAAAAAATTGATATTAGAAAAACATAGAAGATAAAAAAATGTAGATAAGAAAAAGTTAGAGTAAAATGAGGAAAATTGAAAGGAGAGAATTATGAGAGAATAAAAGAGTCTTGAATGATATATGCATAATAGTGTAGTTTAAAATTTGAATTTGAGATTTTTACCCCAAAAGTTAGCATCAAATAAATGCAAAAGTTGATTTAAAATAATATATATTTGAATTATGAAAAGATGGAAAAGTACTCTCACATATAGTTTCTATCAAAATCAAAGTTTTATAAAAACGACTATTCATAATTTATACATATTAGAAAGACAAAAAACAGATGGATGTGACTCTAGTAATAAAGGGAAAAAGGAATAGGGGCTTTGGTATGGTTTTTTCATTACACCAACTACCAAAAAGACGGGCACATATGTCTTTCCACTTTTTTTATTACGCTAAAGACGGACAAAAAACATACATTTTTTTTTGAGGGAAACTAAAACATATAGTTAGTTGTTTTTTTTTTTTGTTGATAAAATATAGTTTGTTATAGTACTCCCGATAGATTTAAAGAAACAAACTTTCAGAATACTACTAAGCATGATTTTCTTAACAGAAATACCAATCTAAAGATATGTTAGCATCGTGTATATATATACACACCAGTAATACAAGTCAAGCACACAAAATTAATTCACTCTTTGCATGTCAGCAAATCCTTCTCTATAAACCACTCCAACTCTCCACAGCTCAACATCCTTAACATCAACAATATCAAAATACAACACATTGTTTTCTTTCATATTTTCATCGTCAAAGAATGTCTCGAGAACCCTACGACATCGAAAGTCACGACACCTCCGCAGTTGCGCCGGTGTCGAAAGATGAACAACGTGAGGAGATTTCTGTGGAAAAAGGGTTTGAAGGAACATCTGTTCCAATGTGGCAGAAACAGGTTACCGTTAGGGCAATATTTGTGAGTCTCATGTTGTCGGTGATGTTCACGTTCATCGTGATGAAGTTGAATCTCACAACTGGGATTATGCCTTCGTTGAATGTTTCTGCTGGGTTGTTAGGGTTTTTCTTTGTTAGGGTTTTTCTTTGTAAAGACATGGACCAAGTTGCTTGAGAAAGCTGGTTGGCTTAATCAACCTTTTACCAGACAAGAGAATACTGTTATTCAGACTTGTGTTGTTGCCGCTAGTGGAATTGCATTCAGCGGTAGTTATTCTTACCTAGTTGTAGATGTTACTTTACTTCAATTTAATACTTGACTCTGAGTTGAATAAATATTATATGCCCTAATAGTTTTGTGAACAAGTTTATGCTCTAATAGTTAAATGCAGTTCTGATACAGTGTCTTTGTTTGTCGTTGATAAATCTTATTGTTTGTGTAGGTGGATTTTGTAGCAACTTGTTTGGAATGAGTCCAACTATTGCAAAACAAATTCCAGAATTTGACACTGCCAATGATGTTAAGAGTCTTGGTTTAGGATGGATGATTGCATTTTTATTTGTTGTTAGCTTTCTTGGTCTCTTTTCAGTGGTTCCACTCCGAAAGGTACACTAACTTATTACACCTACCTTAATAAAATGTAACCTTCAACACTAGAATATAGGCCTTTTTAATTATTTGAATTTTGCATTGATATACTCCCTCCGTTCCTTTTTAAATGTTTTTTTTAGAAAATTAACTCCAAAATAGCAATGTGTATTTTTGCACAGTTTCTTCTATTATACCCTCATTTTAATCCACCAATAAATTCCTATTATTTTGCACACACTTTATCTTTCCAATAAATTTAGTTATATTTCTCTCGTAACAAACAATTGTCAGTTATTATCTTTTTCTCCAACAAATTCCTTTTTTTTTTGCGCGCTCTTTCTCTCGTAACAAACAAGTATCAATTTTCTAAATATTGTGCACATTTTTATAATTATTTTAAGTCAATATAAAAATGATTCCAACTTCTTCTTCTTCATTGTCATCTTGCTCTTGTTCTTGTATCTTATGAAATGAGTTTTCAACTATTTCTCCCTCTTCATCTCTCATCAGCAGTTCCAATGAATCTTCTACTTTTTCTTCCTTTTAAAAATTTATGGAATCTTTCATGGTTCTTTTACTTTGCAATTGAAATTTGTAAAATTTGTTACTCATATTATTTATAGATTTTTAACAGTTCTTGGAACCATTGTTTGTAACAAAATTTTGTTTAAATTTAAAGATAACAAGAAAAAAAACTGTTTTTTTCTTAAAAAATAAAAAAAAAACAAATTGTTTAAAAAAACAAACTTTAGTTTTCCAAATAGATAACATTAATTAGTTTTATTGAAAAAATAAGAGTAATTGACAAAGGGTATAATTGACAAATTGTACCATTAAAATACCAAAAAGACGGTTAAACAGGAACGGAGGAAGTATTTGCTTGCATTGCATGACATATATCTTTTCTATGAATGAACTATATTTAAAAAATTGACTAATGACTTTCTACAAGTTTAAAAAATTGACTAATGACTTTCTACAAGAAAACTGCCATATACCTACGGAGGTTTATAGTGACAGCTACTGAAACCGTAGGTATTGAAAAGATATACCCACCGAAAATGCATTGACGTAGCTATAGACATAAAAATAAAAAAACAAAAGGTTCTGAATAATTTCCCCAAAAAAAAGGTTCTGAATAATTTTGCTTCAGATTTTGATTATTGCTTCATTTTAATAATTGTTGTGTTAATTTGAATCTATTAGTTGTGTTATGTTAATTTGAATTGCAGATTATATGAGTTGTGTTGTGTTAATTTTGTTTCTATGAGATTCTGGAGAACCCTAGGTTACCCAACTATTCTAGAACTTTGCATGTTAACTTGTCAATAATTACAAGTTAAATTGTTTGAATGTGACTTAATTAAATTAATATCACTGGGTTGATACAAGTTGGGTTATGTGTATTCTCTATTAAGCCCAAACACTTCCTTCCACTGGACATGACACACACCAACATAATCTAGGACACTGGGAAACTGCATGTGTGTCCTTGTATATATGAGTCCCATGTTATGCATTCTCTAGTGGTGTTGTTGCCTTGGACTAGATTCATAAGTGTTTTTTTTTTTTTGTAATAAGTAGGTGTAGGTATTTTGGTGCTATACCTACGGAAAATGACATGTACCTACGGTTTTACGCTGTCAATAAAAGTCAATTTTCTTGCAGTGTGGATACCTCGTTGCAGCGATATTTGAATCAAGTTTTAAAACATGGGATGGGAATGACTCCAAACATTTAGTTTTAATTTAATGTTTCCTTGTTGTAGATTATGATTGTTGACTTCAAATTGACATATCCAAGTGGTACCGCAACAGCTCATCTAATCAACAGTTTCCATACATCTGAAGGTGCCAAACTAGCAAAGAAGCAAGTACAAGCACTTGGAAAGTTCTTCTCCTTTAGCTTCTTGTGGGGTTTCTTCCAATGGTTTTTCACTGCTGGTGATGCTTGTGGATTTGCAAACTTCCCCACATTTGGTCTGGAAGCCTATAAACACAAGTACGTGACTTGGATTATAAACTACACAATATAAAAGCTGATCGAAACTGAAACCTCTATGTTAATTATGGTGATAGCATGATGAGTTGCCAACTTATTTAGATAATATTGATGTGATAAAATAGATTAATAATATGTATTTTAGTTCCTTTTCTTTTAGCTAACCTTTATTATTTAATGTACATAACATGTTCTACTTTGATTTTTCTGCAACCTATGTGGGGGTTGGGATGATATGTCCATATATAATCAATATTTCGCTGTTGATTGGTGGAATTCTTTCATGGGGTGTCATGTGGCCTCTCATTGGTGCTAAAAAAGGAGATTGGTTCCCTGCTGATCTCAAACAAAGCAGCTTTCATGGTCTTCAAGCTTACAAAGTAAGTTGTCTTTCTACATTTCAATTTTTTATTTATTTAAATTGTTGGCGAAAATCTACATTTTTGACAATACTCCACTTTTTGTAAGTATACTTTGGAATTGGTATAGAAAAATAGTAGTTTATCAATGGATATCAACTTAAAATACAGTTAATTGGATTGAAACAAGTACAAAACTGGAATTTGGACATACTCTGATGCAATAGATCTTTTTGAATGTGACTGGTTGATAATGTATTCTTTTGGCAGTTTTCTAATTGTATTATTTTTAAATCACAGGTTTTCATAGCCATAGCAATGATCCTTGGTGATGGTCTATACAACTTTGTGAAAGTTCTTGGCACAACTCTTTTAGGTTTGTATAAACAATGGAAGAAAAAAGATAAGAGAGCACAACCTGATGATCCAAATGCTCCTCTCCCACCTACAATTTCATTCGACAACAAGCGCCGAACCGAGATGTTCCTCAAAGATCAAATCCCATCATGGTTCGCAATCGCAGGCTATGTCATAATTGCAATAATCTCAACCATTACTATCCCCCACATTTTCCACCAGCTAAAGTGGTATCACGTCATTTGCATTTACATCATTGCACCTGCACTAGCCTTTTGCAATGCCTATGGTTGTGGACTAACGGATTGGTCCCTTGCAGGGACTTACGGAAAATTAGCCATCTTTGCTATTGGTGCTTGGGCAGGTGAAGCTAACGGTGGTGTCCTAGCCGGTCTAGCAGCATGTGGTGTCATGATGAACATTGTTTCAACAGCTTCTGATCTCATGCAAGACTTCAAAACAGGTTACATGACATTGGCTTCTCCGAAATCAATGTTTGTCAGCCAAGTTATTGGAACTGCCATGGGGTGTGTTATATCGCCGTGTGTTTTCTGGATATTCTACAATGCTTTCGGTACTCTTGGTCAACCTGGTACAGCATACCCTGCACCGTACGCACTTGTTTATCGAAACATTGCAATCCTAGGTGTGAACGGATTCTCGGCTTTGCCCAAAAACTGCCTCGTACTTTGCATCGTGTTTTTTATTGGTGCCATGATTATTAATGCTGTTCGCGACTGGGCCGAAAAGAAATACGTCAACTTTATTCCTGTTCCTATGGCTATGGCTATACCATTTTACATTGGAAGCTACTTTGCTATTGATATGTGTGTTGGAAGCTTGATATTGTTTATTTGGCAGAAGGTTGATAGGGCTAAGGCTGATGCATTTGGATCAGCTGTTGCGTCCGGTTTGATTTGTGGAGATGGAATTTGGTCACTTCCTAGCTTTTTTCTTGCTCTTGCTGGAGTGCAGCCACCTATTTGCATGAAATTCTTGTCAAGAACAGCAAATGCTAAGGTTGATAAGTTCTTAGGATCTTGAAGTTGACTTTATGGATCTCAGACACAACAACCCGCAACAACTTCACAATCTGCTGCTTCTCAGATTCAAACAATGGAAAACAATTCACAACTTGGTGCACATTCAACATCTAGGAGGCAGCATGCTCACAGAAGAAACAATCTTCAACCAGCTCATATATAGGCACAATGTAATTTAGAACCTTGTATTCTTTTATACCTTTTGATTGATGAATGTTTATGTAAATGAAAACCTATGTTATATACCTTTTGAATTGGTTTTGAGTCATGACTATGTTTTATAACCTTCTGAGTAATGATTATATCTTATAACATTTTGATGATATAACTTATATGAGATACGATTACAATTGTGTTAAAATTATGCAAATTGTATCAACAAAGTGACAAACATAGGTAACACATTCACATTTGCAGTCATATAAACATTGATCTCATCTATTCAATAATTCATAGTCAAATGAATAGAGTAAAATGAGCATTGCTATTTGTCCCGATACACTTTATCCCAAACTGCTCCCCCGTAAAGGTTTATAACCAACTCAATGTCATCCAAACCGGAAAACAAGGAAAGTCGTGTCGTGTGTATCATTTAAGAATAATATTTGGCATATATACGGTGGTGAAATCTTCGCATCATAATCTCTCGCGATATCCAGAAATTCCCTTAAAACATATTGGTACATATATTTTGGACCAACTCAATTTCATCTTAAATAAACCCGGTTCAAACTTAGTCATAGGTTATCGGGTTTATCAACGGATATCAGTTAACATATCACACAAACTCACAGACACACTAAACCACAGAGAGAGTCGAGAGGATGGGAACAAATAATGCTATAACCAACTATCTAACAATGTAAGGAAAGAATTTGATTAAGAGAAATGACTTGACTGACAACAATAAGACAAGTATAAGAAGCCAGAGTTATGATAAGTTTTGCAATGAAAACTCCATGGTATGATATCATTTTTTTTTTTTTTAGATTTTTATTGTGCTTCAATTTCTCACGATGTTCCACATTGACAAAAAAAAAAAAGTTACTATGAATTAAATTTCAACTATTGAGCAAGTTATTTCATAATTTTGTTCCAAATAGTAGTTATATAGAGCTTTAGCCATTAACCAACCAATAGTTTTCTGCAGTTTGATGTGAGAAAGAGTTCTGAAGAAGCAGATAAATCCGAAACAGAAAAATTTCTTAGTGGGTCTAACAAGTACAAAGCGGTACAGTATGATCTATTTATCTGTGGTTTTCTATATCTTAGCCATAAGAAATAGAAAAGATTAAACAAAAAAATTGCTCTATGATAGTGAACATTTAAGAAGATGCAGCGTTAGAATTCTATGAATTTCAGTTTGGAAGCTTTACTTGGTGAATTTCAGAAACCTTACGCCCCTGCTCTTTGCATGTTCGTCGGAAATGAGTATTTTTCTTTCAAAGATTCTGTATATCCTCCTCCGCATTTGATTTTCAATGCTTTTAACACTACTCCTTTTCATTCTGTTAAGGCTGTGATCCTTGGCCAGGTTTGTGGATTTCTGTTTGAATTTCAGTTTTCACTCTCTTTCTTTTAGTTCACTGATTTTGATTTTGGTTCTTTTAGGAACCTTATTCTGGACCTGGTGAAGCAATGGGGCTATCATTCTCGGCTCCCAAGGGAGTCAGATTTCCATCCATTTTGAAGAATGTACTTAAGGAGGTTAAGGATGATATTGGCTATAAGATTCTACGTCATGACAATCTTGAAAAATGGGCTCTGCAGGTAACCATTGATTAAAGCTTCTATAGAAATTGGTTATTTTGATATTGTGATCATTCTTTAAAGAATCTTGTCCAAACATTTCATTCTTAAAAATATTTATTTTATGCAAAAAGAGTGATTTCTTTGAATGGCCTCTCAATTTTTTGTAAACAAGAATCCATAACAAAATATACTAAAATGACGGATTTCAGACTAGTCATTCGCAATTAGAGCATACAGGGGTAGGGAACGCATTTGTGAACGCATTTATTTTATGTTTCCTTTTCTGTTATTCACTAATTTGTGCAGATGGTTTAACATTTGACTTTAAGTAGTAGATTTTGTTTTTCAAAAAATATTCTCTGACTACAACTTTAACTTAATTTCAGGGCGTTCTCTTGCTGAATGCTGCTCTCACAGGTTAGATATTTTACATTTTTGTGAACTTCTAATCAAGAGTATTGGTGACTTAAAGTCATACACTGTTTGTGCATGGTGATCTAGTACGAAAACAACCCTTACTATGTTTGGTGTATTATGTTTGTATAGTATTTTGTAACTAGCTTTCAATTCAGGTAGGAAGAATTAAGATAATGCAAATGCACATGCAAACATAGGCTGAGAACAAGTTAAGGATGCTGTCATTGAGTTTGTACTGTTGTCTACTTCTTCGAACGAGCACATTATGATTCTATTTGTTATTGGCCTGCAGAGCTTATTCTACTTCTTGGCTTGGAGACAGTTGTAAACCAAGGTGAACATACTCTATTTGTTATTAGTACCACTTTTCTGTTTCCATCTTTAAACATGGTCCAATTGCAAGATGTTCTAGAACATAGTGAAATATTAGTACCACTTTTCTTTCCCTCTTTTGCTTTCATTTTAAATTTCCACTTTGAATGCTTATGTGTTTTTCGGCGTTTTGTGATTTTGTTAGTGGTTTTGATCCGTTTCAACCTAGTTTTTTTTTTTTTTTGTTTTTTTGGATCTGGATTGTTTGGTTGATGAAATGTGAAATTTGTCTTTCAACATAGTGCTTTACCTTGTTCTGGTTCTGGATAATTACCGTATAGATGAATATTTTATTTCAACAAAAAGTATATATATTAAGATGATGAAATCGATAGTGATTTTGTTCATTTATGATTTTTAAAATGGTTTAGAATTCTACTCCTGTATAAATGGCTCTGGTCAACATTTTTCTGACCAACTATCTGTTTTTCTTGACGTGGTCAGCTTGGTGTTTTACTATCTTCAGGTTGTTGCATTTGAAGTTCAAATGACAAATCAAACATCAGAAGACACATCTGCTATGGTTGGACACACAACTTTCAAATACATATATCCACGAAACTTAAAGCTTAATGCATGGTATATTCAGAGAAGTGAGAAACTCTTGCTTGATGGTTCAATAGGAAGAAAAAAAAAAACAGAAGGTAATTCAACTTTCTGATCTATGTGTGTGCTTGCTTCATATGTATTATGGAATTTAATATACAATGCAATATGGAATTGAATAGTCTGAGGTTATTGATCTCAGACTAGGTAGTCTCTGGGATATGTCTTTCTGTTTGTTGTTATAATGGTTGAAGGATTCTTAGGTTTTGGAGTGTTCTTTTCTGTTGCTCAGTTTTGAGTATTATTTTGATTTTTTGGTTCAATAATATTTTGTTTTGCCATTGTATGTTTGTCTGAGGTTAGATGTTATTGATATCAGTACAAGTTTGTCTATGTTTCAGCATGTTTATTGATAGTTAGTAGCAGGGTCTGATTTGGGCTCCTATCAGAAGTGGCATTTTCTGGTTATAGGCTCAGGAGGATTTCTAGTTTTTATCCTGTGTCTCTTTACTAGTTTTATTGGGTTTTGGCTTAATAAGCTGAAATCTATGGTTTTTTCTATGGTTTATACATGTTATATCCATGGAGCTGAGTTGTATAATTTTTCAAATTTGTTGCAGGTTCTTAAAAAGTAAAAAACCTTGTGGTCAAGTTGTGGTGATGAAAGCTTAGGAGGCTAAACAATGGCATGCTTGAGAATTTAGTGGGGCTATGGATGTGCACTACTTAGTGCAAAAATGAAAACATAATAAGAAGGAACAAAATTAGCGGGGTCATAGATGTGCACTACTTAGTATGTACTTGAAGTTGTGTTGCATAGTTCATTTCCATTATGAAATAATGTTTCAAACGTTTGTAACATATTTTGAGTTTCAAATTTGAATGAAGTTTGATCTTCTAAAATTGGTTAATTCAAATATGAAATGAAATCAAAGGAAAGACAAATTTGGTTGATTCACAATTTTTATGCTAGACAATTTTGCAACACTTTTTACAAATTCTCAAAAATGATAAATGTATCATTTTTTTATTGTTACTGATGATAAAAAAAGTGTTACAATAATGTAACATTTTGCGACACTTTTTGAATGTTACAAATAATACTCTAAAATGTAACTAAAACTCTTTAGTAACAAGGCTTTACCTGACAATTGTTCAAATGTTACTAAATTTAATTAGTAACATTTTTCTTGATTTAGTAATAGTTTTCAAGTGTTGCTAAATCTCAACTATTTTGTAGTGGAAAGATCTAAAAGAAGATGAAGATCAAGACTCAAGAGACTTTTGTATGTATGAACGACCGTTAGATTAGAACAATAACTATGTTCAAAAGTAAAAAGATATAAAAAAAGGCAAATAGAATACACATAATATTTGATCACAAAGTTTGGCCAATTTCAATTTAAACTTATATCTCCGATTGCACAGTAGCTGCAATACATTTATATTAATCAAGTTTAAAATTTATAAAGAGACTTGTGTTTTAATAGTATGAACCAATTTACAAGATTACATCGTTTCACTTCCCTTCAACTAACATAATTGATCATTTTGCTGACACTTTGAGGTTGGTTGAAACGGATGGCAATGTTGTTCCGTTTATTTTGGAACCTGTCGATCAGCAACATAAGTCTCAAGATGCAATAGAAGCATCGGCTCCTAATAAAAGAGCAAACACACAAATTTGCGGGGTACTTCAAAAAGACCTTGATCTGCTTAGGTATGTCTTGTTGAAAGAAATGGATGATCCTAATGTACCTGTCACACTTATTTAACAAAGAAGCAGAGGAAAGAACTAAACAAAGAAGCTTACAGAACACGTTCTAAGGGTACTCCCACTCCTCCTCCTAAATGAAGGGAATGCTTGTACATACAATCTCCTTGGCCGCCTTATCATGATAGTATTATTTGGTGAGATTTTTTACCCTTGTTTCTTAGGGAGGTTTTTTAGAGAGTCAAGGACTTTTATTTCCTTAGCTCTCTTGCATTTTATTTTTGTCCTTTTTCGAGGGTTTTGGTTTGGTCTCCCTCTTGTAAAGTTTTTTCCTTTTATAATAAATTTTCGAGCAGGTGGTATAGGATCGGGGCTGCTATGAGGTGCCAACTTTATTGGAATGCCTAGCTGCCCCTTGATGTCTTTCTTTGCTCTCTAATTCATCAAAAAAAATTACATGATTACACTATAAACAAAATCACCTCGAGTGACATTTTCACTTATCCACTATGAACCATAACTGATAAGCGGACAAATCCCTCAAAGGTGAGTAGTATGCTAGAAACACAATTCGATAAGACAATACGGACGAAAGTTCAATGCATGAAATATACGAAAGAACTTTTTTAAAAATGCATTGAATTTGCATGAATCGATCCAAGCAGACCCATATGAATTGATTCATAGTACATTTAATGTTGTCATAAATTGATTCACTATTTCAGTGAATTTATTCATTCTTTCACAGTTTTACACATTATGAAACGGTTCACGAATCCATAATACATGTGAATCGATCCGAAGCTGCTATAAATAGGGAGATGTCATTCCCATGAATCAATTTTTTAAGAGCAGTGCTAAATCGTGCGAAAGGATACTCACCAAAGCATAGCGAAAAGTAATTTGGCCAATGAAAGTAGTTGCCTATTGGAATACACGGTGACCAGCAGAATTAACGAGAGTCAAGTTCCAATCAAAACTTATTAATTTCTGGTCGGGACAAATTCGTGATTGTGTTTTCGCTGTGAATAGCATTTTCCATTTTTTAAACCGTGCATGAATCAAATGCTTACAAAAACAAAAAAATCAGGCCATTTTCATGGTCTAATGTGATGTGATACCAATGGATTCTACTTGTGTCCAATTACTTATGAACGCACTGGCTCATTTTTTATACCATCATCCCAGTCCTTCAATCATATTAACTTAAGATTTATAAATTGATCTAACATATCCTAAGACTATTACACTAAGATCCTATGATAACCTTAATTTACTTGTACAATACTTCATTATCTTCCACATGTTTCATAGTCATATCTTAAAAATAATCCTCAATTTCATGTGAAGGGTAAGCATTTCATTCACGAAAGAGTTACTATATGGGGAATGGTCATTTTTTAGGGACATTACATGTGAAAGCACATGGTTCAATATTACTTCATTAGGAAACATATTGATGTTAAGGTGTATCTCACATTTTGGTTGGATTAGGAACTTGATGTTGACTTATAATTTAAAAATAACTTTTTCGTCAATGTGGAAAAATCATTGAGGTATTCACAAAGGCTACATGATTATCTTTATGTTTATTCTTATCACTTGTGAACTGAGATATTTGATACATTTCATTTTCTCTCTTATATTTGTGAAATGTCTTATGCTAGATAATATTATTGGTGGCTGTTAAAGGAGCACAATGGAGCTGAATACCCTCTCATAAGGAAAGCTACTTAAAGACTACCCTTCAGTTAGCTAAGTCTTTGAAAATCTCTCTAGTTAAGAAACATGAATAAAACAAGTGGGTAATGCTTGGTTACCATTTTTTGTATTCAATTGTTTTCCTAACACTTCGGTTTATCTGTGTTAAACAAAAAGCAGTTGCGTATGTTTGAAGTTTTTCAATGTTTAAAGACGGTGGTAGAACAATGTTATAGTCGTCCGAATGAAATTGAACTCATATTCCTTAAATAAAATCTCAGATTCAAAATTTATTGTTTGATAAAATGTGATTTAAAAGGAAGACCCTGCATAATTATTACTACCTTTGTATTTTATTATAATATAAATCTTTTTTATAACTGTAAACTACTTAAATATTTCTTTACAAAATTACCATTATTTACTTTACTTTTTTTTTGAAGTAATAAATTTATTTTCTTTGATAAAAGAACATCAATAAATTATAGTGTGGGAAACAAAGCGTTTACACTCATTTCACGTCCTTCACACTAGGGTGTTCGCGGTACGGTTTGAATCGGTTTTGAGGCAAAATGTTATCCGATCCGAAATAAAAATCACATACGGTTTGGTTTGGTTTGGATGACTATTCTAAAAAAATCCAAACGATCCGATCCAAATATATACGATTTAATTTGGATCGGTTTTTGGACATCCAAAATGCAAAATACATATTCTTTTATTAATATTAATATTACACAAACATAGTAAAATTATAGGTTTGATGCAAAATATATTAAAAGAAATGCTAGTATCAAAGTTGTTTTCAAAATTAAATTTTCCACTTTACATAGATCACCCTCACATGGATAAGAAAAAACACACTTTTTAATCCATTGAATAATAGTGTATTTAGTCTATATTATAGTTTAGATACATCGATTATCCAATATATGTTGGTGCATCATTCTGTGGCCTTCCTTTGTACGTCTTGTGCATGGTGCGTCGTTGTTAATATATGTTAATTCAAAAAAAAAAATTATTCAATGAATCTAATAATTTTTTTGTTAACAATAGTGAACGGAGGGAGTATTTGTGGAACATGTGAATATTTAAAATAATTTTTCATATAGAAACATTGGATGCTTAAGAAAATAGACAGAAGTAGTAGTAATAGAGATTTTTTTGTTGCTGACAGTAAAAATAGATCTCATAAAAAAAAAAAAAAGTAGATATTTGGTTGTGATCCTTTCATAAATAAAAGACCTGGTTTATATTATTCAAGCCAGATACGATGACAACATTGGTTGATTTTTTGTGTATGTATTTCAACTCTATTCACTTTTTTCTTTTGACAACCCTAAAAATAAGAAAAAAAAACTAGCGAATCTTACAAATAGTCTAACAAATATTCAAATTGAAATCATAATGATATTTTATTTTAAAGTAAGAAACAAACTTCGCATAATAAAAATAAGAAAAAAAAACTAGCGAATCTTACAAATAGTCTAACAAATATTCAAATTGAAATCATAATGATATTTTATTTTAAAGTAAGAAACAAACTTCGCATAATACTTTTTTTTTTTTTGTAGTGGCCGGGGTTTGAACCCCGGATCTTGCATAAAAATATTTTGTGCATTGTCTCAACCAACTGAGCTAAGCTCACGAGGACACTTCGCATAATACTCTAAACAAACATACCAATATAAAGATTTTTCTTAGAGGAAATATATCAATATAAAGAAAAAAAATAAAATTAGATAAAGATAAGATTTTTTTTAGCGGAATATTAAGATACCATATATGTTAGTAGGTATAATTTTTTGTTAGGGATTGTTAGATCATCTACAATGAGAGATCTTCCTTTGGAAGATCTGATACTAACAAATATTTTCATTATGGAGTTAAAAAATGGATACATGTTAGGGAGATATTCTACATTAAGCGGTCTCTTATCTTCAGAACTCACATGTTTTCAATATTAAAATACTGAAATGCAATGATGTAAAATTGGTCTTAAATGATTAATGAATCCCGTTTAAGAAATTTGTATGAGATTTTGAGTTTTAAAGAATGAATCCTTGTTAGGTACTACAATTAAAAAAGAAAAATGTTAACGAGTGTCCTTAAGGCACTCTTTAAGAGTTTAAAATATTAATATTTTATAAAAAAGTGTTTATTCAATGTATTGGAAATTGAAATGTTTTACTTTTAAAATAAATACATTTGAATAATTTCTTTTTATGGAATCCTTAAAGAGTGCCCTAAGGGCACTCATTAACAAGACCATTAAAAAATGATAAATGAATGACGTGTATATGTGCGATCTATTACAAAATGGAACTTCTTCAACGAAAAAGTCGTTGACTTATCCAAGATCTTAACGTATTAAGGACCCTCATTAAAAAAAAAATACCTATTAATTACCGACAAGTATACAATTACTCTCCCTTTAACAACTAACGAATTCCATAATTAAAATAGAAACAAAGTAGATAAAAATATCCCACCATTCCTTAAAAAAATTATACCACCGTGTTAAGTTCGTGTACGCATAAAACTCATTAATTATTTTTTGGGAAATGCTAACCGATGCCCCCGGGGCACTGGTTAAGGATATGAAAAAGGAAATTATACAGTAGTTAATGCATTGAAATTGTGTAATTAATTTATAATAAAGTCAAAAATAGTTTCCTTTTATGGTAATAATTCATTTTTATGGTATGCTTAACCGGTGCCCCGGGGGCACCGGTTAGCAGGACCCTTATTTTTTTCTAAGTTTTTACTATCATCCAAACTACTATTTGTTAGATGATTCATGAATGCTAGTAATGACACAGATTTAAACTAACGTAAGCGTAAGACACTCTGCTATATTCCAGCAAATCCTTCTCTATAAACCACTCTAACTCTCCAAATCTTATTACTATAAATAAAGAACATGTCAACCTAGGAAAAAACAAATCTGGAAAGCGACAGCTACGAACACCAAATGTCACAGCTCAACATCATTAACAATCACAAAAATATAAAACCAAACACTCGACAAAACCACACCACCCACAATTCTCTATCATCTTCAATATCATTGTAAAAATATGTCTTCAGAACCCCATCGACGTGTCGTTCATGGCGACATTGAAAGCCACGACACCGGTGCAGTTACACCGGTGTCGAACGATGATCAACCGGAGGAGTATTCTATTGAAAAAGGGTTTGAAGGAAAACTTGTTCCTACATGGAAGAAACAAGTTACTGTTAGGGCAATATTCGTGAGTCTAATGTTGTCGGTGATGTTCACGTTTATTGTGATGAAACTGAATCTCACAACTGGGATTATTCCTTCGTTGAATGTTTCTGCTGGGTTGTTAGGGTTTTTCTTTGTGAAGACATGGACCAAGTTGCTTGAAAAAGCTGGTTGGCTTACTCAACCTTTTACCAGACAGGAGAATACTGTTATTCAGACTTGCGTTGTTGCTTCTAGTGGAATTGCATTCAGTGGTAATTAATCTAACCTAATTTGATTTAATCTAATTACCTTTTTTTTCATTTTGTGTTAAAGTTTTGATTTTTATGTTTCATTTGTGAATTGAATTGAATTGGGTAATGGGTTGATATGGGTTTCTGGTTTTTGGGATTTGTTGCATTGCATGGCATGTGTTTTCATTTGGTGGGCCCCACTGGTAATAGAAGAGTGATGACCCCAATTTTGTGTTTTTGTTCGTGCCTTGGTGTGGTCCCTTCACCCTTCAGCTGGTTGAAAAGTATACATTTTTAATTTTATTTTATTAGGAATCAATATATATGTGTTTCTTTGATTCCATCAATTCGTTTATATTACGATATGAAGGATAAGTTAATCTTGAAGTTTGATTGGATAAACAACTTAATTAAGTGTTTGTAGCATGATAAGTGATTATGTATAAGTTATTTTTAAAGATTATGTATAAGCTATTTCTATAAGAAAATGTAAATTAAAGTTAAACTATTTTCAATTAACCTATAAGCTCTTTCTATAAAGCCTGTTTGGATTAGCTTATTTTAAAGCTTATGCAAAACAGCTTATGCAAATAAATATTCCTTTATGTATTATTTATAAGCTTGTTAATGTAGTTTATGAAAAAACAGCTTATGTAGGTACAATTTTCGTTAGTGAAAACTTATGAATTAAGATAAAAAAAATTATTTATTTGCATAAGCTCAAAATAAGCTTAATCCAAACGGGGCCAAATTGTCATAAACAATCTCACAAGTGATATAATGCTTATATGACTAGAAAAGAAAATTCTATCTAAACAGATCTTAACTGAAGGAATATTAACTGCAAAAATCCCTTTCTTAAGCTATCATAATCATACAATGTGCATGTTTAAGAATTAGCAATTTAAACACGGAAAGTAAAACTATAGAAATATAAATGTTCTATAAGAACAGTCTATCATAATCATACAGTGTGCTCCTTTGACAATTTTGGCCGTATTTATGTTTCACTTCCATGGTATTGAAACAGGGTCAGACAAGATGTTAGTAATACAAATATAGTTTAAGTATTTTAAAGTTTATTGTTATGCCAATTTTTTCTTTTGCCTTTGTTGAGAAATATTGTGCAAACTAAAATTTAAGTGCCACTAGCCTACTACTACCTCAGTAGTCTTTCACGATTTCGGTTCTGATACAATGACCTTATTTGTTGTTGATAAGTCTTTTACTTGATTCTTTTTGTGTAGGTGGGTTTGGTAGCTACGTGTTTGCAATGAGTCCAACTATTGCAAAACAAATTCCAGAATTTGACACTGCCAATGATGTTAAGATTCTTGGTTTAGGATGGATGATTGCATTTCTATTTGTTGCTAGCTTTCTTGGTCTCTTTTCAGTGGTTCCACTCCGAAAGGTACACTAACTTGTTGCATCAAATAATCAATACAATGTATTAATAGGAAGATAAAAATAATATTGTATCTGACTTTGTCATAATGTAATAAAATGTAACTATATTTTAAAAATCGAACCAGATGGTTCAGCTAATTGAACGCTGAATGAGCAAATGTCTACAGTTTGATTGCGGTTTCGCCCTGGTTCAATCAATTTAAAATGATTGAACATGACTTGGAAGCCTCGCTGTTGTGATGTTTTAATCGAGTTTTAAAACATGGGATGGGAATGACTCCAAACATTTAGTTTTAATTTAATGTTTCCCTGTTGCAGATTATGATTGTTGACTTCAGATTGACATATCCAAGTGGTACTGCAACAGCTCATCTAATCAACAGTTTCCATACATCTGAAGGTGCCAAACTAGCAAAGAAGCAAGTACAAGCACTTGGAAAGTTCTTCTCCTTTAGCTTCTTGTGGGGTTTCTTCCAATGGTTTTTCACTGCTGGTGATGCTTGTGGATTTGCAAACTTCCCCACATTTGGTCTGGAAGCCTATCAACACAAGTACGTGACTCGCCTTTATTTTATTAATTAATGAGAGAATTCAAAAAGGGATTAACTCTATTATGTTCTCAATTATGGTGATAGCATGATGAGTTGGCAACTTTTTTAGATAATATTGCTGTTATAAAATAGATTAATCTGTATTTTAGTTCCTTTTCTTTTATTTAACATTTATTATTTAATGTACGTAACAGGTTCTACTTTGATTTTTCTGCTACCTATGTGGGGGTTGGGATGATTTGTCCATATATAATCAATATTTCGTTGTTGATTGGTGGAATTCTTTCATGGGGTGTCATGTGGCCTCTCATTTGGGCTAAAAAAGGAGATTGGTTCTCTGCGGAGCTCGGAGAAGCCAGCTTACATGGTCTTCAAGGTTACAAAGTAAGTTGTCTTTCTGTATTTCCATTTTTTATTTATTTGAATTGTTGGCGAAAATCTACTATTTTGATACGTATGTGACTGCGGTTGATAATGTATTTCTTTGGTCTTTTCCTAATTGTATTCTTTTTAAATCACAGGTTTTCATAGGCATAGCAATGATTCTTGGTGATGGTCTATACAACTTTGTGAAAGTTCTTGGCACAACTCTTATAGGTTTGTATAAGCAATGGAAGAAAAAAGACAAAGGAGCACAGTCTCATGATCCAAATGCTCCTCTCCCACCTACTCTTTCATTTGATGACAAGCGCAGAACCGAGATGTTCCTCAAAGACCAAATCCCCTTCTGGTTTGCTATCGCAGGCTATATCATAGTTTCTATAATCTCAATCATTACCATCCCCCACATTTTCCACCAGCTAAAGTGGTATCACGTCATTTGCATTTACATCATTGCACCTGCACTAGCCTTTTGCAATGCCTATGGTTGTGGATTAACAGATTGGTCCCTTGCATCGACCTACGGAAAATTAGCCATCTTCACCATCGGTGCTTGGGCAGGTGCAGCCAACGGCGGTGTCCTAGCTGGTTTAGCCGCATGTGGTGTCATGATGAACATTGTTTCAACAGCTTCCGATCTTATGCAAGACTTCAAAACAGGTTACATGACATTGGCTTCGCCGAAATCCATGTTTGTGAGCCAAGTTATTGGAACTGCTATCGGATGTATTATATCGCCATGTGTTTTCTGGCTATTCTACCATGCTTTCGGTACTCTTGGTCAACCTGGTTCAGCATACCCTGCACCTTATGCACTCATTTTTCGAAACATGGCAATACTAGGTGTGGACGGATTATCCGCGCTGCCGAAAAACTGCCTCAAACTGTGCATTGTGTTTTTCTTCGTTGCCATAATTATCAATTTTGTTCGTGACTTGGTTGCAAAGAAATACTCCAAGTTTATTCCTGTTCCTATGGCTATGGCTATACCATTTTACATTGGAAGCAACTTTGCTATTGATATGTGTGTTGGAAGCTTGATATTGTTTATTTGGCAGAAGGTTGATAGGGCTAAGGCTGATGCATTTGGATCAGCTGTTGCGTCCGGTTTGATTTGTGGAGATGGAATTTGGTCACTTCCAAACTCTTTTCTTGCTCTTGCTGGAGTGCGGCCACCTATTTGTATGAAATTCTTGTCTAGATCAAAAAATGCTAAAGTTGATGCCTTTTTAAAACCTTGAAGTTTACTTATTATTGTTGTTGGTTTTCATTCTCAAAGAGAACATTTAATTTTATTGAAGTATTTTGTACAGTTATTTTATTTCTATAATTTGTTTAGCTCGTGCTTCTACCCTACTACGCTCCCCATTGAACTATGGAAATTTTTATGCACAGAATTATTGGATAATCACTTTTTTAGATGTTCTTATGTTGTCTGTGTTTTAGCTTTATAAATCATAATTTAAAGAAACAATCATTGATTTTCTTTTCTTTCATATATGTGTTTTTTTTACAACAACTGGCATGGTAACAGAAAGTACAGGTCAATTCCGTTCGTGTATAATTGAAATTGAAATAAATTTTATATACTTTTAGCATATATATACTTCTTATTCCTTCGATTTCCACGAGAAAAAATCGATAATTTGAAGTTAAGCCGACAAATAAGTTAAATTTATTCAAACATTTCAATTCTTTTGAATGATTCATCTTAGAGGAATTCATAACAACTTGAGTCAAATCACTTAGTTAAAAAAATATTATTACATGCATTATTTTTTAACTCAAATTGAACCTCAACTCTAACTATATGGAGTATTAAACTAGTGTGGTGATTTGTGTCAAACATGGTTGAAATTTATTTATAGGGGACGAGTTGAATTCTAAGTTAAGAGTATTATAGGGAAAAATAAATTCCACAAAACATAATAAAATTTATCGATTCTCCTCGATGATTGGGAGTCCTTGCGATTCAATCTCTAATTTTTATCGAACTTGATCACATACCATACTCATACGGTGGAATTTAGTATGGGAAAGGATAGTTGTTTCCCATCATGGGAAAGTAAATCTTAACCATTAGATCAAAGAGGGACACTGATTTTATCATAGTCCCTCTGCACTAAATTTTTTCCCCTTTGTCTTCAACCTTGCCATCATCAACCAGACACCAATAAACCACCACAGCACCACTGATTTTGATATTAACTCTTCATTGTAATTGCTGGAACAAATAATTACCACAACAACCACTTTTGTTCTTGTTTCTTTATTTCTTGTCGAGATACAAAACACTAAATGTTTTCTATCAATTACTGTATTAGATAGGAATCATACTGTAATATCATGTAAATTTTAGCATCACCGTTGTATTAAACTATATCTTTCTCTATGGATACCTTTTCCAATCATCTTGAACTTTAACCCATTTCTGTAAAAAAAATATGGAAATTGGAAAAAAAAAATTGTATTAATAGGTTTGGAATTAGCGTGATGATAACAGTGAAGGACTAAAGATGAAGACATCAATCATGGTTTAATATAAATGAGGAATAGAGGGATTGGGTGAACAAATGGTCATGGGTTTAAAAAAATATATTGGGGTTTCAAGGAATGAATAATTTTAGTTAAGTTAACAAGTTGTTGATGTTGGTGTTTTATGAGTTTGTAATGTTTATGGTGATGATGGCTGCGTAAGAACAAAGAAGGATGGAAGCAAATGCCTTAGTTTGGTGGTGGTGGTGGTGGTGGCGGTGGCTGTAGGTGGATGGGGACATGAAAGAGAGGGTGGAAGGTAGTGTAAAAAATAATCTAGTATAGAGGGAGTATGATAAGAGTGTGTTCTTCATTTAATCTAATGGATGAAATTAACTTTCCCATGGTGGGAAACAACTCACCTTTCCCATACTAAATCTCACCAGACTGATATCCATGTGTTTATGAGACATAGGAGGTTAAGATTAAGAATGAGTGATGAACAAATAGTTTTCGATAAATTTAATATGTACGAAGGACAAATTTTGATATTATTATAAAATTTTAATTAAATTTGAGTGGCATTAGATATTTGTAGTAAATTATGATTGATAAAATTTTAATATGTACATCCAAATATGATTGATAAATTCTGAGTAAATTACACTCCCCTTCCCTCAAAGATGTTTGAATTACACTTCCCTATTCTCTTATGTTAAAATATACACTACCCTCCCTTGAAAAGATAAATTTATATTCCCCTCCCCTATAAGATGCCTTGAATCACAACCCATTCCATTAATAATTAAATATGCACTACACTTTAATCTATTTTAATATAAATAATTATTTTTATGATATATAAAAAATTTGAACAACTGTAATATCCCGCCTGTCAGTATCGGAATATTACCAGTCGATCGTGTCAGAGAATTAATGTTTATGGAAAATAAGTATGATGGAAATGTTTAATATGAATGTCAGGCAGTCACGGGTTAAGTGCCAGAGACGTGCAAACACGTGTAAGACGAAGGGTATTTAAGTAATTTCATGCAAGAGGGGTATTTAAGTGATTTTGGCCCAAATTTCTTCATTATCCATTGCTCTTTCTCTCTCTAGGTTTTGGTTTTGGGAATTGCTCTTCCTTCTCTCTAAACCACACGCCCTCCTCTTCTCTTCTTCACCAATCCCTCCATGATATTTTCTTCTCTTCCATGACAAGTTTATACTAATCCCATCATGATCCCTTAAATTTATGGAAGCTTAGTTTTGTTTGATTTTGGCTTAATAGCACTTTTGGCCTCCTATGTTTGTCAAAATTGCGATTTCGGCCCCCTATCTTTGAAAACTACAAAACCGCCCCTTATGTTTCGGTTTCGTTGCACTTTTGGCCCCCATGGTCAATTTTGACCTGGTCCACGCTGACATGACATCCACATCACTTATGTGGGGGGCCAAAATCGCAACTTTTGCAAACATAGGGGGCCAAAAGTGCTATTAAGAATAATTTTTATTTTTTTAATTCATTTTCTCCTTTTTTTTCATTTTTTTGTTTTGAAAAAATTTAAAAAAAGAGGGAAAATTAATAAAAATCGAAAATAATGACAAAAATACTGAAAAAATTTTAAAAAATTAATAAGAATGAAAAAAAAATCTGGAAAAAAATTTCGCATTTTTTTCATTTTTTTGTTTTGAAAAAATAAAAAAAAAGTGGGAAAATTAATAAAAATCGAAAATAATGAAAAAAATACTGAAAAAATTTAAAAAAAATTGAAAAAATTAATAAGAATGAAAACAAAAATCTGGAAAAAAAATTTCGCATCACATGTTTGTATATACATACCAATTCATTAAATCATTTTAATAATAAAAAAACATTAAAAACTGAAAATCTTTTAAAAATAACAAAAAATCCGATTATCTTTTTACAAAATAAAAGATTTATTTTTTTTAAAATTTTAAAAATAACAAAAAATCAGATCATTTTTTTCAAAAAATAAAAGAAAAAGCAGAAAAGACATTTAGATTTTTTTTCGAAATTTAAAAAATTAGAAAAAAGTTCGGATTTTTTACAAAATTTAGAAGATATTTAAAAATACTGGAATTTAATTTTCAAATTAAAAAAAGTTTAGATTTTTTTGCGAAATAAAAAACTGGAAATCTGGATATATATTTTTTTTAAATCCAATTACAATAGAAAAATTAAATTTTAAAAATCATATAATTTGAAGAAAAAAAATTGATTTTAGTTTAATTAAAAATTTAGGAAACAAATCTGTGAAGCTTGAATTACATAGGAATATTTTTGTAAAAAGAATTATTAATGCGTGTAAAATTTTAAAAAGTGTCTTATTTAGGAGACATTAAAATTTAAAAAGTGAGTACCTCAAGTTGCTCTTCCAATCTCTTTTGAACTAAAATTGATTTTTTTTCTTCAGATTATATAATTTTTAAAATTTAATTTTCATATTGTAATTGGATTTTAAAAAATATATATCTAGATTTTTAAAATTTTAAATATTTTCCAGTTTTTTATTTCGCAAAAAAATCTAAACTTTTATTTTTTAAAAAGATAATCTGATTTTTTTTGTTATTTTTAAAAGATTTTCAGTTTTTAATGTTTTTTATTATTAAAATGATTTAATGATGTGGTATATACACACATGTGATGCGAAATTTTTTTTCCAGATTTTTGTTTTCATTCTTATTAATTTTTCCAATTTTTTTAAATTTTTTCAGTATTTTTTACATTATTTTCTATTTTTATTAATTTTCCCCTTTTTTTTTATTTTTTCAAAACAAAAAAATGAAAAAAATGCGAAATTTTTTTTACAGATTTTTTTTTATTCTTATTAATTTTTCCAATTTTTTAAAAAATTTTTCAGTATTTTTTTCATTATTTTCGATTTTTATTAATTTTCCCTCTTTTTTAAAATTTTTTCAAAACAAAAAAATGAAAAAAAAAAAGAGAAAATGAATTAAAAAAATAAAAAATATACTTAATAGCACTTTTGGCCCCCTATGTTTGCAAAAGTTGCGATTTTGGCCCCCCACATAAGTGATGTGGATGCCATGTCAGCGTGGACCAGTTCAAAATTGACCATGGGGCCAAAAGTGCAACGAAACCGAAACATAAGGGGCGGTTTTGTAGTTTTCAAAGATAGAGGGCCTTAATCGCAATTTTGGCAAACATGGGGGGCCAAAAGTGCTATTAAGCCTTTGATTTTTCTACTTCTCCACATAAGAAAAGATTCAAGTTAGGGTTTTGGTTAAGTTGGGAGTTGAAGCATGAGCTTGTGCAATCTATGGTTTCCTCATGGTTAGGCAACAAAGGGAAAGATGATTTGAAGATGGATTGAAGAGCTAAAGCAATGGTTGTGGGTGAATCAAGAGCTAGGGTTTGAAGCTTTGAAGTTTAAAGCTTGAGGAATAGCAAGACTTTGGTTAGGTGAGTTCCTAGTTAGATCCCACCTTTGGGAATTCATGTTTATGCTTGTGAGAAAATTATATTTCTAGGGTTTATGTACATGGATATGATTCACCCCTTTTCATGCCAAGCTTATTATACTTGCAAATACTTGTGCTATGATTGTTTTACAGGTTTCCTATGATTACTAGAGACACTATATGCCTTGGGTTACTTTGTGATGGAGATTTTTGGCTTAAAACAGGTTTTGTGCAGGTGCTGAACTGCACTAACTCGCCACTGCGAGTACAGAGCTCGCGAGGCGAGCATGAGGAGCCGAATGAGGGGGGTTGCTCGGCCCCAAGCTCGCCAAGGCGAGTAGCTACTCGCCACTGCATGTAAGCTCACTCGCGAGGCGAGTGAATGGAGGCATTCTGCCCTGTTCGCTCGTCTCATCCCTTTTGTCTTACCTTGGTTCGGTTCTTCGCTCCTGCAAACTCTTATAAATGTGAACCCTTCATAACTGGTCCCCAAGGCAAAGGTTTTTCCTAAAATAGTCTTTAGTAAGGTGAAGCAAGTATTTGTTTGTATTGTAAAGCATGGCATTTTAGAGATATATCAAATCTTGAACGGGTAGTAAGTTATACTTCAAGTAAGGGAATGAACTAGAGCCTCGACTAGTTGTCGAGAATTAGATAGTTAATCATGTATGTTTATGTAAGTTAAAATGCGAAGAATATTTCTACGTCCACGAATAAGTATGATCAAGTATGAATTTACCTTTAATCGGATCGATCAAGATTCCGAGGTAACTCGCATGTATGATTAGGTTTAATCTTTCACGACGTTAAGACTAAGATTATAACCGCATGACGGTGTTCGTGTCTCTTGTTATCCACGTCAGGGGGATACGGGAGGCTCTCGACCTAAGGGGAACAGTTCAAGCCGCAAGGGACCCGCACGACACCGAGGGAGTCCGATGTACGTACATCGGTCATGTATGGGATTGTTCTCGGGGTTACTCCACCCGGGGCTCTCCGTAAAATGAACCAAGATAAGAATGTTTGTTCAACGCTAACATAATGAATAATGAACTTAGACGCGATTATGTATGATATGTTTATGATCACGAATGTACTCATGTATGTTTATGTTAAGTACAAGTCATGACTTGGACAAGTAAAGAATATGATGTCGATGACGTTCTTAGGTTTCCCTAATCGTTCGGCTTAGGATTGTGTCATGAACATGTTACATGAAGACCTCGATGCGTTTACCGTATCTTGGCATAGTGGTCTTATGTTCCCTTGACCGCCATGACACCCAAGATTATAGTAAGCCTATAACAAGTAAGATGATTTTTATGACGGTCCTAGTATGCACAACCGTCTAAGTATGCAAGTCCCCACACACGTATAATCAACCGTCAGGTTGTAAAGTAGACACGTGGCGACCGTAGGTTTCCCTTGAGGTTGCCTATAGCCTAGGATTAGGTGGAACTCACTGAGACATTATGTCTCATCCCAATCCTTATTTGTTTCAGATAAACAGGCTGGGATGGCAAGCTACAAGCTGGATAGATGTTTCGGCAGGTGTTCGTTCGAATTGCAGCAGGATGACATGGATTCAAGGAAGCACAAACTAGTTTTTGGATAAGTTATGTTATAGATTCAATGTACGAACACTGTGGTGGTATAAGATGTATAATTATCATGTAATAAGTTGTAAATTTTTAATGTATCCAGTATCAGATTAATGCACATGCTAAACTTTCTAGATACGTTTAGTATGGGTGTTACAACAACCATTAAGAAAAATAAATTCATTTCTTTATAATTCAAATGTCAATGATAATTAAATTTAAATATTTTCCTATTAATTTTATAATTTAGAGTATAAAATTTACCTTAAATAACCATACTTTATTGTCTTTAGTAATTTTTCACATATTTTAATTTTATTTTAGGTTATTTCATATTTTATAATAGGGTTTAAAACTAAATGTTAATGCAATTGTGAATAAAAAATAGGGAAAATATGTATTCAAATTTTGATTATATTAAAATAGACATGTAATACTAATTTTTTTTTAAGTGTGTTAGATTATTAATTTTTTTGCTAGATTATTAGAAATAAAAAAAATTGAGGGAGTAAAGTGTAGGTTTAAACATAAGAGGGGAGGGGAATGTAATTCAAGTTTCTATTAGGGGAGAGAAGTGAAATATTTTATAATATGTTTTAAATAAGAGGGGAGGGGAGTGTATATTTTAACATAAGAAGGGAGAAGAGTGTAATTCAAGCATCTTTGAGGAGAGGGGAGTATAGTTTACTCAAAATTTTTTTAACCTAAAATCAAAGGGAAGTATGAAAAATGTAAAAGTACTTAATTAAGCTTATGATAAAAGGATCCACTTCTTTGTTGAGCCAGGGTTCTAAGCTAATTGTGCCCATTTTACTATTGCTACCAACCCTAGCAACCACTTTTTTTTATCTCAATGTTGAGATAAATATAAAATCTTAATTTACGGTTTTAAAGATAACAAACATAAAGTTAAACTTTTATTAATTCTTATCTTATTTAATATTTAACTTGTGCACTTGAATGTTCTCCTAAGCCATAAGATGAATCATAGTGTGATTATGAAGGAAAGGACAAATGTTATCATCAAAGAGATTGATCTCAAAATTGATAGAATGATCTCAAGTATGTTGGACTGTTCGCATAAGCAAAAGCATATAAGCCAAGATTGATTTTTTTTGAAAGATAGGCCAAATATTGATATTCAAGCCTATCACATTTAAGGAAGCAATAAATATTTGAAGAAATAATATGTTATGTCAAAGGATTTTCAACATATGAGTTTAATACAATTATGCATATTCAAAAAAAGAATATATTTAATATCATGTTGCAAAAGTCCGTCAAACAAAGTATTTCTAAAGCTAAAATAAAAACAATATGTTTCTGTGAGTTTATATCAGTTTGTAGGACATTGTATAATATATTAAAGAGGAGGTTCAAACCCTAGACACATCACTTATTCTTCTTAAGAGAGGTGAATTTTTAACCACTAAACTACTTGAATAAAAAAATCGTCAACACATAAGAAAGTGTAATAGCAGTGGACCCATCTAATTACAAAGGAAAGTCTTCAGCTCATGAGATCGATCTCAACCAGAAGAAATCAGTTTGAACTTTATTATTTCTACATACGCCTTGCACCGCAAGTTTGACAAGGAAAACAATATTACTTTATGAAGACTTAAAGACATCCCGCTATAAATAGGGAGTCACAACAAATGCATGGATGAAGAGTTTTTAGTCTTTATCTATTCCATTTCTATTTTTGTGTTAGTCATGTAGTTCGCGAAGCTGCAGCTTTCATTCCAAAGGTTCTACTTTGGTCTCAACTTTAGAAAAATGCATAACCTGTTCAATCAACCAAACACTAGAAAGCACAAATTGTTCCTAATGAGCAAATAAAATAAAAGACTGAATAAAATCATAAACACCTAAATAGACACAGAAAAGGGGGAAGTAAGCCATACAATCACTCAACGAATACTTGAATTGAGGGGAAAAAAAATTAAGGTAATAGCAAAGATTTTTTTTTTTTTTTTTTGAAAGAATAGCAAAGATATTTGTAGATTATCATTATTCTTACCCAAAGTCCTTTAGTTGGAGGCAAAGGAATTGAGCATTACTTTTTATTGTTTTAACAAAAAATTTGAAAAAGATTTTACAAACCTAAAAGACAATTCAAACTCCCCTCCCTCATGTTTTTCTTGCCTTCAAATCATACATAAAAATAATCACTCCCTATTTCCATTTATAAATTTCAAGTGTGTGCGTATATAATAATAATACTAACAACAACAACAACAACAACAACAACAACAACAATAATAATAATAATAAAAACAATAAAACATTACTTTAAATTTGTGTTCAATCATGGGGATTTAGATATTTATTCTTTACTATTTTTTCTTACAAATATTAATATATGTTCATTTTATATATCATACCATTATTAAGATAAATGTGAAAGTAAAATTGTACCAAAAAAAAAAGTGAAAGTAAAATAAATCATAATCATATTGAGTTTAGTTATACAAGTATTTTTTTTTTAAATGCAACATAAATTAAACCTACATGAAGTCTCTAGCATAAGGAAAACTAAGCTTAGATCTTAGAGTGATAAGTAAATCTGTTAAATTAAAGACAACACGCATAAAAAAAAAAAAATCAGACTTGCACAATACTTTAGTATATTATTATATTTATTTAGTGACTTTTTAATTTTCCATATCTATTAACAGAGAACAAAAAACTTGAAGTTGTAAAAAAAAAAAAAAATTCAAGAGGATCATAAATTGAAGTGTGAGAAAAAACATAAGTTTAACAATATTATGATGTAAACATAAAAATTAATTGGCTTAATAGCAGTTTTGGCCTCCTATGTTTTAAGAAGTTGCGATTTTGGCTCCCTAACAAAATAAAATACAAAACCGCACCCTAAGTATTGCGCCTATTGCAGTTTTGGCCCTCCAGGTCAATTTTGACCAAGTCAAAGCTGATGTGGATGCCACATGTGTAATTTTTTTATTTTTATTTATTTTTTAATTTTAAAAAATTATTTTTTTATTTTTTAATTAAAAAAATTAAATAAAAATTACACACGTGGCGTCCACGTGTGCATTGACTTGGTCAAAATTGGCCTGGGGCCAAAACTGCAAAATGGACAATACTTAAGGGGCGGTTTTGTAGTTTATTATTTTGTTAGGGGGTCAAAATCGCAACTTCTTGAAACACAGGTTGCCAAAACTGCTATTAAACCAAATTAATTTTGAATTTAACTACTAAAGATATTCTAATATGTGGTAGCGTTTGAAAGACAACATGATAAGTCTGAATTGAAAAACATGATGATATATCTCCAAATTTAAGGGAAAATAAGACAATCTAAATAATTTTCTTTACTTCCTTATTTAATTTTATTAGAGTACAAAGCCATAATTGAAAGTTCTGCGAAAATTTAAAAATGAAAAAAATACAAATTTTTGGATGCAAACACAATAACTAAATGATAGCTAATTTTTGGATGCAAACACAATAACTAAATGATAGCTAATTTTTGGATGCAAACACAATAACTAAATGATAGCTAATATTGCAGCAGAATCTTACAGGCACGTTGCTCAAACACATACACATACGCCTCTTTTACCAAGTATGAAATGTGGCCTCAAACAATTTACTTTCAAAGGAAACCCGCACATGTCAATTGGACAATCAGAATCTTCTCTACATCTATTGCGTTGCGCTGTAATTAAAAAAGAGAATAAAAGAATGTTACAAAAGTGATATAAAATATTATGTAAGAAGTAACTAAGGAAAAAAAATTCCTTCAAAAAAAAAAAAAAACTAAGGAAAATTAAAATGGTAAAAAACAGGGTTACCCTGAACATTCGGTGCAACAAGAAATATGAAAAGAAAGATAGTAATGACATAAAAAAAACTTTACAATTTCAGCCATAAAATACAAATTACCTTCTCATTACTCATATTAAAATAAAAATAGCGCTTATAGGTTTGTAAGAAAATGTTTCTTAAGTACATCAAAGTGTTGTGTTTGTCACTATAAAATACATATAAAGCTCTTCCTCTCCTCCACAAAATTAGAATCATTATTAAATATCTCTTAAATACATAAAAGGTTTGTCCCTTCGGCATGCTTAGTAAAAAGGTCCCATAAAAAATTCCCTAAAAAAAGAAGTTATTCTTATTATATAGTGTTTCCATTAATATATAGCCTTTTACATGATAAAAAAAGGAAACGTTACGAAATGTGAAATATTTAGTTTGATGAAATATTTATTTCTGAGTAATGCATAATGTTTGAATGATTTCATTATGAATATATAAGAAAATTATCAGAAAAAAATTGAAGTATTTTAAACTCAATATAAACGCAAGAAATGTAACACCCTAAATTTTGTAGTGCTTTGTTTGTATATGATTCTTGGTGTTTATATGTATATCATGATTCTAGTTTAAGTGATTGAAATTAGGTTATCTTATATGAGCTTGAGAATGTATATAGATTGAGAAAAACAACTCATTTTGCACAAACATGGACTATCCTGCATTGCGATTTTTTTTTGTTTTTTTTGACAAAAATAGGGTAGCGTAGCAAAGTGCTAAACTAGCAAAATATATTAACCAAGATAAAAACAAAGAAAAAGAGGGAGACTAGACCAAAACCTCCTTAGTGATATACAAATTTAAAGTTAGGCATTCATAACTTGTTTTGGACAAAAGTAGCTTTGAGACAGTTCGGAATCTCTAACCAAATAGTTAAGAGACTAGAGGAAGGAGCTATGTTGGCAAGGATGTCAGCACTCTAATTACCTTCCCTAAAAACATGAGAGACAAGGAAATTCATGGACCTAGTAATAGTAAAGCAGTTATTACGGTTTCTTAGCTTTCAAGGAACCAAAACCTGATTTCTAAAAGCATTTATCACCAAGGAAAAATCTAATTCAAGCCAAAGGTTCTCCTAGTTATATTGCTCAGCTAACTCAATGGCTCTCATATAGCCCTGGATAACTCAGGAAAGAAAGTATTTTCAAGCAAGCATGGCAACAAAACCCATACCCGCGAGTACTCGCCCGAACCAAACTCAATTTTACGGGTTTTACCCGCTATGACTGGGTTTGAGTATGAGTTTGGGTTTTCTCCGATTTCAAAACACGGGTACGAGATGGGTAACATGGATATAAGTGCCCACCCCGAACTCATACCAAAATCCCGCCCTGAAAGTATAAAATCAATTTATTAATCCTTTTATATAAATAGAAACCAAAAACCTAAATCATTTCACTCACACAGTCAGAGTTTCAGTCTTTCATATGACAGTCACTTGTCATAGTTCTCTCTTTTCTCCTTCCATATCTCACACTCTCGACCTCTCTCTTCTCTATCACCATAGCCATCGATCGCCATCATCACTTTGCTGGATAATACACTACAACATTATGCTCGGGGCTGAAAAATACTTTTATTTTTATTAAAAAAATTATCTATTGCGGGGATGGGAGGTGATATCCAAACCCATCGGGGACGGGGATGAGTTTCGATTTCTCATCCCCACTGGATATGGGTTGGGTAACGGGTAAATATTAATAGATCAACATGATCAATTGTTGAGCTGTACTATCTCTCACATAAATATAGGAACAGCTAGTCAATTGATAGATGTATTAGTTGTAGCATACGTATAGGAACAGATGCTGAATTAGTCATTCCTACTTAATAGTAACTGATCCTTATCACTATAGGAGCCTCATCAGGAGCCTCTTTTGCTAACCTATGAAGTAGCACTTTTTGTAACTTACTGCTGTATATATTTATCTGATGTAACGTCAATTGAATCAACGAAAATACAATTCATTCTCATTACTTTATATGGTATCATACGCTTCTTTGCTTAACAGCATTCGATCCAAATACCCATCATGTCTTCCTCAACTACTAATGAAACCAATCACCTCATTGCTGATAACAATCAAACTGTTGTCGCACTAAACACTCAAAATTCCATTAAGCTTACAGCCAGCAACTATCCTGCCTGGCAAGTCCTGATGAATGCGCTCTTTGTCGGACATGACCTTATTGGTTATGTTGATGGTACAAAACCTTGTCCAGCAGAAGGTCACAAAGATCTTTCTCATTGGAAACGTCAGGATCAATTCATTATTCATGCTATCATTTCCTCCGTTGACCAAAGTGTGGTCACATTACTTGGAAATGTCAAAAGTTCCAAGCAAGCTTGGGACATTCTCAAGAAAACCTTTGCAAGCAAAACCAGATCCAGGATCATTCACCTCAAAGAAAAGTTGTCTCGATCCAACAAAGGCTCAAAATCTGTGTCTGAATACCTCCATGGCATCAAGGCAATGGCAGATGAGCTCGCTATCATCAATTCCCCTCTTGATGATGATGATTTGGTCATTCATACAATGAATGGCTTAGGTGCTGAATACAAAGAAGTTGCAGCGTCCATTCGCACCAGAGAAAAATCAGTGTCTTTTGAGGAGCTGCATGATCTCCTCACTGATTTTGAAAGCTATCTCCATAGGGATGAAATTACTCAAGAATCCCCTCCTATCATTGCTGCAAATGCTGCTCAAAGAGGAAAGGTGAACTATCCAAAAAAAGGTCAGTACCCAGGAGCAAATAACAATTACTCTAATCAAAGGTCAACCTCTCCTAGTTCATCCAAAAGAGTCATATGCCAATTTTGTGAAAAACCTAATCACACAGCAAAGACATGTTTCAAACTGCATGGATATCCTCAAAAAACTAAGCCTGCACCATTCGCACATCATGTCAGAAGCAGCTCGCCCAATATTGGTAACTCATGGATTATGGACTCTGGCGCTACTCATCACCTGACTCGTGATCTGGAGAACTTGCATCTAACGAGTCCCTATCAAGGCACTGATCAGATTATTGTTGGAGATGGTAATGCTTTGCCTATTACTCACACTGGAAAAACAACATTTCATACACCATCTTGCACACTACACCTTCCCCAAGTCTTTCATGTTCCTTCTATTACTCAAAACTTATTATCTGTTTCTACTTTATGCAAAACTAATCCTATTTCTGTTGAATTCTTTTCTGATTGTTTTCTGGTGAAGGATCTGAAGACCAAGGCACCTCTGCTCAAAGGACAGCATAAGAATGGCCTCTACTGCCTCCCATCATCACCACAATACCATAGGGCACTTCACTCCACCTCCCAATCATTCCCACCTTGGCATCATATTCTTGGTCATCCTGCTGAAAGAATCTTGAGACATCTAACATCTCCTCTTAAAATAAAGTTGAATCATCCCTATCCTTGCATCTCGTGTGAAAGCTCAAAGAGTCATAAGCTACCATTCACTGAGTCCAGCATAAAAAGCTCAAAGCCACTTGAACTTCTTTACACTGATGTATGGGGACCAACACCCATTAGGTCTTTAGATGGTTTTTCTTATTATTTAATTTTTGTAGATCATTTCTCTAAGTATGTTTGGTTGTATCCTTTGAAAAATAAATCAGATGTCTCTTTCATATTTCCAAAATTCAAAAGTGTGGTAGAAAAGTTCTTTAATTTACCTATTGTCTCTTTATACTCTGATAATGGAGGTGAATTTATTAAATTAAGATCTTTTCTAACTCAACAAGGTATATCACATTTCACCACACCGCCTCACACACCTGAATTAAATGCCACAGCTGAAAGAAGACATAGACATATTGTCGAAACAGGTCGTACTCTCTTATATCATGCCAAATTACCGCAAAAATTCTGGTCCTTCGCCTTTCTCACTGCTGCATACTTGATTAACAGGTTACCTACACCTATTCTTGATATGCAGTCACCGTATGAAGTCCTACACAAAACAAAATCAAATATTCATCACCTACACTCCTTTGGCTGCCTATGTTTCCCTTGGCTAAAACCTTATACTAAATCCAAACTTCAACCAAGATCCACACCATGCATATTCTTAGGTTACTCTCCTTCTCAATATGCATACCACTGTTTTGATCCTAGAACTGAAAAAATATATACCTCTAGACATGTATCCTTCTTTGACCATCAATTTCCATATCACACCATGACCTCTCAACCTGTCCCAACCGAGACATCCAGCCAAAACACTTCCACACCTCCCTATCAGATCATACCTATCCAAACTACATTAAATACATCTCCACATGACCAACCAATGGGCATTACTACTGCTGGTCCTGTGACAGAGGTTCCTCTATCTACTTCACCAGGTAACATTTCCACTCATTCTTTACCTGATTCATCTATTTCAACTTCTGTTGTACCCACTAACAAACCAACCAGGGACATCATTGTCACCAGATCCAAAAATAACATATACAAAAGAAAACGTATGTTTGCAGCTTCCAAACATCCTTTGCCTGAAAATCTTGAACCATCTTGTGTAAGGGAAGCAATGAAGTATACTCAGTGGAGACAAGCCATATCAGCAGAGTTGGATGCATTAATTGGCAATGGTACATGGACACTAGTACCACCTACAAAGGGTCAAAATGTTGTAGGATGCAAATGGCTTTTTAGAATCAAAAGAAATCCAGATGGATCCATCTCTCGCTATAAAGCACGTTTAGTTGCAAAAGGATTTACTCAGTCTAAAGGTATTGATTTTCAAGAAACTTTTGCACCGGTAGTTCGGCCTCAAACTATCAAAGTTGTTCTAACCCTTGCCTTGGGTCACTCATGGAAAATGCATCAACTTGATGTAAACAATGCATTCCTACAAGGATCTCTCACAGAACAAGTGTTTATGGCTCAACCTCCAGGATTTAAAAATACTCAATTTCCAAATCATGTGTGCAAGTTGAACAAAGCAATATACGGACTACGTCAAGCTCCACGTGCTTGGCATGATTCCTTGAAGTCCTTTATCAACTCATATGGTTTTCTTACAAGCAAAAGTGATCCATCTTTGTTCATCTACATATCTGGCAACATTAAAATATACTTTTTGGTGTATGTAGATGATCTTCTTCTTACAGGCAATGATAATGAGTTCATGATCAAATTCATTGAAGCTTTGTCAAGACGGTTCTCTCTCAAAAACATGGGTTATCCTCATTATTTCTTAGGTGTTGAATTAATTCCTATAAAAAATGGACTTTACCTCTCTCAACACAAATACATTCGGGAAACACTAGAGAAATTTGATATGGAGGGGGCGAAACCATCACCCACACCGTTATCTTCCACATCAAAGCTTCAACTTCAGGATGGATCAGCTGCTACAGATGCCACTCACTTTAGAAGTATCATTGGAGCATTACAATATCTCAACCTTACTAGACCAGATCTATCATTTGCTATCAATAAGTTGTCTCAATTCATGCATAAGCCAACTGCACTTCATCTTCAACACTTGAAGCGTCTATTAAGGTATCTTAAAAATACCATCAACTTTGGTATTATGCTTCAAAGACCATCCACAACAAATCTATTAGCTTACACTGATGCAGATTGGGGAGGTAATGCTGATGATAGAACTTCCACATCAGCATATATAATCTTCTTAGGAGGTAATCCTATCTCTTGGTTGTCTAAGAAACAGAAAACAGTGGCAAGATCCTCGACTGAAGCTGAATACAGAGCTGTAGCTACATCAACATCAGAAATAATGTGGCTCACTAATCTCCTTAGTGAATTGGGGATCACTACACCTACTCCACCAAGAATTTTGTGTGATAACATTGCTGCCACATATTTATGCTCCAATCCAGTTTTACACTCAAGGATGAAACATATCTCCTTAGACTATCATTTTGTTAGAGAGCAGGTGCAAGCTGGAAACCTTCAAGTCTCTCATGTTTCAACCAAGGATCAACTAGCTGACATCCTAACCAAGCCGTTATCTACTGCAAAATTTGAAGATATTAGAGACAAGATTAAAGTTACTGATGGTAACTTAATCTTGAGGGGGCGTAATAGATCAACATGATCAATTGTTGAGCTGTACTATCTCTCACATAAATATAGGAACAGCTAGTCAATTGATAGATGTATTAGTTGTAGCATACGTATAGGAACAGATGCTGAATTAGTCATTCCTACTTAATAGTAACTGATCCTTATCACTATAGGAGCCTTAGCATACGTATAGGAACAGATGCTGAATTAGTCATTCCTACTTAATAGTAACTGATCCTTATCACTATAGGAGCCTCATCAGGAGCCTCTTTTGCTAACCTATGAAGTAGCACTTTTTGTAACTTACTGCTGTATATATTTATCTGATGTAACGTCAATTGAATCAACGAAAATACAATTCATTCTCATTACTTTATAAATATATGAGAGTATGGTATGGGGACGGGGAAGATAAAACCCGTCCCCACCCTGCCCTGTTGCCATGCCTATTTTCAGGTCCAACATTTTTCAACAAAACAAAGGAGAAAGTCAACTTCATTATTTCTAAAAATGCCATTACAAGAAGTTTGATTATTGGATGACCCATCTATCTATATGTTGCATTTTATCCAATGTAGTATAGGAGGCTGCCATGTCAATTCTAAAATTTGTGGAGCTTTTGTAGGGTGCAGATTGACATTAAACTTCTTTATAAGAACAAAATCAACAATATTGCATGAGGCCACAACATTTGAGTTGTTACCTGATAATGAGTGCTCGAGGTGATGTTGGATACGTAACTTCTCCAATGAATTTTCTTGTTATTGAATCTGGTTCCTTGCATACCAAATAACATTAAAAATGTTGATCAAGGCAGCAATAATCATAATTTTGCATTAAGGGACCCTAGCCTATTATAGAGAGACCAAATATCTTCTTGTGAATGAAAGTGTGGTGTAGTTAAGGGAGCACATTGAAGGAATGCAACAACCTTTGTGAGCTAGAATATCAGCAGTTGGAAGCTTGTCAAGCATCAATCTTCAAACAAGCAAAGACTTAGAAGAAGGGACGGGGCGTCTTTTGACCAAATACATTTGGCCCAACACTTTTAAATACCTCACTCCAGATAACTAACATACAAAACTTCTTATTGAAAGTAAAAAAGAAAATTGTCTAGTTTAATTGAAATTTTGACAAAAGATATGCATAATTGGAACCTTGTTTCTCTCCTAATGGACATAAGATAATAATCTAGAACCACATAAGTATGAATCTTCAAAAATTCTTAAATATGTATACAAGCTCCTACAAAAATAAACAACACATGAATTTTAAAGACTAACGATATTATAATATATTGATTACAAGATAACATGAAATTATCATTAGTGCTTATACTTTTTTGAAAACTTCATGATACACAATATTTGTCGCCTCTTTGCATATATCATTATCTTCATCCAATCAACTTCAATCATTTTCTAGAAGTAACACGAGAGATGATAGCAACGTAAATTTATCTTTATGTGAACACATGTTTTGGAAGATAAATGCTTACATAAGATAGGTATTGACCCTAACTTATATTTAATTTATGGTCATTTTAAAGCAAAAAGTTTTATTTTTTTAATTTTTTTTGAAAAAGCAAAGAAAAAATTATTAAACAAAAACACACCTCAAAGCATAAGGCATATTTTGAGGGTGTCAACTGATACAAACAATGAGAGAAAATGCTTCAACTTAAGAGAATACCACACCCCCTACCCATAAAAATATACATACTCGAAAGTCTCATAAAGATAGAGACAAACCAACACATAACATCCAACAAGCAAAAAGTTATCGAGAATTGCCTATGCTTGAATTTGAAAGGTAGATAAGGATCGCTCGGCACCAAATTCATCCTAGGGATGAATATTGGCTAAAAAAAAAATTTCCCTTTAAATTATTGGGTTAATTAAGTTTTTAGTCCCTACAAAATAAAATCACACTTTTTAGTCCCTGTGACATTTTCCTTAAGCATTTTAGGGACTAAAAATGCTGATGGAAAATTTTATAGGGACTAAAAATACTGATGGAAAAATTTTATAGGGACTAAAAATGCTGATGGAAAATTTTATAGGGACTAAAAATTGTGATTTTATTTTGTAGGGACTAAAAACAAAACTGTGAATATTTATAGGGACTAAAAACTTAATTAACCCTAAATTATTTTTAGGTTTCACTTTGACCCTTTTAGTCTGTGTTGTTTTATTTCGGTCCTTTAAGTTACAAATGTTGTAGAATTTGGCCCCTTATGTTCTTTTTTTTTTTTTTTTCATTTTACTTTGATCCCTTAGATTATAAATGTTGGGTACTTTGGTTCCTTAAATTATATATATTAAGACATTTTAGCCCCTAATAGGCAGGACTAAAATGTTTAAAGTTTGCTACTTAAAGTATCAAAGTATCTAATGTTTGTAAGTAAAATGACCAAAATGAAACGAAAAAAACTTAAAAGATCAAACTCTCTAATGATTGTAATTTAAAGGACCAAACTGAAACAAAAAAAAGCTTAAAGGACCAAATTGAAACCTAAGGGACCAAAAATATAATTTCACCGATGAATATTCTATCACCAACATTTTTTCATGTAATGGTAGTAGCAACTGTAGTGTTCTTCCCCCATATTAGTCACTTTTAACCTTGTACTACAATCACAAGACATCCTACTAGTTTCTCTCGTGAGCACTTAACAAAACATCTTACTTTTAATCTCAACCAGTGATTTGGAATTCCCGAACAATTAGTATCATTCAAAATTTAGTTGTGAACCATTCACCTTAAACCTCTGAATTTTCATTTGATCGACAAACAAAATTAGAGCCTAAATACCCTTTACCATCACATGGAATCCTTAACATTAGACAATCTTTTACATTCTTAATCGATCCATTTCTGATCAGATCAACCCAATGACATATTCAAAAAAGACTATGACACTCTATAGAGGTTTCTAGTTAGCGAATTACAATTACACAATGAGTCAATGCAAAATATTAGTCTTTTTCCAAAAACTACCATTTTCCATGATTTTTAAGAGGTGTCTTTTGATCGGATCAATCCAATGGCCTCTTCCAAAAAGACTATGACACCCTATAGAGTTGTATGGTTAGGTTATTACAAGACAATAGACACAAGGACTCAATGTAAAACATTACACGCTCTTTCCCAAACTACCATTAACTCACTCTAATCCTCTATAAAATCCTAAAATAAAAGTAAAAAAGAATATATAAAACAGTAAAATACAAGCTACGAAGAGAATTCATCAAGACTCTTTTGTCGATTAATTCCTCGACTGTACTAGATCAAATATCGCTATAAGGGGAGATCTTGATGTAGCAACATGTTGCTGTGAACTATTATAAAAATAACAGTGTATATTATTCTTCTCTTTAGTTTGTTATGTTTACTACACTTGAACTTCATACTCTTACAAAGCACTTTAAGGATTTGTTTGGTAAAAATAGTGGATAACTAATAAGCTAACTGATAGCTTATTATAGCTGATAGTTGGTAGCTTATAGTTGATGGCTGATGGCCGATAGCTGATAAGCTAATTGAAGTGTTTGGTAAAATTAAAGGTTCTAATATTACTAAAAAAATGTAAAATCGACATCTTATTATAATATTACCCCTCAAGATAAAGCTTACTAAGCTTTAAGCTTAGTACAAACATAACCCTAAAAATAAACCAAACCAATTGATAGCATAACCAATGAAGAACAACAACCAACCAAAGTGAGTAAGCATCATAGAGAGGGTCAACCAAAGAGAGTCACCATATTAAACGAAGTTGAAATCCAACAAAAGAGCCAATAGAAGGAGAAGCAACAAAAATAGAATTAATGGAGATATAATCATCCAAAAAAGGGAGAATCAACCAAATAGAGGAACCAAAATACCAACAAAGAGATCTCAAAGAAGAACCAATTAAAGAAATGAGTCATCATACTAATAGAGAGAAGCAACAAAAAAATCAATTATGTCTTCAATGAGAACTCTTCACAAAATATTATGATCACCGTCCTGCCTCACCAAATTATTCAATGAATCATCATAACATGATGATTCACAAACAAGTTGTGAGTATTATCTTGACTCACCAAACAGCAAAAAAAAACACCATAACATGGTTGTTTCACAAACAAATTGAGAACACCATCTTGACTCACCAAACAATCAAAATAAACACCATAACATGGTGCTTCACAAACAAGTTATGAGCACTATTTGACTCATCAAACAACAAAAAAACAACATTAAATGGTGATTCACAAACAAATGAAGTAGCTACTAACCAAAACCAAACGAATCCAACTCAAACTGAACCAAACTAGAGAAACAACCAAAAAGAAACAAATCAAGAGAACCAAACCTCTAAAATAAAGAAAATACAACCTCCACACTTTTGGGAACTCGACAATGGAAGTGACAACTAGTTTAAAGAGGATTGAACCATATTCTTGATTTCATGTTAACAATATAAGATTTCAGAGGGAATAACAAAGGATAAAAGTAGCGTTCATCAATGACATGACTTGTCAAAAGGCTACTAGAGAGTAGGGATGTTCAAATCCAAACCAATCCAAATTAAAACCACAAACCGATCCCAAAAAACTGAAAACTGCACAAAACCAAATAATATTGGATGTCTTTGGATTAACATTTTATGAAAACCGCTCAGATTGGATCGGTGTTTGGATTGAATTTTGGATGTGTTACACACATTGTTTATTTTCAGCTTTTAAGAGCACCCACAGAATAAAATGTTACCCTATTTCTTTTTGAACAGATCAGAGTCACATAATTTGCCGGGTTGAGTGGCGAACCGCGAATTGGTTCACGCGAACCGATTCGAGGTTCTTTTGCATATTGGTTCGCTCATATTCGTGAAGAAATTCGTCAAAACTCGTGAACCAAGATTACCCATAGAAACTAGCGTCATGAGAGTAAGGGGGATAGTTGTGAGTTGAAGAATGATGTTGTAGCCTAAAAGTGAGAAGAACACGAGAAAGAGTGAAGAAAGCCAGTTGAAGAAACTGAGACTGGTAGCGGCTGCTGCTGTCTAGAGGAACGAGGAAGAAGATAAAGAAATTAGGGTTAGTGTGTTGGCTGGGCTCTTACTGGACTAGACATTCTTTATATTGGGCTTTTCAAAATTTGGCCCAATGAATTGAGAATTGCTACTCAGAAGTAAACAATATAATAAGTATGGCTTTGTGAAAAAAAATTAAACGTAAACTCAATTTTTTTAAGTAAAGTATTTTATTTATTTTTTGTATAAAAATTTTAGTAAAAATAAAAATTTTTCTTAAAAATTTATTGATGGCTTACTATATTTAATTAGGTAATATTAGTATTACGAACCGAAGCGTACCGAAGCTCTATATTCCTACACGTACCGAATTCTTGTAATGTCGCGTACCGCGAACCCGTACCGCGTACCGACGCGAATTGCGAATTATGTGACTATGGAACAGATGAAAAAAATGTTACCCAACACACTTCAGTAGTAACTCTCGTTCTTCGTTCTCTCTCTTTCTCACACCAAAAAACTCATCGAACAAAATGGATCGGTGGCAACAATCACCACCGTCGCCGCCACCAACACCATCGTCACACATCATCCTCGTCACACCTCTCAAAAGTAGAGATGAATTCCACAAACAATCAATTGATTGCAGAAACAGAGCTATTCACCACACGATCGTTCTTTCTCTCTTCACAACCACTTCGATTCTTCGTTCAGTTCACAACGTCGTTTCATCAATATCCCATTCGTTTCAAAATCTTCATCTTAGGGTTCGTGATTTTGTTCTATTTAATTAAATTTGCGATAAGTGATAATTTGTATTTTTATGTTCATGTTGTAATTTGTTGATTTTCTTCTTCTTTATTCATTCATTTGTTTTTACATATGCTTTTGCTGAATCTTAGCTATCATCAATTTCGAAAACCGCCACCGTCGAGCATCAATGTTGCAGTGGCATCGACCTTCAGATTGTAGTTCCAACGACCAAAAGACACTACGGTTTCTCTCATTCTATCTCTCTCTTTGAGACCCCCTTTTTTATTTTGAAGGAGGAAGGAGTCTCTTTGAGACCCTAACTTGGCGACTCTCCCTTATTTTTCTTCCCTTTTCTTTTCAAGGTATTATTCTGTTGCATATAAGGTGTTTGATACTATGTCTCAATAAAATTTGACCTTATATTAATGTGGCAGTGGTTGATTGGTTTTAATCGTGATTGCACAGCCATCAAAAACCTTGATGCCGCAACATACATTGTGGTCCCACGCCTTATTTTATGTTTATTATGCAACGTTTGGCTTTTCTCATTGTAGCAACATAAGTCAAGTATAACTAAACTCATGACATGTTCACAACATGTTTTCAGTTTATTTCTATAAGCTCTCCAAATATCTTATGTAAATAGCTTATAGCTTATCTGAAAGCAGTTTATTTCTATTCATGCTAATTGTATAGTTATACAATTGTTTTTTGTGATCATAATTAGGAACCAACTTTAAGGTTAATTGCTATTTTTGACTAATTTAAAGGCACTGACTTCACGGGAATGGTTGAAGCAATTTATCATCACCTATTTTATGGGAATTACTGATTGGCTTGTGTATAAAAAATTGTGCCTCACTCTCTAAACTGCCAGGTACTAAATTCGTCCCACCTCATTCTTTTTTATTTCTATGAATTGTTGTTAGTTCCAGCATTAAAATGCACACTAAGCTTTACATACATGTATTTATCTAGTTCCAGCTCTAGAATGAACATCAAATAGAAATCATTTAATAAATTTTCAAAACAAATATAGTTATGTTAACAGACTATAATTGAGGTAGAGGCTGCAGTTGTGAGATTGCCAACTTCATGTTCCATGACTTTGGCATTGGAAAATGTTTCAGTACCATGAAATGCTGCCACATGTGTAACTGTAAATAAATATTATGTATTATAGGTTCATGAACATTTTCCATAAATATTTGGTTGTCAAATCTGTTCCCAATTCCAACAATCAGGTTCATCTTTCCTCTATTTAATATTGCCATTTGACCATTTTTACTTTAGTTTAAAAAATTGATTATGTTCTTTGGAAAATGAAGTTAGAAGCATTACTAATTAAATTGAACTTGGTGTGTTGTTGTATTCAGTATTAGATCATTAGACTACGTGAAACTGATTTTTTTTCTTGAAACTTCATTATCATGTCTAGTATTCCCCTTGAAACATTCACTACAAGAAATTTTAAGTTTTGCGACACAAAGTTTGCAACACTTTTTTGCAATTGTTTTTTTTCTTTTTCGTTCTATTGCATGAACTAAACTTTGTACTTCTTGCTTGGTGTTTGGAATGGAGTGAGTTGCAACTAGAAAAAAATAAAGACTCAACAGAGAAAAATCAGAAAAGAAAGTTCAATACACCTGCACAACAGATCTCATACATCGTCCACAATCATCACCTATGTAATAGAAAAACACTTGTAATTTTCAATTATACGCTATATCTGGTCCTATCTAGCTAGTCTAGAAGTGTAACATTAATCATAAAAAGAAACATAGTTCTAGAGCATTTATATCTGTCTGTTGATGAGTTATGTTCAAATGATGTAATCAGCTATAAAATCCAAGTGTAGTTGTTTATTAGTATAATAACTTCTTGTGGTGTTTGAATGGAAAGGAATAATACTATTAATTGGAGTATCATTATCTCATTCTTATGAAATGTTTTGTAATCTTTTTAATACAAGACTATAACGCTGAGAACACGACTATGTCTGCTCCTTGTGTATTTTAATAGGTAACGTAAGCAGTCTTAGTACTCCCAGCTTCCCTGCATAAATGCCACAAAAATGATTGAGAGTTTGGTGAAATTTTGCCAAATTTTTTAAACAATTAAATTCATAAAAATGGGATTTTATAAATCATTTTGGCTTTTCACCATCCGCATTCAACCACATTGATTACTTCTACCACATACAATATTCATTACTGTAATAAATATTCTATGTTTATGCTTTTGTAGGCAGTCAATCACTACACATCTACTGCAGCCAGCTAATGAAAACCTTACAACATCCCTGATTTGAGGACGCACTTGAAACAACTTGGTTTCAAAGGTTAGTTTAGTTTCCTTATACCCACCCTGTTTCGCATAATCTTTAATTGATACACAATTTGTCATAGGTTAACATAACTACCCAATATCATCATGTTATGTTTATTAAAAATTGAAAAATTTATTCTTATTCACGTGTGTTTTGCTTCTGTTGATAGAAAATTGATACATAATTTGTCATAAGTTAACGTATTGTGGTTAAAAAAATTGAAAGGTTTATTCATGTAACCACCTAATTTAGTTATGGTGTTGGTGTTGATGGTTCATCTAATGCTTTGTCTTTATATATATTGAATGAATTTGTGCTGATTTGGTATTGAGCGTTTTCTGCAAGTGAATGTTATGGCTTATTATTGTTGGGTAGCTATATGTGAATTTGTTACCAGCTAGCATGAATCTTAATAAAATATTTTTTTTTTACATTTTTTTAAGTGTTTACTTGTAATTGATACTAAAAACAAATATACTTTTGGTGCTTTTTTTTGGCAAAAAGTGGAACAACATTGAGATACTGCCACCATATATTAAAAAACAAAGGAAGAACAATTGGGGGGGGGGGGGGGGGGGGGGGGGGGGGGGGTAGGCCTAAACCCCCTCAAAAAGAAACAAATCTAAAGTTAGGCCAATCCAACTTGTCTCTAACATAAACAACCTGCAAGGTAGGAGGAATTGTGGTCCATATGGTTAATTGATTAATGGAAAGCCCAATATTAGCTAAACCATCTGCACACTGGTTACCCTCTCTAAAAACATGAGAAACAAGATAATTCATAGACCTAAGCATAATTATACAGTTTTTCCATCTGATCCTTAATCTACAAGGCATATTGTTCCTTAAAAAAAATATTTTTTTTTTTTGGTGCTTTTAACTACTGTGTGTCTATATGCGGGAAAATTTGACAAGGTGCTTGCAAGGTATGATTGTGTTGCATATGAGGTGTTTGAAAATTTGACTCAATGAAATTTCACTATGTTTTGCCACCGCTCCCACGTGAGTTTCTCCTTAGGAATTGGTTTCAATTTGTGTATAGTGATCTTAATATTATATCAAAATTAATATTATTAAGAATTTGACAATGAATCATTGTTTTTGTGTTTTAAAAAAATTGTTGGTGGAGTCATTAAAAATTAATATAAGAAAGATTGTTGTCGGTGTCATTAAAAAAATAAGAATTTAAATTATATTTATTTTTATATATTTTTGGTGTCATTGAAATAGATAATTATGGTTAGTTTGATTTGTTATAATTTGAAAGAAAAAATCATTTATATTTTTACTTTTCATCAAAATTTCATAAAAAAAAAAACCCACTTGGGTTGGTCTGGTGGTATTGGCTTGGGATCTGGGAGTGTGCTCCTCCTCGAGGTCTCAGTTCGATTCTCCCCGGTGCCAACTTGAGTGGGATAATTTAGCTTCATAAAAAAAAGTAATAAAAAAACATCGTTAATAATTTTCAAAAATTAGCGTAATAAAAAGAGTGGCAAGACGGGCACGTGAATGTCCGTCTTTTCGCTAATATATTATAATATTTTTAATAAAATCAAAAATAAAGTACGTTCTTTGTATCACAATAATTGCCTTATTTACAAAAAGTATTTCAAAATAGATATCATTTTTAATATAATATTCATTATCTTTTTCTAACTACACCTTTTAAATTTATATTATTTGCATTACTTTCGAGTCAATACGTTACACTTTGCATTAATAATGGTGAGGACAATAAACTACTTAAAAAATAATTTGTTGAAATTATCATTATATTTCTCAATTTACTTTTTCTTCATATGTGTGAAAATAAAAATATGACTTTTATTGACCGGAATTTAATTGAGTCTTCCTCCCTCATATAACTCCATATTAAGAGTCCACCATGAAGAGTCTATAAAAGGCACTCCATTGCAAGCATAAGAAGAACAAAATCAAAACAAAGTCTGCGTGTGAGTATTTTGCAAGAGAAAAGAAAGACCAGTCAGAAAATTTAGCCAAATCTTGTTTCTTATTAAGATTCACGATTCATATTTTTCGTTATCTAATCTCTACTAATTTTTCTTTTGGTTTTTTTCGGTTGTTTTATCTATATTTTCTTTCGAAAAGACACAATTTCAAATAAAATATCATTTACATATATATGTTTTCATTCTAGAGACAGTACATGATAAAAATAAAATAAAAGTTGTATTATTATTATTATTATTATTATTATTATTATTATTATTATTATTATTATTATTATTATTATTTAGGTTAAGGAAAATAATGAGATTTTATTATTTTCCTTAACCTAAATAATAATAATAATAATAATAATAATAATAATAATAATAATAATAATAATAATAATAATAATAATAATAATAATAATAATAATAATAATAATAATAATAATGCAACATTTATATTATTTTTATCATGTACTGTCTCTAGAATGAAAACATATATATGTAAATGATATTTTATTTGAAATTGTGTCTTTTCGAAAGAAAATATAGATAAAACAACCCGAAAAACAAAAAGAAAAAGTATTAGAGATTAGATAACAAAAATATGAATCGTGAATCTTACTGAGAAACAAGACTTGGCTAAATTTTTTGACCGGTATTTCTTTTCTCTTGCAAAATTCTCACACTCAGACTTTGTTTTGATTTTTCTCTTCTTATGCTTGCAATGGAGTGCCTTTTATAGACTCTTCACGGTAGAATCTTAATCTGGAGTTATATGAGGGAGGCAAGACTCAATTAAATCCTAGACAATAAAAGTCATTTTTATTTTCACACATATGAAGAAAAAGTAAATTAAGAAATATAATGATAATTTCACCAAATTATTTTTCACGTAGTTTATTTTCATCACCATTATTAATGCAAAGTATAACGTATTGACTCGAAAGTAATGCAAATAATATAAGTTTCAGAGGTGTAGTTAGACAAAGATAATGAATATTATATTAAAAATGATATCCATTTTGAAATACATTTTTTAAATAAGACAATTATTGTGATACAAAGAAGCCATAATAAGAAGTTACCCCACAAATTCACATATAGCTACCCCACAATAAGAAGCCATAACATTCACTTGTAGATAACGCTCAATAAATCAGCACAAATTCATTTAGTATATATAAAGACAAAGCTTTAACCAAAAAAAAAACAAAAGACAAAGCATTAAATGAACCATCAACACCAACACCATAACTAAATTAGGTGGTTACATGAATAAACCTTTCAATTTTTGTTAACCACAATGCGTTAACTTATGACAAATTATGTATCAGTTTTCTATAACAGAAGCAAAGCATATGTGAATAAGAATAAATTTTTCAATTTTTAATAAACATAACATGATAATATTAGGTAGTTATGTTAACCTATGACAATTTGCGTATCAATCAAAGATTGTGCAAAACAGAGTGGGTATAAGGAAACTAAACTAACCTTTGAAGACAAAAGAGTCATAAAGGGTGTGTGAAACCAAGTTGTTTCAAGCGCGTCCACAAATCAGTGATGTTGCAAGGTTTTCATTAGCTGACTGCGGTAGATGTATAGTGATTGACTGCCTACAAAAGTATAAACATAGAATATCCATTCCAGTAATGCATATAGTATGTGGCAGAAGTAACCAATGTGGTTGAATGCTCTAGAACTATGTTTCTTTTTTATTAATGTTACATTGTTAGACTAGATAGGACCAGATAGAGCGTATAATTGGAAATTACAAGGGTTTTTCCATTACATAGGTGATGATTGTGGAGGATGTATGATAATCGTCGTGTTGGTGTTTTGAGCTTTCTTTTCTGATTTTTCTCTGCTGAGTCTTTATTTTTTTTCTAGTTGCAACTCACTCAATTCCAAACACCAAGCGAGAAGTACAAAGTTTAGTTCATGCAATAGAACAAAGAAAAAAAAAAGTCCAAAACAGTGTTGCAAACTGTGTGTCGCACAACTTAAAATTTCTTGTAGTGAATGTTTAAAGGGGAATACTAGATATAATAATAAAGTTTCAAGAAAAAAAATCAGTTTCACATATTTTAATGATCTAACACTTAATACAACAACACAGCAAGCTCAATTTAATTAGCAATGCTTCTAACTTCATCTTCTAAAGAATATAATCAATTTTTTAAACTAAACTAAAAAAGGCAATATTAAATAGAGGAAACGTGAACCTGATTGTTGGAATTGGGAACGGATTTGACAACCAAATATTTGTGGAAAATGATCATAAACCTATAATACATTTATTTACAGTTACACATGCGGCAACATTTCATGTTACTGAAACATTTTCCAATGCCAAAGTCATGGAACATGAAGTTGGCAATACCACAACTACAACCTCTACTTCAACTATGTTGAATTCCACTACCTTAGATAGCCTGTTAACATATCTATATTTTTTTTTGCAAATCTATTAAATGATTTCTAATAGATGTCCATTTTAGATCTGGAAATAGATAAATACATGTATGTAGAGCTTAGATTGCATTTTAATGCTGGAACTAACAACAATTCATAGAAATAAAAAAGAATGAGGTGGGACGAATTTATTACCTGGCAGTTTAGAGAGTGGGGCATAATTTTTTATACATAAGCCAATCAGTAATTCTGATGAAACAAGTGATGATAGATTGCTTCAACCATTCCCGTGAAGTCAGTGCCTTTAAATTAGTCAAAAATAGCAATTAACCTTAAAGTTGGTTCCTAATTCTGATCACCAAAAACAGTAGTATAACTATACAATTAGCATGAATAGAAATAAACTGCTTTCAGATAAGCTATAAGCTATTTACATAAGATATCTGGTGAGCTTATAGAAAGAAACTGGAAACATCTTGTAAACATGACATGAGTTTAGTTATACTTGACTTATGTTGCGACTATGAGAAAAGCCAAACGTTACATAATAAACATAAAAGAAGGCATGGACCACAGTGTATGTTATGACATCAAAGTTTTTTATGGTTGTGCAATCACGATTAAAGCCAATCAACCACTGCCACATTAATTTAAATCAATTTTTAGCATTACAAAGCATTGCTGGACAAACTTCCATTGAAAATTAGGGTCAAATTTTATTGAGACAAAGTATCAAACACCTTATATGCATCAGAATAATACCTTGAAAAGAAAAGGGAAGAAGAATAAGGGAGGGTCGCCAAGTTAGGGTCTCAGAGAGAGAGAGAGAGAGAGAGAGAGAGAGAGAGAGAATGAGAGAAACAGTACTGTCTTTTGGTCGTTGTAACTACAATCTGAAGATTAATGCTACTGCAATGTTGATGCTCGATGGTGGCGGTTTCTGAAATTGATGATAACTAAGATTCAGCAAAAGCATATGCAAAAACAAATTAATGAATAAAGAAGAACAAAATCAACAAATTACAACATGAACACAAAAACACAAATTATCACTTATCTCAAATTTAATTAAATAGAACAAAATCACGAACCCTAAGATGAAGATTCTGCAACGAATGGGATGTTGATGAATCGAGCTAATGAATCGACGTTGTGAACTGAACGAAGAATCGAAGTGGTTGTGAAGAGAGAAAGAACTATCGTATGGTGAATAGCTCTCCTTCTGCGATCGATTGATTGTTTGTGGAATTCATCTCTGCTTTTGAGAGGTGTGATAAGGATGATGCGTGACGGTGGTGATTGTTGCCGCCGATCCATTTTGTTTGGTGAGTTTTTTGGTGTGAGAGAGAGAACAGAACGAGAGTTACTACCGAAGTGTGTTGGATAACATTCTTTTTATCTGTTCAAGAAGAAATATTGGGCAACATTTTATTCTCTGGGTGCTCTTAAATGATGAAAATAAATAATGTGTGTAACACTTTTATTAAATTGTCACTGCAAAAATGTTGCAAAATGTCATATGTATAGTAGTGCATTATTAGTAACATAAATTTTTTTTATTAACATATATTGTGCTAAACTGGTGGTCTAGTCAGGGCCGTCTTAACAAATTCATAGGCCCAGTTTTAGTTTTATAATGGATGCAAAAAAAAAAAATTATGGGCCTAAAAAAAAAAAAGTCATTTTAAAAAAAATTATACTTTGGTGGGGCTTGAATTATTCTTTGGTGGGACTTGAAAAACAAAATTATACTTTGGTGGGTCTTTGGTGGGACTTGAAAAAAAAAATTATACTTTGGTGGGACTTGAACCTTGAACACATGACCACTCACTCAACAAAAGCTACCCACGCCACTGAAGCACGCTAAGCGGAATGATGTTATTTGCTCTTAATATATATATAACCATTTTTCAGTGTCTTAAATATTTAAAAAAAATATTCTGGGCCCCAAAAAATTGGAGGCCCGGTGCCGTAGCCCAGCCTCGACGGGCTATGGGCCGGCCCTGGGTCTAGTCCATCACTTTCCTTAGACATTGAGTTTTAGCTCTCTTTCTCCTATTTTATTTTTTGTTATATTATTGTATTAAACTTGAGTGTTTTACTTTGACACGCCTTATGCTAGGTAAAACTCTCATTTTTAGTAATACATTTCATTTTAATTTCTTAAAAAAAAGCATATCTATTTATATGTTTTTTTTCCTTCTTATTTTAACACATAAAAATGTTCTAAAATAAACATTGATTTGCTTTTTCGATGTGATATAATTTTTCTTTCTTCAATTCTACTCTTAATTTAATATTGTCTATGCTGATTTCAAATTATTATATTTTACTATACATTTCTCTTTGTAAATTGCATCATTCTTTAACATATTTATAATTTTTCTTAAACTGTGTGAATAAAACGTAAGACGATTGTAAGAACGGATGAAGTATTTACTTTTATTCTTTTTTATCTTTTACTTTTGACTCTAAAGTCTTCCTAAAAAAAAAACAACTTTTGACACTAAAGTCTATGACTATGATCACTAACTATCTATTATTCATGATGTCACTTTTTCAAATTTTGAATGGTAAATGTTATCATATGTTTAAAAAATCATGGAAGATACACATTTTATGCGCTTATTTAAAAAAATTATTTAATATAAGTTAAAAGTTCTACTAAAAAATTGAGTAAAACAGTTGTTTAGTCTCATATAACATTTTTTATCATTATTATTAATAACGTTAAAAATTTGCACCCTTAGCTTGATCCAGAATCCTGGATACGCCACTGACCACACTCAACATATAAATATACATAGAAATGTTGACACAGACACACATATACACATCACTTTAAATTTGTGTTCATTCATAAGGATCAAGATATTTATTCTTTACTGTGGCTTTTTGACATACACTATTATATGTTCATTTTATATAAAATGTCATTCATATTGAGTTTAGGTATACATGTTTTTTATTTTATTTTTTGAAACGGTAAAATATATTAGAGAATAAAGAGGATGATAATAACATAGTTAGAGGTATAACTTGATTAGCAAGTAACAATGCTTAAGTTGTTGAATAACTGTGATTAGTTTGTACATAGGAGCATTGTATCACTATAAATACTCCTTGTATCAGTTTATTCATTCTATGAGAAATGAGATTTAGCTTTTCATATTTTCCATAACATGATATCTAGAGCCTTTCTTTCTCTCTCATCTCCACGAAGAAAGTTTGTTACAATGTTAGTTACAACAACTTTTCTTCATCTTCTTCGTTTCGCCATGGATTCTTCATGAATCTCCATTGATTTTTCTTCAGATTCTTCAGTTTATCGTTGAATTCTTTCTGTTTTCTTCTTGAATCAACTTGATTTATTTTCTCTCGTCTCGTATTGTTGCTCTGTTCTTCGCTATGTCTCGCAACAATAATCAAACCGATACTGAATCAGTTTCTATGTACATCCAAGTGAAGGTCCGAATTCAGTTCTTGTTACACCGCTCTTGGATGGATCCAATTATCTCGCATGGAGTCGTTCCATGATTCGAGCTTTTGGCACGAAGAACAAATTGAAATTTGTTGATGGTTCTATGGAAGTTCCTGATGAGGATGATTTGAATCGCAATGCTTGGGAAAGATGCAATCATCTTGTTCAGTCATGGATTATCAACTCTGTTTCACCTCAAATTGCTCAAACTTTGGTTTTTCATGAAACCGCCATTGATGCTTGGCTTGACCTTAAGGAACGTTTTTCCAAAGCTGATAGAATACGCATAGCTACTCTTCGATCCACAATCAACAATTTGAAGCAAAGGTTCTAAATTTGTTCTAGATTACTTTACTAAAATGCGTACTCTATGGGAGGAATTGAATTCTCATAGGCCTATGCCACATTGCACTTGTCCACATCTTTGACGTTGTGCTGCTATGAGGGAAGCACGCAATTTCAAACTTGAAGATCAAGTCATTCAATTTCTTACTGGACTTAATGATCAATTTTCTGTTATTAAAACTTAGGTTTTGATGATGGATCCTCTTCCATCAATCAACAAGGTTTACTCTTTGGTGATTCAGGAAGAAAGCAATAATCAATCTATAGCTTCTTCATTAACTGAATTAGTTTCCTTAGTTAATGATTTTGATCCACCCAACAAGTCTCAAGGGAGGGGTAAAGGTATTTCTACTGGTTCAAAGCCTCCTAGACATTGTAGCTTTTGTGGAAGAAGTAATCACACAGTTGATTACTGCTAGGCCAAACATGGATATCCCAATTTTCAGAAGCAGGCACCTTCTGTTAATGCTTCAAGTAGTAATGAAACAACTGAAGCACCACCAGGAAATAGCATTGCTGCAATTTCATTCAATATTGGTATTTCTCAAGAGAAATATGATCAGCTTGTTAGTTTGCTTCAACAAGTAAACTTGCTTCCTTCATCATCTGTTTCCTCCCCTAGTGCCAATAATATCATTTCACCCCCTATGTCAGGTATATCTTCTATATTTTCTTGTTCAATAGCATCTAAATCTGATATTTGGGTTTTAGATTCAGGAGCTAATGAACACATTGTTTCCTCCACACATTGGTTCACTTCATATCCAAAATTTTACCTAAACCGGTGAATTTACCTAATGGTACCTCTGTGTTAGTTGAATATGCTGGCACAATTCATTTTTCACCTCAATTCTATCTTGATAATGTCTTGTTTTCTCTGTTCAATTTAAACTTGATATCTATCTTTAAAGTTTGTGAGTCTCTGAATTGCCATGCCAATTTTCATGATAAGAAATGTTTCTTACAGGATCTACACTCCCAGAAGATGATTGGTTTGGGTAATCAATTTGAAGGTCTTTATAGATTAGATTTAGATTTTTTCAATTGTCCCTTAAACAATAAAGTTTCTGTCAATAATATTGTTACCAATACCAATCTTACTATTCCTTCTTCTACTTTGTGGCACTTCAGATTAGGTCATGTCTCTCATAAGAGATTGTCTCACATGTCTCAACTTTATCCAAGTCTCACTTTTGATTCACATGCCACTTGTGATATATGTCATTTTGCCAAACAAAGAAAATTACCTTTTCCTTCTAGTTTGTCTGTTGCCACTAGTAAATTTTAGCTTTTACACTTTGATATTTGGGGCCCTTTGTCCACCACTTTTGTGCATAATCATAGATATTTTCTTACTATTCTTGATGATTACAGTAGATTTGTTTGGATTGTTCTTTTAAAATCAAAGTCTGAAGTTTCTCAACATGTTAAAAACTTCATTTGTCTCATTGAAACTCAGTTTCACATCACCCCCAAAACCATAAGAACTGATAATGGGCCTGAATTTTTACTCAATTCATTTTATGCTTCCAAGGGCATTTTACATCATAGATCATGTGTTGAAACACCACAACAGAATGGTAGGGTTGAAAGAAAACACCAACACATCTTCAATGTAGGAAGAGCTTTACTTTATCAATCCAAACTTCCTTCTTGTTATTGGTCTTATGCTCTCCTCCATGCTACTTTCATCATTAATAGAGTCACTTCCCCTAATCTTCACAACAAATCTCCCTATCAGTTACTACATAATAAGTTGCCTGACCTTGAATCCTTCAAAGTGTTTGGTTCATTGTGCTATTCTACCACTCTCCAAGCAAAAAGAACAAAATTATCTCCAAGAGCTAGAAAATCTGTCTTTTTGGGTTATTCTATTGGATTTAAAGGTTCAGTTCTCTTAGACTTACACTCTAGAGAAATTCATGTTTCTAGACATGTCATATATCATGAGCATATTTTACCATATCCTTCAAATCCCTCCTCCATTACCACCACTTGGGACTATTTTTCCTCTGATACTTGCAATGCAAGTAACCCTTTGCCTGTTACTCCACCTCCCATCCCTACACCCATTATTAACCCTGAACCTCCATATAATGAACCATCATCTCCCACACCACCTCATTCACCACCTGTTATCAGAAAATCATCCAGAACTTCGCATCCACCATCCCATTTACAAGACTATGTCTGCAGTCATGTTTCTTCTGATTTGTCTGTCAAGTATCCTTTCTCTGATTCAGTGTCTTACAATGCTTTATCTCCATCTCATTGTGCTTTTTCTTTGTCCATTGATTCTCACACTGAGCCAACAACATACGATGAAGCAAGCAAACATACTTGTTGGCAGCAGTCTATGCAAACTGAACTTATAGCTCTTGAAAATACTGGTACTTGGAAACTGGTGGATTTACCACCTGATATCAAACCAATAGGATGCAGGTGGATATACAAAATAAAACATTAAGCAGATGTCACCATTGAGAGATATAAGGCAAGATTGGTTGCCAAGGATTATAATCAGATTGAAGGGCTTGACTATTTTGACACCTATTCACCAGTTGCTAAGCTTACCACAGTGAGAACTGTTATTGCCTTAGCTTCAATCAAAAATTGGCATATTCATCAGCTAGATGTGAATAATGCATTCCTTCATGGTGATTTACAGGAAGATGTATACATGATTGTGCCTCAAGGTGTCACACCTACTAAACCAAATCAAGTTTGTAAGCTCATGAAATCTCTTTATGGTCTTAAACAAGCAAGCAGAAAGTGGTATGAAAAACTCACTTCCCTTCTTCTTCAACATCAATATACACAATCCAACTCTGATCATTCATTGTTTATTAAACAAACTGCCAATTCCTTCACAGTACTCTTAGTGTATGTTGATGATGTGATAATTGATGGCACTTCTCTGCATGAATTCCAATACATCAAAAACATTTTACATTCATCCTTCAAGATCAAAGATTTGGGTCAACTGAAGTATTTTCTTGGTTTGGAGGTTGCTCACTCTTCTCAAGGCATTTCACTTTGTCAGAGAAAGTATTATCTGGATCTTCTATCTGATTCAGGTCATTTGGGATCCAAACCTGTTTCAACTCCCTCAGAACCATCATGTAAGCTTCATCAAGATTTTAGTGCCCCTTATCATTATGTTCCTTCTTATAGGAGATTGATTGGTAGATTGATCTTGTAACACCCCATTTTTCAGCACCAAAGATTGCGTCTGTTTTTTTTTTTTTTTGAACAAAAGAATAAAGTTTAAACCTTTTTTAAACACACAAGTTATAGACTTTTATTAACAAAATAAAATAAAGGTTCATTTTCAAAATGAACGTGATAGAGCTTTTATATGAAAACTGATTACTTTACAAGACATAGGTACATCCCTACGCAGAGGGAGAATTTTCTAACAAAAGGGTTACCCAAAACTAAAAGGAATCCTGAAGCTGATCTTTAGTTATAAAATAAATAAAGTTGGGTACTAGACCTACTAATGACATTAAAGCTCAAGGCTTGCTCCCTACCGACTATGTGGCTGGTCTCGAGTACATCCCCTGTGAACGTTATCTATCCTGAAGCTAAGTTAAACCCCCAAGGCGAAATAGTTCGCTCATCTGTGAAGGTGAAATCACCATCTTCCACGGTGGTAGCTCGTCTTCCTTCAGAATCTTCTCAATCTAATGGCGTATAGCCCACATATCCACTGAAAGGGTCACCAATCCAAAAATAGCAAATACACAGGAAGCATAAACAGAGAAAATATTATACGTGGGTTAAAGATCTCATTTCAACCCACCTATGGAAACAAGTAGAAATTAAGATTAATTAAAACTAATAAGACTCGATTCGTAATGCAATGCCTATATGCCTATGCATATGATTCCGGAATTAATACCGCTCCGCAGAGGGTTGTGGCCGCGCCACTAAGGAGATGAGTATCTACTCATCTATCAGACTCAATGATCCGCTACGGGATAAGGTGGTTTTAAAACGCACCCCGTGCCACCTCTCCGGTGTGCACCTCGTGACTCCTCTCTGGTGGCCACGTTTACTATGAAATGCATGAGCATACGATTCCCCTTATATGCGAAAAATTTCTAATAATATGCAACATGTCAATTTTAGCATAAGCATATGTAAATAATTTATCTCATGCATAAAAGACTGCACATATATAATCATTTATTCACCTTGGAAATTAAGCATCATAAATCACATATGAAAATACGGAGCAATTATACATAACAATTTATCATATATAAATATATCTAAAAATGGATAGGTGTCCTTACCTCGAATAGCTTTTCATCCAAATAAATAGTTGTTTCCCTTTTATTTCTTTTAGTCATGAAAGACCCTTAATAATCCAATAACCATCCAATTAAATGCTTTTATTTCTCTTCTTACTCACTTCTCCAAACTCTCACAATCTCACTTTACTTTCAATCAAACCTTACTCCTCTCTCAAAATTCATGACACTGACACTTAAGAGAAGGGAAAAGAAACCGGAGCAAATAGAGAGATGATCAGATATGAGAGAGGGAGCAATAAAATACTACTCAGACTTGAGAGAGAGCGAATAAGAAACTAGAACATGATGAGATTATACCCGAGAAGGCATGATTTTGAAGATTTAAAATAATGCCAAGATCTATTATTATTTTATTTTAGGTAATGGTTAACACTTTTAAAAAGTTTTCTTCTATCTAAAGCAACCTAACACTTTAAAATAACTTTTGATTAAGAAATAGTTTTCTAGTTTTAGTTAAAGTTATCTTATTTTAACGAGTCTTGAATTCTAATGATTCATAACATCTTTGTCTCTAAATTTCTACGAAAGTTCAACGGAGTCTCATTTGTTTTTACACCGTTTTCCAAATTTCTTTAAACTAGTTAAACCTTTAAGCATGCTACCCAAATTATCAACCACAAGAATATATATTTTTTTTTTTGAAGGAAAGAATATATATTTTTTTATTGTTTCTAAATCAATTGAGATTAACCATTTTTTCTACAAACGTTACGTTGAGAACAGTTCAGCGTATATATCTAATTTTTTTTCTTTAAACTTTTCATTCAAAAGAATAAAAACAATAGTATATTTAGTGTCTAATAACTATTCTATTTAGTTATCAACTAACTCATTGGTTTTAGACTAAAAGTGGTAAAAGTTTAAGCATATTCTATAGTATATTTTAATACTAAAATTAAGTGTCCTTAACAAGGTTCATGACTAAATCTTATGAGACTATTTTTAGACAGCCACGACGTTTGTTTTAAACACCAACAAGTAAATGACAAAGATTTTGAAAGACACAACAACACCTACGTCATAGATTTATATAGGTTATAATATGATAGAGATTATTAAGTCTTGGCCATTTAAGTAGAGAAAAGAGTGAATATAATTTTTCTTACCAAAATTGATCCATAACCTTTAATTATTCATCATCCTTAATACTAAAAGCATAACATCTCCCTAAGTTCATATAGTTAAACTTTGTTAGTGATGGTCTGAAGAAAATCAAAGTCCAATATGTCCATATATTTAATTTTCTTTTGTTATGGCAGTTTCGAACATTTCGAATTATTGACCAAGAACATTTTTGCCCGATTAGATTTATGTCCAAAAATATATTTTGCAAATGATTTATTCCATATCTTGAAAATTAATTAATATTAATTAACATGTTAAAAGTAGAATCGAGATTCTAAATTAAAGTCTTTTTCCGTTTTAGTTCAACTAGGAATTATACCAATATTAAAGTCATTAAAGATAATTATATCCTTTTCCCTTTAAAATTAAGACAGTTTAACATGCATAATCATTTTGAACAAAATAAAATCTTTTTCAAAATCAAACATCATTAATTTAATTAAAAACCATAACACTAAATGACTAATTTTCTTTTGAAACAAAAGTAATGGTTTTACGGTTCACAAAGTTTTATATACATACTAAAAAAAGAGATTTATATACATAATTTTTTTTTTTTAAAAAGCTTGTATACTACACGTTCAAGGCTTTGAATCAAGGAAAAAAAAGAGAAATGAAATTTTCACCTTTCCTGGTTAAGTGAATAATGATCAATCGAGTATGGCTTAATTTGCATAGATAAGATCATCTATTCTTCTTAAAATTCTATGAATAGATCCATATATGTCACAGAAGCTTAGGTCTAAAATTTAGTTGACAAATTCCAAATATTGAAAGAGTAAGACTTGTTTGGGTTTATAATTCTTTACACACTTTGTGAGAAATAGAAATCAAAATCAAGGAAAGAGTAGAGGTTTTCATGAGACGTTATTACCTTTATCAAGGGCCTTGAACAATTTTTCTTTGATGTCAAAGTAGAAGAAATAAGGGAGGAAAGAACATAGAAGAATGAATGAATAAATAAGAGAGATGGAAGGTTTATGGTTTTGTAGAGAGAGAAATAGGAAGAAGAAGAGATAAAGAAAGGAGAGAAGATAGAAGATAGAACAATGAAGAAAGAAGAGAACAACTAGAGAGAAGGATGAAGAATAGAGAAAGAGAGAGACACGTGAGAGAGAAGAGGAAAGAAGAATGAAAGAATGAAATGAGAAATGTGAATTTGGTTGGCTTTGGCTTGTGTGTGTGTGTGTGTGTATATATATATATATATATATATATATATATATATATATATATATATGCAAGTGAAAGAAGTTATATAGAAGGGTGAAAAAGAAAGAACAATGAAGAGATATGGATGAGGAGAGAAGAAAACAACTAGATAGAGAGAAGGAAGAGAGAAGGAACGTGAAAGAATGAAGAATGAAAAGAGAAGAGAGAGGATAGGGATTGGTAGATATTTTCTTTCTAAAGCAAAGCAAATTATCATTAGACTTTACTAGTTATCATTAGTTCCTTAATTAATATAAGTTCTACCAATTTCCAGTATTCTATCACGACTAGAAAATTATTTTCACTACATTAATCTATCATAAATAATTTTATGAGTCTATACAAAAAATTTCGTACAAAACGGAGTTTGTTTTGAAAATTAAGCGCAATCAAATTTCCGTTTATCGAAGAGACTGAAAATTAAATTCTCGAGAAATTTTCCGAAAAATTTATCATGAGACGCTATCGTGATAAAAACCACAAAATATTCCAGTAGCGATAAAAATTCATCGTCGAAGGTATTATTTATTTTTATTTGATCATAAACTAAAATAAACGAGGTAGCATAATATTATATTATTAACATTTATTTATTCTTAAAATTACGGGTCTTACTGATCTATCTCACCAATACCAGACCAGATATCACTTTTGCCACTCAGCAACTCAGCCAATTCCTCTCTTCCCCTACTGAGAAGCATTTTCAAGCAGCTACTAGAGTATTAAGATACTTGAAGAAGTGTCCTGGTCAGGGTCTCTTATTTCCTAGAGATTCTTCTATGATGCTTTCAGGCTTCTCAGATGCTGATTGGGCGGGTGCCTTGATTCTAGAAGATCAATATCTGGTCAATGTTTTTATCTTGGGAAATCTTTAATTTCATGGAGAACTAAGAAACAATTAACTGTTTCTAGATCCTTTTCTGAAGCAGTGTATAGAGCTTTGGGTGCTGCCACTTGTGAACTTCAATGGATCCTTTATTTGCTTAAGGATCTGCATGTGTCCCTTATAACCACCTGTCCTCTATTGTGACAATCAAAGCGCCATACACATAGCTGCAAACCCTGTGTTTCATGAAAGGACTAAGCATTTAGAAATTGACTGTCATCTGGTTAGATAAAAGATGCAAGCAGGAATCATGAAGCTTCTGCCAGTTTCTTCTAAAGATCAACTAGCAGATTTTTTTCACTAAACCTCTCCTTCCTCAACCTTTCATGTGCTACTATCCAAGCTGGGAATGCTTGATATCTACCATGTCCCAGCTTGTGGGGGACTATTAGAGAATAAAGAGGATGATAGTAACATAGTTAGAGGTATAACTTGATTAGCAAGTAACAATGCTTAAGTTGTTGAATAACTGTGATTAGCTTGTATATAGGAGCATTGTATCACTATAAATACTCCTTGTATCAGTTTATTCTTTCTATGAGAAATGAGATTTAGCTTTTCATATTTTCTGTAACAAAATATATTAAACCTACACAAGTCTATAACATGCAAAGCTAAGCTTATTTCCTAGAGCCATAGATAAATCTTATGGGCATATCTCTCATGCACATGTACAAACGCCATCTTTTCTCCTCAAGTAATAATATGGCTTTAAGCACCGCGGTTTCAAAGGAAATTTGCAATGCTCATTTGAGCAATCTTCATCTAATATTCATCTAACCTGACCTGTTGTAATGAAAAAAGAGAATAAAAAGTTGTTATTAAAATGATAAAAAATATTATGTAGGGAGAAATAATTATATTTAAAAAGGTAAAAGAATGGTTTACCTTCAACTTTTATTGAAACAAGAAATAGGAAAATAAAAATAATAACATACATAAATTTAACAATTCCTGCCATATTTTCTCCAACCTGCGTGTAAGAAATAAAATATGTTTTTATAAATTTGATCTGTAAGTTTAGTCCTCTCGTTACACACATTAAATAGCTTTTAGGGCTTATGGAATAGTAAGAAAATGTCACTTAAATACATCAAAGGGTTGAGTTTGTCTCTATAATAATTATTAAATTAAATGTCTCTAATTTATATAAAAGCAGTGTGTTTGTCCCTTTCATGCATTAAGTTTAGAGGACGCGTGAAGAACTCACAAATCATAAGAATAAATTATTGTTTTACCAAGTTTCCTTCATTTTCTAACCTTTTCGCTTGACGGAAAAGGGAAAATCACTAAAGAGGTATAATGTTTGTTGTAATTGACTTCAAATTAGTGTTCTGAGGGAATCCAAAATCGTGACACGGATGTGTGTCGCGATTTTCGAGGCAGGAAGCATGGTTTTAGCTTAAGGCAAATTGCGACACGATTTATAGCAGGTGTGACACAATTTTTGGATAACGTTGTCGTACCTTGGATTGTACGTTACGAATCGTGACACAATTTTGACAATCGTGACACGATTTTGACTGTTATAGGGTATTATTTAAGTGTGTCAGTTCAGCTTTTTGAAGAGAGCTTAAAGAGAGAGAAACTTGAAAATGTAAAGGAGGTAACTTTAGGGTTGCGTGTCTTTGTAATGAGGTTCTCTTGGGTTGGGAAACATTGTAAACACCTTGAGTAGTGGTATTTTTCACCATTGGAAGGATAAAAAAAAGCTTTCTTTAGTGTTTTCTCTTAGGATTCATTGAGAGTGTGGGTGACTTTAAAAATGGGTAGAAATTAGGTCTCGTTTTTGTGAGCTTTTAAGCTAATTTCTTGTAACCCTTTTGTATCACTTTCATCTTAGTGGATCAAAGAACTGCTCTCTCTCCCCCGGAGAAGGTCATATTAGACTGAACTGGGTTATCTATCTTGGTGTGTTTGTTTTCATTCTTGCCTTCTTATCTTGTTGCCTTGATTATGCTTGTGGTGTTGATTTACAGATAGATTTAGATATGTTTTGTTGTTGTTGTTACTTGAGGATACTTTACTCATTGATTACTACTCCTTTTGTTTCACACATCTTTGTTTTCATTGGTGTGATTTTGTTCGAATTCACAACAATGTTGTTGATTTCGTGTGAGCCCTAGGCTATATTAGATTTGTAGCTATTGTATATTTTAGATTTTAAATTCACCTATAACTAATCAAGATAGCATGAACATTTTATAATTGGAATGATGCATGTTTGGATTGATGGAAAAGAATGTAGTAGAAACCCAAATTTTTAAATCCTATAAAAAAAGTTACTTCGCAAGCCAATCCATTGGTTAATTTTCCTAAGTTAGAAAAGAACCATTCATTTAAATATTTAGTTGTACAAAATATTTATTCTTTTGTTATGCATAATATTTGAAGGAATATATTATGAAAACATAAGAAATTATCGTAAAACAATTAATTATTTGAAATTGAATGAAATAAACACAAGAATCGTAGCTCCCTAAATTTTGCAATGCTTTTATATATATCATAGTTTTAAATTAATGGTTTGAGCTTAGATTATCTTAGATGAGCTTGTCCATCGCACATTGCGATGTAATTGATTTGATATCAAGTCTATTTGTCTAATATCTAAGTGAAAGGACAATTACTATCTAAGTTCAAGAGCACCTGCTCGAATTGTGAGATGTACTCACAAAATCACGCTCAAAGGCTCGCATCACATTGTGATGTTGTTAAAATATGTCTTAGTATTTGTTTTCGCTGGTGAACCTCAGGTCAGACCTAGTAGGCACGATGCCAGGTATACTAAGCCACCAATGTTTAGTATTTTTGGAGGGTAAAAGTGAACAGCTTAGAGTTTAGTTAGAGACCTCCATATGTAGGAGAGGATTATAGTTTTTTTGTGGACTTGATAAATATCTCCTATAATTGAGGGTGAATACTTACCCCTCAACTGCCCCCTGGCCAATAGTTTTGGATATCCAGGTGCTACTTACCCCTTAAGTTTCGCTCAGGTAGGGGGAAACTTGTTCTTGAAGTAACATGACTCCAAGGCTTAGGTCATGGATTCCCTCTTTTCTTTCTAAATGAGCCCTTATTAGTGTTGGATGTGTGGGTCGAGACATCTATGTAACCCACAATCTCTAAGCACAAGGCATGTAAGGGTGAAGTGTCTCCATAGTGAATCCTGGCATAGACTGAATGACCTATCCAGTCCACATTCCTCTAAACACGAGACCTATAAGATGAAGTGATTAAACATTGAATCCTAGTGTGGTCTCAGTTATTAGTCCAGTGCATACCCCTCACCCACCCAAGCACGAGGCCAATAAGGGTGAAGTGCTTGATCTTTTAATCGAGTATATAGTTTGAATGGACCGTTTGTTTTGAGTTTCCTTCTTGGGTTCTTTCATTCCTTTTAACACTTTCGAATAGAAACATTATTTATTAGTTTTTCTTCTTTTACAAGGTTGTCTGATGTTGTCCCTTTTCTTTTGTGTTCATTCATAAGGAATAAGATATTTATTTTTGGGCTTAATACATGTTTTTGGTCCCTTAACTTATTTTTGGTTTTCATTTTGGTCCACTAATTATAAAATGTATCAATTTGGTCCCATAACTCTTCTGCCGTTTGCAATTTTGGTCCCCTCCGTTAGTTTTTAACCTTAAATGTCAAAGGTGAACCAATTTTACAGGTGGTCTACCATAGACTTTATTAAATTTTTAATTTTAACCGTTTGATCTTTTTTTTAAATAAAGATTGTTGGATCATGGAGGGATCTATGTTAGCTTATAATGAACCACAACCACCTAATTTTTATCTTCATCTTCTTCCCCTATCAATCTTCTTCATCTGCATCTTTATTCATCTTCATCTTAAGCAAAAATCCTGAGAATTACAAAATCACATAGATATTTTCTAGAAGCCCCAACACGTCAAATTCCAAAAACTATTGCAAAAACAAAATCAAAACATTCAATCTGCAGAGGCATGCGATGATGATTCCCTGCAACCTGAATTTCTTCTCCTTCTCATCCTTCTCATTCATCTTTGTAAAACCCAAAAGAATTAATTTTCAAAAATCTTTCATAACAAAATAGATCCTCCACAGTCCACACAACAACCCTTTAAAAAAAAAAAAACAGTAAAAAATGTATTAACGTGGACATGGGTCTTTAACATAATTTTCGTTCTCTTCTCTAACCTTGAGAAACAAGGGTTTCAGTTCTGCTGCAAAATAAGAAACGGCGGGTGTAACAAAGATGGGTGATGGCTTTAAGATCGTGAAACGCAAGCTCTCAAAACGATACCGTTTCGACTCCATCTGTTCCTGAAACCAACGCCGATAATCCATTGCCGGAATTACCGAAAGAACTCATCGACGAAATCCTTGCAAGACTTCCCGTGAGATCCCTCCTTCAATTTAAACGTGTCTGCAAATCATGGAAAAACCGATCCTCAATTTGCAAAGAACCATCTTCGAATCTCCACTGCGAATCCACTTCGAATCTCCACATTGCACATCTGGATTTTTTTTCCTTTCTTTATTGTATATGAATTTTTGGCTTAGCATTGTTTTTGGATCAAGCGTTTGAAATTTGAAAACACTGAAACTGTCCCTCTCAAAACCATTTCTCTGTAGAACAGTCTCTCATTCTCCATTACAGTAATGGGTGTCAAGAATTTGTGGTGAATTAAAATGGGTATGTGTTGGATTTTGAGTTGCAGGAACTATGATGAAGAACACACAAATATGTTGCTTTTTAGAAACAGAAAAGAATGAAGAGGACGAAGGGAACACATCTATGAAGCCCGGATACAAGATACGATACGGATACGATACTGTACTGATACGTCGATACGAGAAAATTTCAAAAATCAAGATACGATACGGCTGGGATACGTTAATAAAAAAATTTATATAATTAAATGTACAATATAATTATAACCATTCTTTTAATATGCAAATATATTAAAAAACAAAAGAAATTAGTCATAGGCTCGTAGCACATCAACATAAATATAAATAATATTGACGATTAAGAGGGTGATGATTAGTCAATTACATACACAATATATCCCAAAAAGAGCACCATAAGTGCTATACTATATCCAAAAGGAACATTGTTAGTGTTATACTATATCGATCCAAAAAAGAAGCACTATACTCAAGAGTTTAGTTATTTTAGTTAACATTAATTGGGAAGTATTGGGGCAGGTATCGGTGCAGGATAATTATCTGATACTTTCCTGATACGTATCGGGAAGTATCGGATAATTATTTATTTTTTTAAAAAAATTTAATTTTCGGATACTCTTCTGATACGTATCGGGAAGTATCAGGCAGGTATTAGTGCAGGATACGCAGGGGATACAATACGTCATCCATTTTGAAGTATCATGGCTTCACAGGAACACATAGAAGAGAAGAAAGAATTTTTTTATATTTTTTATTTCTATTTTTATTTTTTATTTTTAGGAAATTAATAGAAATAATCATATGTTGTGAGCCTCACTGTTTATCTGTGCGCTTTCTAAATCCAGCCCTTGATCACCCATCTTAATTGACATGTGGACAAGGAGTTAACAATTTTTGAAAAAACCTAACGGAGAGGACCAAAATAGTGAACGACAGAAGATTTATGGGACCAAATTGAGACACTCTATAGTTAAGGGACCAAAGCGAAAACCAAAAATAAGTTAAAGGACCAAAGCATATATTAAGCCTTTATTTTTGACATACACAAGTCTATAATACATCAAAACTAAGCTTATTTCCTAGAGCCATTGATAAATCTTATGGACGTTTCTCTCATTCACATATACAAAAGCCATCCTTTCCCCTCAAGAAAAAACGTGGCTTTAGGCACCGCGCTTTCAAAGGAAATGTGCACGTATATTCTTGACAATCTTCCTCTAATATACACCAAACACGACCTGTTGTAACGAAAAAAGTGAATAAAAAGTTGTTAAAATGGGATAAAATATTATGTAGGGAGAAATAAAGAAATTTAAAAAGGTAAAAAAAATGGTTTACCTTCAACTTTTATTGAAACAAGAAATATGAAAATAAAGAGAATCATAATATACATAAATTTGAAAATTCCTGCCATATTTTCTCCAACCTACGTGTAAGAAATAGAATATGATTTTATCAATTTGTAATCTGTATATTTAGTCCTCTCCTTACAAACATTAAATAACTTTTAGGGCTTATAGAATTGTAAGAAAATGTCCATTAAATACATCAAAGGCTTGTGTTTGTCTCTTCAACACACACATGTAATGTTAACCCCTCTCCTTCCTAAAACTATAATCATTATTAAGTGTCTCTAATTTAATATAAAAGCGTTGTGTTTGTCCCTTTCATGCACTAAGTTAAGAAGACACGTGAAGAACTCACAAATCATAAGAATAAATTCTTGTTTTACCAAGTTTCCTTTATTTTCTAACCTTTTTGATTGACGGAAAAGGGAAAATCACTAAAGTGGTGTATGTTTGTTGTAATTGACTTCAGATTAGTGTTATGAGAAAATCCATAACCGTGACACGATCAAATAGGCATGTCACGATTTTCGAGGTATAGTATGGTTTCTCTTAAGGTAAAATGTGACACGATTTGTGGCAGGCGTGACATGATTTCTGGATAAGGTTGTCGTACCTTGGATCGTACGTTATGAATCGTGATACGATTTTGACAATTGTGACACGATTTTGACTGTTACAGGATACTATTTAAGCGTATCAGTTCATTTCTTTAAGAGTTTGAAGAGAGAAAAACTTGGAAATACAAAAGAGGTAACTTTAGGGTTGAGTGTCTTTGTAGTGAGGTTCTCATGGGTTGGGAAACATTGTAAACACCTTGGGTAGTGAGATTTCACCATTGGAATGATCAAAAAGTTTTCTTTAGTGTTTTCTCTTAGAATTCATTGAGATGTGGGTGACTTGAAAAATGGGTAGAAATTAGGTCTTGTTCTTTGTGAGCTTTTAAGCTAATTTCTTTTAACCCCTTTGTATCACTTTCATATTAGTGGATTGGAGAGTTACTCTCTCCCCCATAGTAGTTATATTGGACCGAACTGGGTTACCAATCTTAGTGTGTTTGTTTTCATTCTTGATCTCATATCTTGTTATTTTGATTATGCTTGTGGTGTTGCTTTACACATTTACAATATAAACAATTGACACCCTTTTCATTCACAAGTACACGTGGCAGTTTCTAGGATGATTTTAAATTAATGTTAGACTAATCAATGATATGCTAATTAAACTATTCAAATCTCCATTCCTCAAACAAACAAAAAACCTGATTACAAAAAATAGTCAACTGATCATGGTAATGTTGGAAAAAATAGATTAAATTTTGAAGAGAATAAATTAAATTGCACTAATTGTACATCCCTATTCTAGAAATTTTGTTAATTGATACAGCTAGATTAAAAAATGAATTAATACAATGCCACCACACAAGAAAAAAATGAAATAATAGAATAGTTAATGTCTTTAATTGTCACATATCAGTTATAAGTTTGAAAACTCTCAAGTCAACAAAAATTGGAGGTTTTTTTTAGAGTAAATTACACTCCCCTCTCCTCAAAGATGCTTGAATTACACTCTCTTCCCCTCTTATGTTAAAATATACACTCTCCTCCCTTCTTATTCAAAACATATTAGAAAATATTTCACTCCCCTCCCCTAAGAGAAGCTTGAATTACATTCCCCTCCCCTACTATGTTAAAATCCACACTTTACTCCCTCAATATTTTTTAATTATTTCTAATAATCTAGAAAAAAAAATAATAATCTAACACACTTATAAAAAAAATAGTATTGCGGGTCTATTTTAATATAATCTAAATTTGAATACATATTTTTCACTATTTTTATTTCACAATTTCACTAACATATAGTTTTAAACCTTATTATAAAATATGAAACAACCAAAGATAAAATTAAAATATGTGAAAAAATACTAAAGACAATAAAGTAGGGTTATTTAAAGGTTAATTTTATACTATAAATTATAAAATTAATAGCAAAATATTTAAATTTAACTATCATTGACATTTAAATTATAAAGAAATGAAATTATTTTTCTTAAATGGTGGCTCAAAATTAGTATATATCATAAAAATATTTATTTAAGTTAAAAATAGATTAAAGTGTAGTGAATATTTCATTATTAAGGTAGAGGATTGTAATTCAAGCATCTTATAGGGGAGGGAAATGTAGATTTTACTTTTCAAAGGAGGGGATTGTATATATTTTGACATAAGAGGGGAGAGGAGTGTAATTCAATCATCTTTGAAGGGAGGGAAGTGTAATTTACTCTTTTTTTTAACAAAGGGTTTTAACTCTCAGATTTATATTTATATTGCTCTTCTTCAAATTGCTTCTCATATTTTTGTTTTTCCTAATACTATCTATGTAGAATTGTTTCCATGGTGGTTGTTGTATCCTTTTGTTCCTTTTCATTATTTCGTTCTGGTTTGATTCATTTTCTAGTTCTTCTTTTTGTTTCATACTTTCATTGTTTTAGGAGACTCATAGACTTCTAATTATATTCCAGGTGTATATCAAAAAGCTATTTCGCATGCTTTGATGTACAAGTTGAGTATAATCATTTCTTTCCTCTATAGTCTAATTTTATTTTGATGAATGCTAAGGTCACACCTTTTATTTTTTTTTATGTTTGTTCTCTATAATTTCTTCATTTTATAGTTTAGTTCATATTCGTTTTTTTGGAGGGAAGTAATTGATTTGATATCAAGTCTATTTGTCTAATATCTAAGTGAAAGGACAATTACTATCTAAGTTCAGGAGCACCTGCTCGAATTGTGAGATGTACTCACAAAATCAAGCTCAAAGGCTCGCATCACATTGTGATGTTGTTAAAATATGTCTTAGTATTTTTATTCGCTCGTGAACCTCAGGTCAGACCTAGTAGGCACGATGCCAGGTACTAAGCCACCGATGTTTAGTATTTTTGGAGGGTAAAAGTGAACAACTTAGGGTTTAGTTAGAGACCTGCATATATAGGAGAGAATTATAGTTTTTATGTGGACTTGACTTGATAAATATCTCCTATAATTGAGGGTGACTACATACTCCTCAATTGCCCCCTGGCCAATAGTTTTGGATATCCATGTGCTTACCCCTTAAGCCTCACTCGGGTAGGGGGAAACTTGGTCTCGAAGTAACATGACTCCAAGACTTAGGTCATGGGTTCCCTTTTTTTTTAATTGAGCCCTTATAATGTTGGATGTGTGGGTTGAGACATCTACGTAACCCACAACCTACAAGCATAAGGCATGTAAGGGTAAAGTGTTTCAATAGTGAATCCTGGCATAGACCAGGTGACCTATCCAGTCCACATCCCTCCAAGCACGAGACCTATAAGATGAAGTGATTAAACATTGAATCCTATTATGGTCCGAGTTATTAGTCCAGTCTATACCCCCACCCACCCAAGCATGAGGCCTATAAGGGTGAAATGTTTGATCTTTTAATCGGGTACATAGTTTGAATGGACTGTTTGTTTTGAGTTTCCTCCTTGGGTTCTTTCATTCCCTTTAACACTTTCGAATAGAAACATTATTTAGAAGTTTTTCTTCTTTTATAAGGTTGGCTGATGTTGTCCCTTTTCTTTTACGGTCGATCTTTGCTTTTTCCCTTATAAATGCTCATGTTTTCACTGTTTTCATTCATTCCTCGTGGTTCGTCCCGAGTGTTGGAATTTGTTATGATTATACTTGTTTTCCATTCATATTGAAGTTTTTCCAAACACAAACGTATGTGTTATTATGGGGGGTTGTTGTCAATTGAAGTTTTTCTCTAGTTATGAAATGACCTTCAATGGTCGACGTTGAGGTTGGGTTCGACATCTTTCCATGACTCTAGTCATTGTTTGCCTCATGCACATTTGGTCAGGTATGCTTACTTTTATCCACATATACCATCACCCTCATTCGCCTAGAGAATAAGGCAGTTATTGACGGTGTACTTCAATCAAAGGCCATTCATCACAATCACAAAGGGATCTCAGGTCTGACAGGATCAATAAATGACCAAACACACATCATCTCCCTCAATTATTCTAAGACCAACAATAAAACAAACATGATTATCTATTTCAACAAAACCAACAATATAACAAAAAAAATATAATGTAAATTCTTTTTTTTAATGACACCAACAACAATCTTTATTATAGAAAAGTTGTTGTTTAATAGAATAATTGGGATAAAGAAAAAGATTATATATACACTCGTCTAGTTTGTTACACTTTAAATGATAAAGGAAAAAACCGAACATTTGTGTTTGTTACACTTTTATTTTAATATAAAAATTTATTCTTATCTATTCGTTCTATGTGTTATTTGTATTGAAAATTGAGGGCATTTTTGAAAAGAAAAAAACCAACTCAAAAGAGCTTAAAGGAGTTATTTTCTTTAGGCTAAAATATGGTTTTGGTCACTCCAAATATGCCTCGTTTTTTGTTTTAGTCCCTGGAATTTTTTTTGTAGTTTTGGGTCCATGCAATGTGTAGATAAACCTCTTTGATTAGGATTCCACGACGAACCCTTCTTATTTTTTGGATTCTATTAATAAAGTTTTTATTCAGTTTATAATCTAAAGTTTGATTTAATTCGTATATATTAATAAAGTTTTTATTCAGTTTATAATCTAAAGTTTGATTTAATTCGTATATGTCCGTTTTTATACCATATCTTAGATGGAGCCAGTAGGATTGAAAACCCGAATTCCATTGGATCAAGGAAATAGTGAAGAGTAATGCTATTTAACGGGAAAGATATTGTCCCGAGTTTATCCCGACCAACATTTAACCAATCAAAAGCCTTCCTGTGCAGAAAGGGGGGGGGGGGGGGGGGGGGGGGGGGGGGGGGGGGGGGGTATGGTTGTTGAATTTTATCAAGTGTAATATTCATTCGGGAACCTCTCGGGAAGATATTTCTTGAGACGTTTAGCAATATTCAATAGTGAATTGCTTAGTTTCTAAATTAATTGAATCTAAGTATGAATTTCGGGTTATAACTCATTTTAAGGGAACCCCACAATTGTAAATGATTGAACTGCGGGGTTGTTAAAATAAACTTCCACCGATTCATCAGAGAGTTATGTTTTACTTTCTTAAATCCAAACATAGGGAAAATTATAAACGGATTATTGCTCGATTTAATTTCCAACAAACACAAATGGGGGATTCAAGGATTTCATAATCATCGTTACACTTCTGAATCACAAAAACCTAATCTCGCATTGCTCAAGACAATTAAAATCCTGCAACCACTGTTAATATTCTCTTTTATTTTCTTTTCTAATAAATTCCGCTAATTACTGAGTTGATCAACATCCATGTGGAGACAATAACTTACTGATTTTTTTTACTTAATACGATTGGGTGCACTTGCCTATTTCATCCATAAGGTACATTTCTCAATCATCACATGTACAAAATCCTTTATCGTATTCAAGAAATAAAAAATCTGGCTTTGTACACCTCGCTATCGTAGGAAATTTGCAGAACTCTATTTTTATACAATCATATTTTGTTTTACATCTCCAACCTGTTGGAATGAAAAAAGAGAATAAAATAATGTTACTAAAATAGAATAAAATATCATGTACGAAGTACCTAAGGAAATTCAAAAAGGTTTAAAAAGGCTTACCTTCAACGCTCGTTGTAATGAAAAAAAGGGAAATAAAGATAATTATAACATAAATATATTTGCCAATTTCAGCCATATTTTCTTCAATGTTCATTCAAGAAATAAAATGTGGTTTTATCACTTTATAATTTATAAAGTATATCATCTCCTTATATACATAAATATAACTTTCATAGATTATGGAGTTGTAGGAAATTGTCTCTTAAATACATTAAAATGTTGTCTTTCTCCTTTTGTTCGTTTGTAAAGCTCAACATCTCCTCCTAAAACAAGAATCATTATTAAATGCCTCTAAATTACATAAAAGTAATGTGTTTGTCCCTTTGACACACTTAGTGCAAAGTTCGCGTGAAAACTTTAACATTCATAAGACATCATTCTTATTTTACCATTTTTCCATTATTTTCTAACCTTTCACATGAGAGAAAAGAAAAAGTCACAACAGGTATAATATTGTTCGATTTCATATGATTCCTAGGCTATTGTAGAGTTATCGCTTTGTTATATGTTATACTAGTGTGTATACCCGTGCACCACACAGGAAATATTCTTTTTAAAATTATCTAAAATACTTTAAACTTCATAGGATGGGACTAATGCCTATAGGACTGAAAATACATTGTTGTACTTGAAGGGTGTAGTGATGCAGATTGACACACCTTGTCGGATGATTCCAAAGCGACCAGTGGTTATATATTTAGCATAGCTGGAGGAGCTATTTCTTGAAAATCTAAGTAACAAACCATTCTAGCTAAGTCCACAATGGAATCTGAGATGATAGCACTAGCTACTGCTAGTGAGGTAGCGATTTCGCTAAGATGCCTACTAGCTTAAATCCCTTAATGGGAAAAACCGTTACCAGTTGTTTTAATTCATTGTGAGAGTACCGCGCCTATTGAAAATATTATTAATCGTTATTATAATGGTAAAAGATGGCATATAAGGAGAAAACACAACACGGTTAGAGAATTTCTATCTAATGGAGCTGTTAGAGTAGATTTTGTTATCTAATTGAGCAGTTAGAGTAGATTTTGTACGTATTGATGAAAACTTAGCTGATCATTTGAAGATGGGACTAACAAGAAAGAAATTATACAAAATACATCCTGTAGGATGGACTAATGCATATAGCTATATAATTGATGGTAACCCGACCTACATGACTGGAGATCCCAAGATGTAGGTTCAATGGGTAATAACAAGTCATTACGTGATAGAACATGATATGATAAGACTAGGGAAGCATGATCCTGCAGCGAAAGGAGGGTGAGATAATAGAAACTTTTAATGATATCTAGAATTATGTTCGTGCGGTACATATCTACATTTCTAAATTAATTAAAATTTAGAAAGTCTTAAGTCACGTTTCTTTTTAGAAGGCGCGTGTTGTAACATGCTAACCCAACTAGTATTTTCTAAATCAAAATACAAATAATATTTAAACACACAAGGATGTCACACATTCTCATCGTTCAAAAAGTACTTCAAGTAACTTAAGTCCTAAGTCACGTTTCTTTTTAGAAGGCGCACATTATAACACGCTAACCCAACTAGTATTTTTCTAAATTAAAATACAAATAATATTTAAACATACAAGGATGTCACACATTCTCGTTGTTCAAAAAGTACTTCAATTTAATTAAAATAATGCAGCGGAAATAAGTTTAAAACATTGGCACATTTTCTTAACAAACAAGCTGAATTCAAATATGAACTAATGTATTAAAATGAAAAATAAAATAGAAGACAAATACAGATTTAATTTGATGACTAAAAAGAAAACATGCTGACTTGAAGACTAAAATGAAAAAGCAAAATTTTATAGTAAGGGAAGGATACCACCACCAAGTGAATGTGATTTTCTTTTCTTTTTTATATTTTTTTTGTTGAACAAAGAGGGCCAAAGCCCTGAATGTGATTTTCTTTTACAACACAAATGTGATTTTCTTTTGCAACACAAATACCGATTGAGATTTAAGTGAATGTGCAAATTGGGAAAGTTATAAAATCAATGTCTCTGTGAAATAACTTTCCACTAACAATGCATTTTTTTTTTAGGGAAATCTCCACTAACAATGCATATTCCTTATCTCATATATGTAAGTGTAAAAACACATTCAACTGAACATTGAAATATTTGTTAAAAATTGTTTATCGAGTTTCTTCCTTATTTTGTCTTGTGATAAGTTACTGTGATGAGAAGGTAAAACATTAAAAAGGAATAGGTCCAGAACCAAAAACTAATACATTTTAACTCTTTACGTATAAAATTTAATTCTACACTCCATAATGATCCAACATTAATCCCTAAATTCTCCTGGATTGCATAACAATGCCTAAACTTGCGTATAAAATCCACTAATACTCAAGTTTAACGAAACACAATTTGGAAGCTTTGATAGAAAGGCCGTCCAAATTAATTAAACACTGAGTAAAAAGGGCTCCATCGTAAACCTTGCATATTTCCCTAGTCATGGATGTTACGCAATGTGAGCATCTTTCAAAAGTGCAATGTCTACAAAAAAAATGGAAGAAAATTAATTAAAACAAAGAAAAAATTAGTGAAACAAAAAGCAAATATATGGTTGAAAAATAAAATAGAATATAAAATTATAAAAGAAGAATTAACATAAATTGCTACTTTCATTGATCTTATTGTTTCTTGTTCTTGTTCATACTTTCTCTTCCAAGAATTTGCATTTAAGGGGATTAATTTTATTTGGTGGGTTGAGTCTCTTGAATAATGGGCATTACTTTGCTGTAAAAAAGCACAGGCAATAATGAGTTGTGAGCAGCAAATTTGTAGAAAGAAAAGTTGACAAATGAATAAATATCAAGCATTATAAAGAGGATAATTAAAAGAAATCCAGCATTATAAAGATGAAGAGAAAAATCAAAAAAGATGCAGAGAAAAATCAGAGGGAAAGTGGCATCACCGATGATATGAGAGAACCAAACTATAAGAAAAGTGGCATCAACAGCCATAGGAAACATCATTTTCAGAAAATTAAACAAAAAAAATGAGAATGAGAAGTAGAAAATCTAGAAGTGAAGAACCTTGAAATTCCAAAAGAAAAAATTAAGACCCTGAATTTCAAAGAACATGGAAGAAGAAGATAAATGAGCATTACCAAAACTAGAAGAAACTCAACTTTAAATATACTCCACACTAAGAAAATCATGATTGGGTATATGAAACAATACTCATATAGCACAATGTGTGTTACAAATAGAAACAATAACATTATTAGAGATACAAAATGGTTTAACACTACTGTCTAATATTAGTGGTCAAAATGTCTTTTAGTCTCATGTTAAGAGAACATTTACGTTGACTTTTAAAAATGGAGCTCGATTTACTAAAATCAAAATGGCAGTTAGTAGAGCGCAGCTTACTAACATCAAAATGTCAGAAAAAATAAAAAGAAACGTGATTGGTTTTGCTCTCCATTTTTCCTAAAAAACAAAATGGAGAGCAAAATCAATCACGCTGGATAACTGATACTTACCCTTTGAATACATTGGAAATGTTATTCAAATCCCAATGGTTACATAATCTTTGAATAGCAACAACATTGGAAACATGCCGAGCTTTGTAACGCAAGCTTGTAACCTAAGTAGGGGCAATAAGGTGTTGGAAGGTCTTTGATGTGGGCTAAAAAAAACAACATTGGAAACATTATTCCAATTCCAATTGCAGCTAGTGATTGCAAAACAAAAACTTGGCATCACCAATGAGAATTTACATTAAAGGTGAGGAAATGAAATGGCTAGTTTAATGGTCTCACAACTTAATTCCTAAACAACCCTCAGTTTCTCTTTTATCTACAAAAAATTGGAAATTCCTACAACATGTGAATCCCACGTTTTAGCTCTAGTTCACGATCCATGTTAGGGAGCTTCTCAAATACTTGGTTTTAATTAGGAATGGAACCAACATAATCAAATCGAATGAGACAAAAAGGGATTTCAAAGTATAAAAAAACCTTATGTTTTCATGTATTGCAAATTCAAGCACAACTCGACTCTCATTCATTCACAGTGACAGCAGAAAGAAAGGAAAAAAAACACAACACCATGACCAAATAATTAAGAGAGCAGACACACCAGTTCCATTCTCACATGCTAAGCCTACAAACATGAACTCAAATCCATTTAGTTTGATTATAAAGGTGCTTCAGAACATTTCGGATTCCACCAATTGTTACATATTCATGATCCCTCCTGCACCACAAACAAATTAAAGATGAGCATTGGACAATAAAAATTAAGAAGCACTAACTAAATGATAAATATCTTGAAGACACTAAACCTTAATAATCTAGGATATTAGTACCAAAAATTAAATGGAAAAACAATCAATTGAACAACCTCATCTTATGATCTTTATCTCAAGATCTTTGTAAAGTTTTCAGCATCACTACTAGAAACTCTCGATTTTCCTGGGGAATTACATACGGATATTGTTGAACATTTCTCAGCAAACCCGTTTCCTGCGAATTTTACCAAGGATTTAGATTCTTATGAAATACCTTCACGGGTAATTGTTTCCTTAGGATTTTGTGATCCGCAGGAAAAGTGAAAAAATCCGCAGGCAATATTCGGTCAGTATTTGAGGAGTTTTTCTGCCCGAAAGCACGTTTCCTGCGATGCAGACACCTCCGCAGCAAACGATGCAGGTAAATCCGCAGGTAACGTTATAATCCACAGGTAAATCCGTAGGAAATTGTTATATTTTTTTAAAAAAAATAATGGACTGCAATGCATTCGAGATCAAAAATATAAATTATAGAAGGTGCAAATTTTGAACATTTCAGCGATTAGAACAAAATGAATGCGTAGAACAGAAGAATGTTTAACAATTGCACTCATAATACAACATATTAAAATTAAAAGAAATAACATGTTCTATAGTTGAACCTCCAATACCCAATTGCACTCATAAGCAAGATTAAGGACAAGGAAAAGGAAAATCCATCACAAACAAATAAAACTTTTTCGTATATATATAATTACATCATTCTAACCATTAATGTATCATAAACAAACAACTGAAGATGAACTAGAACTCTCCATCACCAAAACATTAAACAATGATCTTCGTGTATCCATGTTAATAAAATAAAGAATCTATCCATGTTAATAAAATAAAGAATCATAGATATGACCAATCTTCAGGAGTCCAACACAGTATCATCGTCCTTTTTAGAGATTCACGTCAGTAAAGTAAACCAGCTTTCTTAAAAGCATCTTTATAGTCTTCAATACATTTTTGTCGCACCTACATCCACACAATGAAATTAACAAAATGATTTATGCAAGATTCATATGGTCATAAGTCATAACCCTTTGCAGTGCATATAAGTGTTCAAAGTTTGCAAATTTTGAAGGTTTAATCTTTAATGTTCTGCATCATGATGCAAGGATCATCATAATTACAATCAAGTACATTATCAAGTAGCATATACCTCTATGACATGGTTGCTAAAATGTATTCGATCTTTGACATTAACTTCTCAATATCCCTTTCATCACATACCAGGTTAAATACATCACCTGTTCAATCAAATAATGAAACAGATGTAAGAAAAAAAACAACTTGGAGTTTTTCACCACTGATGAAATTGTTGGAAATCTATGAAACAAAACATGCTGAAGGAGAGACCCCAATAGAGACTTGTAGTGATGAAAGTCACAGTTGTTGATGGTTATATTTGCAAATGGTTATAGATAATTTCATATTCCATTATAATTGTTAACAATATAGATACAAAATAGAGAAAGAGAATAGGAACAACAAAGACGGCTAGGGTTTCATAGAATACCAAAATAGCTTAATCATTATTATTCTTATTTATTAATTTTGTTACGTCTGCAGCAATTTAACCTAATTTTTTCCCGCTCATTTGCTTTATTAGGTTTGCAATTATTTAACCTAACAAATTTCATCTAAAAAAATGCATCGCACCAATTTCATTCCTATCCTCTTGCCTTTTTTTTTTTTGAAGAAAATATTTTCTACACTTATTTGATGCTGCATGTTTGTTCTAGAAACTATGAGCATATCAATGATCACGTTTGATGCCTTCTATTTTATACTCTTTTTTTCGGCTACCCTAATTTCCATGTAAACTTTGTTATATATAGGCATGGCAATGGGGCGGGGGTGGGGACGGGTTTTACATTCCCCGTCCCCATACCCGATTCTCATATACTTGCCCGTTACCCTACCCATACCCAACAGGGATGAGAATTTGAACTTCATCCCCCTCCCCGACGAGTTCAGGTATCTCCGCCTCATCCCCGTCCCTGCATTGAATAACTGTTTTTAATAAAAAATAGAAGTTTTTTTGCAACCCCTAGAGAAATGTTGTAATGCATTATCCAGCAATATGCTCACTTTAACATTTGTTACACTAATTAATTTAGTTGCTCCATTAAATATCAATGATAGTTTTTATAACACGAGAATTATCAAACAAAATAACATGGCATATCAACACAAAGTAATTTTCTGCATTCGGGACGGGTTTGGGTATGGGTTCGGAGTGGGGTACCTGTGTACCAGTTACCCGTCCCATACCCGTGTTTTCAAATCGGGGAAAACTCAAACCCATACCCAAACCCAGTCAAAACGGGGAAAACCCGTCAAATTGGGTTTGGTTCGGGCGGGTAACCACGGATATGGGTTTTGTTGCCATGCCTAGTTATATATACCTGAATTATTGATAGGATTACCGAATTGTCTTTTATAATATTTTTAGATTTCATACATTTTATGAAGTGTTTTATTTTGTCTACTATGGATTATCACGTGTTATTTTTTCACCGTTACCTATTATATATTGCATTTTATTATTCGTATGTCAATCCCTTTACAATAAACCCGAGCGGAGCACGGGTCAAAAATCTAGTATTACAAAATGTTATAAGAGAATATATAATAAACCTAATGGACTCTAACTTATTAATATAAAGGCCCAATAACATAGCCCGATACTTTATTATCTAACACCTAACCTCAACTCAAGATGCATCATAAAGAAGCATTGTGAGTTTGTCAAACAAAATACGAAGAAACATACTAAATAATATAAAGTTCTAATACTACCCCTCATGCTGAAGCTTACTAAGCTTTAAGCTTGTTACAAATTTACCCAGAAAAATAAACCAAATCAGCTGGTAACAAAATCAATGGAGAGCAGCAACCAAAGTGAGTTATCTTCACAGAAAGAGCAGCAAGAACCATCACCATCAACCAATCAAAGAGAGAACCATCCAAACAAAAGAACCGATAGAGAGAGCAACCAAAGAATCATCAAAAGTGGGAGAAGTGCAATCAACATGAATCGTTGCTATTTCCTTCTGTAAATAAAAAAACCTCTTCAACCAATTAAGCTATACCAACAAGTAGTAACCTACAAAATAGAAACAAGGATTAAATAAGTAAATGGTCCCCCTAAATATACTACCAACATTGGCTTGTTCAAAAAAAAAAATATCAACGTTTTATTTTAGTCCCCCTAAAATATTCATTAGGTTTTTGGTCCCTCCAAAAATTTTCATCCATGAAATTAGTCCTTACTTTTTATTTAACTCATGTCTAACCTTCATATTATTTTGTTTTTTGGAAAATAGTGTCGTTATTTTCTACCTATTTCTGGAAAAAAAATATTAAACAACATGAAGGTTAGACATAAGTTTACTAAAAAGTACAGACTAATTTCGTGGATGGAAAATTTTGAAGGACTAAAAGACTAAGAAATATTCTAAGGAAGACAAATCAAATGTTGGTATATTTATGGCGACCATTTACTTATTTAACTCCAGAAACAATATAAAGGGGTAAAGATCCTCTCCACTTGTAATTTGTTCCATTTGTTGCAATTGGAGAGAGATAGACACAAAAAAAAGGATAATACTTCAGTGACATAATGTCACGGTGACATTAAATCTGGGCCACACAAAGGTTTGTGTTGTGTGGCCCAGATGTGTTGTATGGGTGACATTAAATCTGGGCCACACAAAGGTGTGTGTTGTGTGGCTCAGATTTAATGTTACGGTGACATTATGTCACCAAAGTGGCACCCCAAAAAAAATTAATGATGGTGGGATCCACTTAGTGATAGGACCCACCACTTATTTTTTGTGTCTATCTCTCTCCAAATTGCAACAAATGGAGTAAATTACAAATGGTGAGGATCTTAACCCAATATAAAGATAACTTCGGAAGCAATAGTGAAAGAGTGAGTGAAATACATAATTGTACATTTGGAGACAGTACACGAGTTTAAGAGCCCTAAAACACTCTAAAACTGGAAAGAAAAAAAATTAAAGGAAGGAAGATTTAACAAATTTAGAGATACGGAGCTGGTAAGAGGAAGAAGAGAAAAGTTAATGATGAAGAGATACACAAAACACCTTTCAATTTAGGGTTTTAGAGTTTAAATTTCGTTGTCTATCTCGATGTCTTCTTGCATCGATGACAATTAAGAATTGGGATGGAAGCATAAGAAGATCAGAAGCGGTGAAGGTTTACAAAGGTTTACAAAGAATTGTGCTTCAAGAGTCGTTGGCTTCCTGTTTCAATTTGGGAGGAAGAATGATCGGGGGAAGATTCAATATAGGGGGGAAAATCAATTTAGAGATTTTATAAGTTATGGTTTTTCAATTATTATAATATTTTTTATTTAAATTTAATAATAATGACGTAGAAATGAGGTGTCTTGTGATGATATCAGGTAGGCAAGGTCATGTATGATCCACATCATTAATGAGCGTGCAACATTATTCAAAGAGAAGACGGGTTAGAAATTTTCGTTTATTTTCTAAATAGGGAATCAAGAAAGTTGGTTTTAAAAATTGAGTATCAAAAGTTGAAAATTTTAAAAATAAGATTATCAAAATTGCATTTAATCCAAAAATCTAATATCTGAAAAGAAATAACAACGGTGGGGTGAGACACAACTATCTCCGTGAATTTCTGATTCGGGACAAAACATAGACCCCCTTAGTATAATTGAATTCCAGGTAACTCCCTTAGTATAATTTTAGGTTATTTATTGACTGAGCGCCAGGATCACCTTGCATATGCTCATTACCATATAAGCCCATTCTTTATCTAGCACCTATGTTTACCCGGAAAAAGCTCATTATAGTACCTATGATGCAGGAGAGTCCACATAATATTATCCTGTCCATTTTACTTGGTCATATGCCATTCGGTTATCGACTACGCCTAAGTTTTTAACCTTTTACTACATGTACGCATAATCAATATACGATGAATTTATCATATTCATTCATGATACCTTTCAGTTTCTTTTATTTATGGCCTACTCGTGGTGGGCTGTTACGTCCATCATTGTTGCATGGGAAACAATTTTGCAACAATATGCAAACTACGTGGTAATGGTGTTGATATGGCTGAGTGAGGAAGGGATAAAGATGAAGATAAATGTTTGAAGTCAGATTCAGATTACCATTTTTCTCTCACTAAGAATGGTAATTCACATCTTACCCTATCATAGTTATTAATCCTAATTTTATTTTCTCTCTTAAACCCCTAACCATCCTTAGTACACTTAGGAAAACTCCTAATTAGGCACCAGTTGGTATTCTAAATTTTGGGATATTACACCAGCCCAATGGAGTGACATGCAAAGTAACTTCTTTTATAAAACATATAAATTTGGTTTGCTACTACATGACTTTCCTTCAATTCAAACATACATCATTTTAAATCATAAACTTTGCATGCTGGTCTTGATTTATTATTTATGAATTTGAAATCTAACATATATATTAGCCAAAGATTTGCTGTAGTTTTGAACTCGTATGAAATTCAACAATAGAGCAATGATATATCTCTAGAAAAATAAAATCAAGAATTCTTCAAGAATAAAGAGCAGTCAATCACAATGCACTATTTGCCACAATTCAAGGAGGTTTGGCTGCAAAATAGGAAGTGAACAAATAAATCATGCAATTAAAACTTGTCAGTATTGTCTTGAAAAATTCTTGATGCTATTTTTCTAGAGAAATAGCATTTTCCTCAACAATATTATACCTTTTTTATGAGTTTCCATTTTCTGATATGTGAATGATTAGAAAATAAAGGATCTTGGTAAAATAAGAATTAATTCTTATGATTGGTAATTTTCTTGTGACATCTTTACTATGTTTCTTAAGGGACAAACACGGTACTTTTATGTATTTCAGAAACATTTAATAATGATTCTAAATTTAGGAAAGAAATGATGAACTTTCTAAGTGTGATGTAGGGACAAACACAACCATTTGTCGTGCTTAAGAGACATTTTCTTACTAAATGCTAAAAGCTATTTAATGTATGTAAGAAGATGATGAACTTTGTAAATTATAAAGTGATAAAAACAAATTCTATTGCATACGTCAGAGGGGAAAAAACATGGTTGAAATTGTGAAGTTTGTTTATGTTATAATTATCTTTATTTCCCTATTTCTTATTGCAAAGAACGTTGAAGGTATGCCATTTTTTTCCTTCTTCAATTCCCTTAGATACTTCCTACATAATATTTTATCTCATTCAAGTAACATTCATTTATTCTCTTTTTTCATTACAACAGGTCGTGTTAAATGTATAAAAGACTATGGTTGCCAAAACAAGTCATGTCAGTTTCCTTTGAAACCATACATTAGATCAGGTCGTATTACATGTAAAGATGACTCTGGTTGCGAACTCAAGTTGTGCAAGCTTCCTTTGTTTCCAAAGTGTGTAAAACCTTATTTTTTATTCCTTTCCACAAAAGAAGGCTTTTGTGCATGTAATTGAGCAATGTGCCCATAAAATTCTGCTACAAAATTCGATAGCTATCATTTAGTTATTGACGTTAGCACCCAATAATTTAAATTTTTTTCTTTTAATATTTTCATAGACCTTGCAATTACTGGTTTGTACTCTAATATGATCATAATCAAATGAAATAAGTCAAAAAAATAAAATTATTTAAATTGTTTTCTCTTTTCTCTTAATATTGGAGCAGTGAAATAGACCAAAACAAAGAGAAAGTATGTTGAAGCAATCAATCGTCAATTGGTTATACTGACCGTTAATCGACAAGTCTGCTACCGTCAATATGCCATAGTTTTCCAAACCAACCAAGCCAAAACATTTATGCTTCAGCCATGATCACTCTAAATCCTACTTTTGCAAGTGATAACCATAGTCCTTGTAACATATCAGCTTCCAGTATCTTACTTGCAGTAACATTCAATACTTTTACCATTGCTACAGAATCAGTTTTTTCCAAAGAAGTTGCACCACTCCACTACATATGTATCTTTCAGATAAATAATGAAAGATAGCAATGTTATCATACTTGAAGAAATTTTTTTTGCCTTAGTTTGAAGAACATTTCTAAAGAATGACTGATTTTTGGTTTGAGTATTATAAAGAGATGAGAAGCATTTGAAAATTTGCTTAAAATCCTCAATAACAGTAAAAAGTTTCCTCTTCCATAAACCCCATACTCTCCCTCTTACTACCAATTCAAACTTCAAACAAGGCCAAAGTTTTATCAATCCTATACTATACATTGAAAATGCCGATTATTACATTCAATAATAATAATTGAGGAGTGTTATTTGAACAACCAATTTAGTTGACAACTTGTATGAAAACTATAATTTACAAAGAAAAGGTTGGTATTTGCACAGAAATCAAAGCGATAGAGAGATAAAGTAAAAAATAATGTGAGTATAAGAGAGAAGTTGTCGTAAAGGTTGTCATCAAATGGATGTTCAAATATCATTTCTCATAATAATTATAATGAAATTATACATGCAAGTCAGACTTTGTATTTTTAAAAAAATGAGTGAAAAAAAAAATAAAATAAACTAGTAATTTGAAGCCTCAGTACCACATCCAATAAAGTTACATCATGTTATTTAAGACGGAAATTCCAATATTTTTGTCATCATTGGCTTCACTAAAACAACACAACCAGTGACCACAAACACCAAAAGTTTCAACAACAAAAAAAAAATCCAAAATCAAAAATTATAATAGAAATGTAATCGCATAAAACGGCTATGTGATGACACTAGGTCATATATCACTTTTGTTATAGCTTTTATGTAATTTTAGTTGAGTTCAGGTGATTCTATAAGAGTTAGAAACTACAAAAGGATAGATTTTATGTGCTGCATCAAAGAGGATATCGTGCTACGATTTTATGGATTGGATTACGATTTTAAGCAGCTTTGGAAAGCTTTGGAAAGCTTCTGTTAAGCATTGTAGCACGATTTTGGTGTTACCAGGATTTTTTTTCTATAAAAGCCAAGTTGTTTTCTGAAGCTATGGTTCAAAATTTTGGAGAGAGCAACAGACTTTTGGAGCTTAAGATCTGGTGATTAGGTGGGAGACCGTCAAAACTCATAGTGGTTATCAAATTCATGTAATGAATCATACTTTTGTATTAGTTATTTGTGCTTTAGCCATGAGTAGCTAAGTTCTTTATGATTAGGTCACTAGATGATTCTGTTCTAGCTCATGACAATGTAACCTATAACTCTAAATCTTTATGAATGTCATTTGTTTATTCAGTATAAATTGCTCTTAATGCTTTTATGATTCTAACCCAAAATAATTGATTCTAGAGATTATATGACTGTTGACACCAGCTTATAACTTTGATTTATTTATACTGTTCACCTTAACAGACAATCTAGGGATGGAACGTTGTTAGGTTGTGACTTTAGAATTAACATGGTAAAAACCTTTGACGGTTGTAGGTTCACCTAAGAAATTAGGGAATTATAATCGGAAAATAGGTTTCTGAGTCAAGAGATTGACCTGAGCAATTTTGCTAATTGTCTTAAACTAAATAATATTATTAGGATTTATAAGCAGATTACTAATGAGTGATGAACAGATGAATCGAACGACTTGGTCCTTTCCCTCATCATAGTTTAAAAACCAAGTTTACCTTAAGTTATTTACTATTAATTGTACCCCCCCCCCCCCCCCCCAATGTTGTTGTCAAGTAGTGATTAAAATAGTTCTTAAGATATGAATTATATTATTTTTGCCAATTTTGTACCACTCATCATGATTCAACAAATGACATGCACTATTGATTTCCTCATCTCTGTCTATTGCTTTAATTTTTGTGACAAGACCTACATAGTATATTTTGGTTGTCCCATAAGTTATCCCCTAAAATGGTTGTTCAAATAACATTCCTAGTTAAATTCAGATGTCAATCTTACGTCGACTACAAGACAATAATGTCAAATGCTTGTTGAAGTTTTGGGATTTTGTAATCTGAATTACTTAACAAATAAAAACAAGAGTAAATTACACTCATTTCTCTTAAGAGAAGTTTGAATTACACTTATCTTCTCTCTTATGTTCAAATATACACCCCCCCCCCCCCCCCTGAAAAATTAAGGCAAAATTACACAATTAGTCCCTTAACTTAATTTTAGGTAACACTTTCGTCCTTTATCTTTTTTTGTAACGATTTAGGTTTGTATGAGATTTTTTTCGTCCTTTATCTATGTATCAAGTAGATGGAGTTAGAGATGGATGTAGATGACCTTGAGAAACCATTTCCATCAATTTAGTCATTTGCTCCCTAAGAAAACGTGAATCTTCCTGCGATGCACGAATCAACTCCTCATGAGCCTTCAATTTCTCTTTAAGTGATGCATTTTCAGCCCTCATTTGTTCAAATTCAGATTGTAAGATGCCGTCAGATCTGGAAGATGTAGACGGCTTATATTTCCCTGCTTCCGGGCCCAAACCATATATACGGCCCTTCTTATTTACTCCTCCGACAACATCTAAGAAGATAATGTTGTCACTTTCATGTCTAGAAACATCATCCCCTAGTGCCTCCTCATGTGAATCCCTCTCAATAATCCTTTTTTCAAACTCATCCTGCAAAATAATTATATTTTACTAACAAGCTGTGAAGCCCCGATTCTTCAAAATGGATGACGTATCGTATCCCCTGCGTATCTTGCACCGATATCTGCCTGATACTTCCCGATACGTATCAGGAGAGTATGCGAAGATTAAATTTTATTTTAAAAAAAAAATTATCTGATACTTCCCGATACGTATCAGGAGAGTATATGATAATTTTCATGCACCGATACCTGCCTCAAAATTTCCCAATTAATGTTAACTAAAATAACTTAACTGTTGAGTACTGATGTGTTCTTTTTTGGATATACTGCTTCTTTTTTGGATCGATAAAGTATAACACTAACGGATATAGTATAGCAATGATGGTGCTCTTTTTGGGATATATTGTGTATGTAATTGAATAATCATCACTCTCTTAATCGTCAATATTATTTATATTTATGTTGATGTGCTACAAGCCTATGACTGGTTTCTTTTGTTTGTTAATATATTTGCATATTAAAAAAATGGTTATAATTATATTGTACATTTAATTATATAATTTTTTTTATTAACGTATCCCAGCCATATCGTATCTTGATTTTTGAAATTTTTCCGTATCGGCGTATCAGTGCAGTATCGTATCCGTATCGTATCTCGTATTCGGGCTTCAGAGCTAACAAGTAATAATTTCATACTTCATTCAGTCAACAGAAACAACTTTTTTTAAAAAAAAAAAAAAAAGTTCAATTCATGAATAATTCGAAGTAAGTATATGAAATATTTTGATAACTATTCTCCCCTGGTCTTAAACAGAGTACTTTGTCACCTGATAACTATATGAAATGTTGGCCTAAAACCTTATCTAAAAACATTGTTGATTTTTACCCGGTATGATGTCCTAAAAACTTATACTGTGTTCACTGCTTGCCTATATCAGTTTCCCAGAAGCATCAAACAAACTAACATTCTGATATATCTTTCTGTCAAGACAATTCATTATTTTCTCAATCTGCTTCTAAAATATGGACATAGTTTCATATTGAGTTGAGTATGAAATTTGTGGGATAAATTATTTTGGAGTTTGTGAGCCAAAAAAAGAGGGGGATATTTTAGTATGAGAGGAGGGAAACCAAAACGTGAAAATAAATGAGGGGGAAATAATTCAGTTTTGGCTAATGAATTTAGTGAGGCTTTTAGTGAGGGATACATTAGATAGAGATAAGTAATTGATATTAGTGAGGGTTTTAGTGAGGGATACATTAGATAGGGATAAAGTCCATGTCAAATTCCGTCACAAACATTCAACTAAAGAATTTAGGGAGGGATTTAGTCACGGAAGTTTAGTGAGGGAATTTTTGTGACGGATATTTAGACAATTCCGTTACTAATGTTTGGCAGCTCAACTTTTGTGAAAATTACGGAAATCCGTCACTATTAGTGATTGATTGTTTTCCCTCCCTAAAATCCGTCCCTAAATCGTGTTTTTCTAGTAGTGTTTTACGGGTTTGGAATGCATTGAAGTGCATTATAATTTTCAAACAAAAAAAAAAATTAAAGTCATTTCATGCGGATTTACGTGCGGAAATTGTTCTCTTCATAAAGGTTCATGTGGTTGTTTCTATGGGTTTTCCTGCGTATATACCTTTCTTGCGGATTCTAAAATCCTAAGGAAACAATTACCCGCGAAGGTATTAGTTGGGAACCTAAATCCTTAACAAAATCCACAGGTAACTCCGCAGAAAAATCAAGAGTTTCTAGTAGTATAGGATCACGTTGCATATTCGGTAGGAAACCTGTTTCCCCCGGGTTATAACAAGGTAACTAATTGTATGTCATATTGTGTAAGATAAAGAATGGACTTATCGTAATCCTGCATATATATATAAAATCAAATATAGGATGATACGCCACAAGTTTTTAACCTTACTACACGTACGCATGGTACCTTTCAGTTATTCAACATCAATTATACTATATAATTACCATATTTTATCTTAACCATCAAATAGAAGGATAGTCCAGTAATTTATACTATATTGATTAATTACCATATTTTATCTTAACCATCAAATAGAAACTAGATTACTGGACTATCCATTCATAGTCCTTTTAATTATCTTCTCTATTTCAATTACTAAAGATTAACAAGGTAACGAATTGTACGTGATATTGTACTAACCCATATTAAGGTTAAGGGTCAAGAATCATGTAACCCTCTCACCAATCACTCGTGAGTCATCTCAATCACATCTTGTTTTGGGGGTTATTGATGTACAAATGAATTGAATGTTATAGGGCACTACATTGTCTCAACTAGGGATGAAACTCAAGAACATAAACCTTGTGAAAATATACATGAACTATATGGCCTACTCGTGGTGGGCTGTTACGTCCATCGTTGTTGCATGGGAAACAATTTTGCAACAATATGCAAACTACGTGGTAATGGTGTTGATATGGCTGAGTGAGGGGACACATTAATCCGAGGGGACACACTGCCCACTTGCAGAAGCCCTGTTCTAAGTCAGCGCAAAGGGAATCGAATCCGGACCTTGAAAAGAGCACACTCTAAAATCTCAAACCAACCACTAGGTCAACCCTAAATGGGTTTGATACCTTTCAGTTAATCAACAACAATCATACTATATTGATTAATTAATTACCATACTTTATCTTAACCGTCAAATAGAAACTAGATTATTGGACTATCCATTCATAGTCAGTATCTTCTCTATTTCAATTACTAAAGATTAACAAGGTAACGAATTGTACGTGATATTGTACCAACCCATATTAAGGTTAAGGGTCAAGAATCATGTAACCCTCTCACCAATCACTCATGATTCATCTCAATCTCTTATTGTTTCGGGGGTTACTTTATGATCTACAAAATGAATTGAATGTTATAGGGTACTACATTATTGTTTCAACTAGGGTAGGGATGAAACTCAAGAACATAAATCTTGTGAACAATATGCAAACTGCGTGGTAATGGTGTTGATATGGCTGAGTGAGGAAGGTATAAAGATGAAGATAAATGTTTGAAGTCAGATTTAGATTACCATTTTTCTCTCACTAAGAATGGTAATTCACATCTTACCCTGTCATAGTTATTAATCCTAATTTTATTTTCTCTCTTAAACCCCTAACCATCCTTAGTACACTTAGGAAAACTCCTAATTAGGCACTAGTTGGTATTCTAAATGTTGGGATATTACACTTACCCAATGGAGTGACATGCAAATAACTTCTTTTATAGAATATAGAAATTTGGTTTGCTACTCCATGACTTTCCATCAATTCAAACATACATCATTTCCAATCAAAAACTTTGCATGCTATCTTGATTTATTATTTGTGAGTTTCTCTTTTATGAGTTTATCTTTTCCGATATGCTAAATGTTAGAAAATAAAGGATCTTGGTAAAATAAGAATTAATTCTTATGATTGGTGAGTTTCTCGTGTGACATCTTTACTACGTTTAAGGGACAAATACAATACTTATATGTATTTCAAAGACATTAAATAATGATTCTAGATTTCGGAAAGAGAAGATGAACTTTCTAAGTGTACTATGGGGACAAACATAACCATTTGTTATGCTTAAGAGACATTTTCTTACTAAGCGCTAAAAGTTATTTAATGTATGTAAGAAGAGGATGAGCTTTATAAATTATAAAGTGATAAAAACATATTCTATTGCATACGTCATGGGGGGAAACATGGTTGAAATTGTGAAGTTTGTTTATGTTATAATAGGACTGCACCAAGGGTCAACCCTAAGTCCTTATCTTTTTACTTTAGTTTTGGATGTACTGACGGAACACATCCAAGAGTTAGCACCGAGATGTATGCTTTTTACAGATGATGTAGTCTTGCTTGGTGAGTCGAGGGAGGAGTTAAACGGGAGGCTAGAGACTTGGAGGCAAGCCTTAGAAGCGTACGGTTTCCGCCTGAGTAGAAACAAGACGGAATATATGGAATGTAACTTCAGTAAAAGGAGAAGTGGGTCTACCTTAGAGGTGAAAGTTGGAGATCATATCATACCCCAAGTTACACGGTTTAGATATCTTGGGTCCATAGTACAAAATGACGGAGGAATAGAAGCTGATGTACATCATCGTATTCAAGCTGGGTGGTTGAAATGGAGAAGAGCCTCAGGTGTTTTGTGCGATAAGAAAGTACCACTTAAGCTGAAAGGAAAGTTCTATCGGACAGCAGTCAGACCGGCAATGTTGTATGGTACGGAGTGTTGGGCGGTTAAGAGCCAACACGAGAGTAAAGTAAGCGTAGCGGAGATGAGGATGTTGCGTTGGATGAGTGGTAAGACTAGACATGATAGGATTAGGAATGACATCATTAGAGAGAGAGTGGGGGTAGCACCTATAGTAGAAAAGTTGGTAGAAAATAGGCTTAGATGGTTTGGACATGTAGAGAGAAGACCCGTAGACGCCGTGGTAAGAAGAGTAGATCAAATGGAGGAGAGTCAGGTTAAAAGAGGTAGAGGAAGACCTAAGAAAACTATTAGAGAAACCATTAGAAAAGATTTAGAGGTCAATGAGTTGGATCCAAATATGGTCTTTGATAGAACATTATGGCGGCATTTGATCCATGTAGCCGACCCCACTTAGTGGGATAAGGCGTTGTTGTTGTTGTTGTTTATGTTATAATTATTATTTTTATTTCTTTATTTCTTGTTGCAAAGAACGTTGTTGAAGGTAAGTCATTTTTTGTCCTTCTTCAATTTTCTTAGATACTTCCTACATAATATTTTATCTCATTCAAGTAACATTCTCATTTATTCGGTGAGAACTATGTTACCCTCTCTTGTTTAGGGGGTAATTTACCCTCTCATGATATCAACCAATCAAAATGTAATATGCATTGACAACATTAAATGTCAAATAAATGAATCAATTTTTTCTAAAAATAAAAAAGTTCATCTTAATCATAAGGTAACTTTTAATACTTTTAATTTTTATTTAGAGTAAATTACATTCCCCTCCCCTCTTATGTTAAAATATACACTTCCCTCCCTTTAAAAATAAAATCTACACTCCTCTCCCTCTAAGATGCTTGAATTACAAGCCTCTCCCTTAATAATTAAATATGTACTATACTTTAATCTATTTTAACATAAATAAATATTTTTATGATATATACTAATTTTGAACCACCATTTAAGAAAAATAAATTCATTTCTTTATAATTTAAATATCAATGGTAATTAAACTTAAATATTTTGCTATTAAGTTTATAATTTATAGTATAAAACTAATTTTTATATAACCATATTTTATTGTATTTAGTAATTATTGTAATTTTATTTTTTGGTTGTTTCATATTTTATAATAGGGTTTAAAATTATATGTTAATGTAATTGTGAATAAAAAATAGCGAAAAATATGTATTCAAATTTTGATTATGTTAAAATAGACCCGTGGTACTTTTTTTTTTAAGTGTGTTAGATTATTTTATTTTATTTTTGCTAGATTATTGAGGAAGTAAAGTGTAGATTTTAACATAAGAAGAGAGAAGAATGTAATTCAAGATTCTCTTAAGGGAGGGGAATGAAATATTTTCTAATATGTTTTGAATAAGGGGGGAGGGGAGTGTATATTTTAACATAATAGGGGAGGGGAGTGTAATTCAAGAATCTTTGAGGGGAGAAGAGTGTAATTTACTCTTTTATTTAATTATATTAAGGTGTTCAATCTTAATTAATTTACACTACAAGACTTATAACAAATAAAATTTTTACATCAAATTTCTTTCATCTGGATGTCCTTAAATTCATCACTTACATTAATAAAATTTCTTCCATTCCACAGCCCCGAATGTGAGAACAAAAACATCTCCTTCATTCAAATTTCTTCTTTATTCTTCCCTATTGATCAATTCTTGTTTCTTTTTCGTTTTCTTCCCATTTTGATTGTTCAATTTTGTCGTTCCAAACTGCTGCAGTTTCAAAGTGAGAATTGTCGTTGTTTCTAGAACCGCGTCAGGTATCGTGACTTTTTATTTTATTTAAGTAGCCAACCTAATAAAATCTGCTAACACGCATAGACCTGACCCACTATCAGCCAAAGCCTTTAAGTCCAAACAAAAGAACAAAAGCCTCGTGACATAACCATTTCAGCAGCAACCGAAAAAAATGCTAGCAAACTCCCAAAACATCACAGCAGCAACACCTGCTAACAATCCTTAAAGTATAACGGATGACTTACTCAATTGTTATAATTAACTACCTCACAACCAAGAAAAATCAAATCAAAAAGAAAAATCAACTCACCATATCTGACGTGGTTCTGGAAATAACAGTAATTCTCACGATATTTGGAATCAAACGAACGACGACGATTCTCACGAAAATTGAAAAATGCGGCAGTTTAGAACGACAAAATTGAACAATCAAAATGGGAAGAAGAAATTTTATGAATGTAATGGATAAATTTAAGGACATTCAGATGAAAGAAATTTGATGTGAAATTTTAATTGGTCTAAGCCAGTCTTGTCGTGTAAACTAATTAAGATTGAACAACTAAATATAATTAAGGCAAGATTACATTTGGGGTCCTTTATCTTATTTTTTTTGTAACAATTTGGTCATTTATCTTTATTTTTTTCCTGTTTAGGTCCTTTATCTCTCTTAAAAGCACATATACATCTTTTTCCTCATTTTTTATTAAAAAATACATAATTTTACTTCTAAAAATATATTTTTATTAAAAATGAAAAAAAAAAATCCAGAAATATGATGAAGATGTTCATCATCTTCATCTTCTTCCTTTGAATCTTCATCATCTTCTTTAAATAAAAAAAAATCCACTAAAATATATCTCCAAATATCATGAATTAATGTTATATTCACCTCAAATCTTCTTTTAAACACAAAAATCAAAACCTTAATTTCACAAATGTTGCAAGGCAGATGGTGGAGGCTTAGTCACTGGCGGAAGGGTTAGGCTTTACAAAAGTTAAGATTGTTCTGGAAACAACAAAATTGATGTGCAAAGCTGCTCTCAACTTTGGGGTTATTTTTATGCCGGGTTTGAATATTGAGTTAGAAAATAATAATAATATATGGTGTGACAATTTATATAACTAATTTTTTTTTTTGTGATGAAACTAAATGTCTTTTCTATAGGGTTTTGATTTTTGTGTTTAAAAGAAGATATGAGGTGAACATAATATCAATTCATGATATTTGGAGATATATTTATGTAGAATTTTTTCTGATTCAATGAAGATGATGAAGATTCAAAGAAAGAAGATGGAGATGATGAACATCTTCATCATATTTTTTTTTTCATTTTTAATAAAAATATATTTTAAAAAATAAAATTATGGATTTTTTAAATAAAAAAATGAGAAAAAGGATGTATATGTGCTTTTATGAGAGATAAAAGATCTAAACGGAAAAAAATAAAGATAAAGGAGCAAAGTGTTACAAATAAATAAGATAAATGACCTATAATGTAATCTTGTCTATAATTAAATAAAAATTAAAAGTATTAAAAGTTACCTAAAATTGATTTTTTTTTTATAGAAAAAATTTACTCATTTATTTGACATTTAATGTTGTCAATGTATATTACATTTTGATTGGTTGATATCATGAGGGGGTAAATACCCTCTAAATAAGAGAGGGTAATCTAGAAAAAGCCCATTTATTCTCTCTTTTTTTTTTTGTCAAGCTTATTCTCTTTTTTTATTTCTACAGGTCGTATTAAATGTAAAAAAGACTCTGGTTGCCAAAATGAGTTGTGTGAGTTTCCTTTGATACCGGTGTGTTTAAAACCTTATTTTTTATTCCTTTCCTCAAAAGACGGCTTTTGTCATTGTAATTGAGCATTGTGCCCATAAAATTCCTATGAAATTCCATCAGCTGTCATTTAGTTATAGCGTTAGCACCCAATAATATAAAAAATAAATAAAATTCTTTTAATATTTTCATAGACCTTGTAAGTTGTAATCATGGATTTATACTCTAAGATGATCATAATCAAATGAAATAAGTAAAAAAAATAAAATTATTTAAATTGTCTTCTTTTCTCTTAATATTGGAGAAATTCACATGTATTTCAATTCAAGCATATCACATTTTCTTTGCAACCCTACCACCTATCAAATTTTTTTGATGGTTAAGTTCAAAAATAGTTTTTATGTTACTAAGGCTATAATTTTATATTTATATCATAGTATTTTTTGGTTACAATTTATATCATAGTATTGATACACTTACAATTTTTTTCTAATGCTTCAATTTATAATTCTCTTATATTTTACCATTTTTTTAACAACCTCAAATGATTTCTTCTCTTTTGAAAGACATGGAAAACAAGAATATCACTGAAAAATAATGATCAATTACAATAACTATGCAAGTCTTCATTAATTATTATTTTAGTGTGTCTTCTTCAATTTAGCAGATTTATCTATGACTCTATGGACTAAACTTAGTTCTCATTGTTGTACTTGTGGTGAGTACAATCTAGAGAACTATGATTTAATCTCTTTAGGTCATGCCTTGAGAATGATCTCAAGGTGAGTATTTATTTTAGGCTTTATTTTTTCATGACTTAGGTCCTAAGTAACTTAACTCCTAAGTCATGTTTCTTTTCTAGAAGGCGCGTGTTGTAACACTCTAACCCAACTAGTATTTTTTTAAATTCAAATTCAAATAATATTTAAACACACAGGTGTGTCACACATTCTTATCATTCAAAAAGTACTTCAATTTAATTAAAAATAGTGCAGTGGAAATAAGTTTAAAACATTGGTACATTATCTTAACAAACAATTAGCTGGATTCAAATATGAACTAGTGTGTATGCCCGTGTACCACACGGGGAAATATTATTTGAATGAAATTAAGTATAAAATATTGTATTCTTCATATATTAAAATAAATTTCAATAATCATCGCACAAGATGTGCTAATAATAAGAATTTAGAAAATATTAAAATGAAAAACAAATCAAATCTAGAAGACAAATACAGATTTAATTTGATGACTAAAAAGAAAAGATATTGACTTGAAGACTAAAATGAAAAAGCAACATTTTTATTTGTAGATTCTTTAATCATTGCTCTGAGAGCACTGGTTAGCAAAACCCTAAAATAATATATATTCCTTATCTCATGTGTTAATTGTAAAAAACACATTCGACTGAACATTGAAATATTTGTTACAAATTGTTTATCGAGTTTCTTCCTTATTTTGTCTTGTGATAAGTTACTGTGATGAGAAGGTAAAATATTAAAAAGGAATAGGTCCAGAACCAAAAACTAATACTACATTTTAACTCTTTGCAGACTTAAGCTTGCTTAAAAGTAACTTTAATTCCATTAAAAAAAAAAAAAACAGCAAGTCAATGATGCCTTGAGACCTGTTTGACTCAGATGAGTCTTTAGAGATCAAGACATCTCAATTTTATCTTATTAAAAAAGAGCAAGTTCAATGCATCATGGTTTATGTCTAAATGATTTTTCTTCTCAAAAGTATGTTGATTAGTTTTTGAAAGTCGCTTACTTAATTCCATTTTTCTTCTCAATACATTGGAACAATTCAACATTAATTCGGGTGCTGCATGGTCGCTTGCTTAATTTTCAGGTTCTAAGAGCATTTGAAGGGACAATTCTCATTATGTTCCAAAATAACAATTGTTTAAGTTTCTTGCATTATTAGGAGAAACTTGTTCATGGGATTCATCCAAAATGAAAATCCTAAAACCCCATGCAAAATGAAAATCATATGAAGAGGGCCTATAACAACGGTTCACTCTGTCCCAAATAAAAATTTGCTTACATGAAGATTAATGACATGAGAAAAGTAAGTAACTATAACTCTATAAGGAAATAAACATCCAAAAAGACAAATAAAATAGAAAATAAACATCTACTCAATTGACTCATTTCTAAATCCTACTGAGTCCCAATTGCTCGTGTTTTTAATAAGTTTTTTCAGAATCTCTTTACAACTAGTGATCGTATAAGAATTGAAGAAGCAGTGAGTGTGGTCCGTAATAGACTATCTGATAACATGAGAGGTATTTTGGAAAAAGAGTTCACAGAGGATGAGGTTGGACTAGCTACAAAAAGTCTAAAATCACAAGCTGCCCCCGGTCCGGATGGCATGCCTGCCTTTTTCTACCAACAATTTTGGAGTATCGTTGGAAGAGATGTTACTAATTTTGCTCTGAATGTCCTCAATGGTGATGTGGATCCGGGTAGTGTAAATCATACTCATATTTGCCTCATTCCAAAGAGTAAAAAGCCAAAAGTGGCGTGGAATTTTCGGCCTATTTCATTATGTAATGTGATTTATAAAATAATATCTCAAACTATTGCAAATAGGCTGAAACTGATCCTACCAGACATTATTGGAAAATTTCAGAGTGCTTTTGTTAATGGTAGACTGATTACTGATAATGCTCTCTTAGCTTTTAAAGCTCTCCATTGCATGAGGAAAAAAAAGAAAGGAAAGAAAGGTCTTGTGGGTATCAAGCTAGAAATGGCAAAAGCATATGATCGTATTGAGTGGAAATTTCTCGTTGTTGTGTTGAACTCTATAGGCTTCTCACAAAAATGGTAAAATCTTATTTTTAGATGCATTTCATCAATGTCGTTTGTAGTGATCCTAAATGATAATCCTTGTCCAAGCTTTTCCCCTAATCGAGGACTCCATCAAGGGGATCCATTATCTCCTTACCTGTTTATGCTTTGCGCAAAGGTGTTTTCAGGTCTACTCATTAAAGCTCAAGAAGAGAAAGCCTTACATGGTATAGCGAGAGGATCACCAAATATTAGTCATCATTTCTTTGTTGATGACAGTCTCATATTCTATAGGGACTCTTTACAGGATGCGCATGTGGTGAATAAAATCCTAGACTTATATCAATCAGCGTTAGGTCAACTAATTAATTTGGACAAATCAGAAATTTCATTTAGCCGAAATGTACCTAAAGAGAAGAAAATTATGTTCCAAGGTTGGATGCAAATTAAGGTTGTGGAATGTCAATCAAAATTCCTGGTTCTACCGGCCTTCGTAGGGAGATCTAAACAACAGGTATTTAATTTTGTCCAAGATAGAGTTTGGAAGAAGTTGAAGAGTTTGCAACTGCCGAGCAAACTTCCTTGCATGAAAAGGCAATACTTTCCAAGAACGGTTTTCCTCAATGTAACTCTTGGATATAATCCAAGTTACACTTGGAGTGTTCTTCAAGCTCGAATAGAGGTTATTGATCATGTTGGTCTTTGAAGAGTTGGTGACGGTAAAAGTATTAAAATTTAGGGTGATAATTGGTTACCATATCCGCAAGGTCGTAGAATTCTGTCCCCTCAACCCCCAAATTATGTTTTGTCAAATGTGGTAGACGTAATACATCCACATCAGAAAGAATGGAATGCTCAATTGATTAATGCTACCTTCCTTGCTTTTGAGGCTCAACAAATCCTTCAAACCCCTTTTTCCCTAAATAATCCGCGAGATAGCTTCATATAGGGAGAGAATAAAGAAGGTGAATTTCCTGTTAAGTCTGCTTACAAATTCCAAAAATGAAGAAATTAGGTGCTCAACTCCAATCAATATGTCGTACCTCAAGAGAGTAATGAATGGAGTATACTATGGAAGCTCAAAATAATTCCGCGTCATATGAAACTTATGTGGCGTATTCTACATAAGAGGTTGTCAGTAAGAGAGTCTCTATTTAATGAGGACCTCTCACATGCATCATAAAGTACCTCACCTTCTTGTTGCTTGAAGCTGGAGATTTCCTTCTTCCGCACCAAGTATTTTGCAGGAAGGAAATACATGTCCAAGAACTCCCTCTTGAGCTGATCCCAATTCTCAATAATACCACATGGTAATGTGTCCAGCCAATCTTTTGTCCATCCGTTCAGAGAGTAACCAAACAATCTGAGACGCTTGTCTAATTCCGACACCCCAGTTGGGTTGATAGTGCTGCTGGCATCTAGAAAGTGTGTCAAGTGAGCATTGAAATCTTCCGACTCCGTATCTGAAAATTTGTTAGATTTCAAATTCAGTATAACATTGTTCTTGATGTCAAACACCGCCGGTTTTGCTGGTTGGATAGAGTCAACTAGAATAATATTATTTTTGGTATTTTTAATTTTTTTTGTATTTTTGAATTTTTTTGAAAATAGAAAAATAAAATGCGGAAAAATAAATGACTGAAATTTAAATGACATAAAAATAAAGATAATTAATAAGTAATTTAAATTGCTTAGTAGAAAATAGCAACAATCCCCCCACAACGACGCCAAAAACCTGATGTGTGGATTAGACAAGTGTACCCAATCGTTTACCAAGTAATAAAGTGATATGTAGATTATCATATCCACAGGGATTGTCGTTTTGTCCAAACAATTTAATTTTAGTTGACAAATAAATAAAAGAGTTAAAGAGTTAGAGATTTGCAATTTTTATCTGTTTGCAACAGAGAAAGTTACATGTTTTGGTTGCATAAAAGTAAACAACGGTTTTGATTCTTCAAATCCCCCTATTTATTATGTTGAATATTAAATAATAGTCATGTCGCGTTTATCTATTTTAGGTAGACTATGTTGGAACAAAATGTGTTTAACAATAAACCTTAAAGAGTTTTGATGATAACAAGGTATTAAAAATTGTAAATTGGATTAGCTAATATTTGTTCAAGTGTACAGGACCATAAGTATAAAGTTACATCATCATTGGTTCTGAATGAGCAAATAAAGAGCTATGGAAACAACAAAAATTTGAAGCTTGGACGCTCCTGAAGGCAACTTGCTCCTGAAGAAAAAGCGCTCCTGAAGTCAAGCTGCTCCTGAAGAAATAGTGCTCCTGAAGTAAGCTGCTCCTGAAGAATAGTGCTCCTGAAGACAAGAGGTCCAGAAGTCACATCATCAGAAGCTGCATCATCAGAAGCTGCAGAAGTCATCTCATCAGAAGCTGCATCATCAGAAGCTGCATCATCAGAAGCTGCCTCATCAGAAGTCATTTCACCAGAAGCTGAATATCAACTGGATTTGCAAAGAATCAAGAATTGAAGAATTATCAATGCAAAAGCTGTCTATTGGATTCGAAAACACAAACAAAGGATTAGTGGAGTTTGCAACGGTCATTTCAAAGGTGTTTGAAGGCGTGTGTTTGCAATTTGGACGAAAGCGTTGACATTGTACTTTGTACGAATTGTACAACCACGTTCTCCACTACTCTGTTTTGTGTCTGCACTTCAAGACAAGAAAACAGCTCCAGAATACGGTCTCGCCTGCATAGATGTTCCTTTGGATAAGGAATGGATTTCAAATTTGTTCTTCATAGGACAACAACCAAATCAGGCAAAAGATCATTGGTGAAAGATCAAGCTTCAACAACGACTCTTTGGTGCGCTGGCAATTTCACAACGTCTCTTTCACACCTCTATATAAAGGAGTGAAGACCTAGAGATTTGGTAATGCAAGAACGCTAAACGAAAGACTCACAAGTACCAAACCTCTGCTGAAATTGTTCTGCATTCACTTAGAATTTCTGTGTCTCAAAGTCATATCTTAGAAATTCTTAAGTTCATTGAGTCTGTATCTGATTTGTATTGTGAGCACCTCTGATTGTATATCAAGTGTTCAACCTTAAACAATTTTCTGTGTAATTTTGTTTAGTTAGGAAGTCTCTTGCAGTTGTGCTTGAGCAGGAAGTCTCTTGATTGTGTTCTTGAGCAAAGGAAGTCTCTAGCTTGTGTGCTTGAGCAAAGGAAGTCTCTTGCTTGTGTGCTTGAGCATTTGTAATCAGATATTACTCATAGTGAAATCTCCTTGGAAGTGCAAGGGGGACTGGACTACTTCCGGATTGTGGAAGGAACCAGTATAATTGCTTTGTGTCGTTCTTCTTCTCTCTCTCTGTTTTATTCCGCTGCATTTAGATTCTGATCATCACTTCAGAAGCTGTCTCACTTAGCTTCTGATCAGTGTATTCAGTTGTTTAGAGAAACGAAGAATTTTTCAAAACACAATTCAACCCCCCTTCTTGTGTTTTTTTCTCACCTTCAGACTATACAAGTAATGAGGTCGTTGGGACGTTACTAACCTAGCTGGTCGTAAATATGCACCTGCTGATCAAACGGTGATCCTTACGTGTGGGATCTATACTATCTCAGTTGACTAGGTCTATCCTTCCTAAGTCTGGTAGCACCTGCCGATGACACGGTGATCCTTACGTGTGGGGTCTTACCGTCTCAAAGTTAATTGAAAGCATAGAATTTATATTGGCTTTCCAAGATTTTCCAAGGCAATGAAGGTAGAAGGTTCTTGTAGATCTACCCATATATGAATCTTAAGATGCTCATAGCACTCTCTCTCTCTCTCTCTCTCTCTCTCTCTCTCTCTCTCTCTCTCTCTCTCTCTCTTAGTAGTTCTTCAAATGGGTAGCCTTATCTGCGTCTAACTTACCAAGGATTTAAGAGAATAGTTATATTAGGCTAAGGCTTATTTCCTTCAAGCAGACACTTGTTTCCTTAATTATCACTAGTTACTTCCTAGGTTCAACAGATTTTACTCAATATTAGTAACGTCACCTCCTAAGTACTTACTACTAGGGTCAACTCGCTTTCGGTATCTTTCTATAGCTATAACTAATTACTTTCTAGATAGATAGATATTAATATCAAGATATAAATATCAAGATATAAGCATTAGAATAGTGATATCAATATTAGGCCATGTCACAACCTAAGTATCTAATCTAGTGTTGCGCTACTACAAACATAAACTAAATTCCTAATAAAACTAAATAGAAAATAAAAAGTGCATTAAATTAAATAAATACCCAGTAAAAATAAATATAGGTTCATCTTAGAACTCTAACCTAAAAAGATTTAGTTACACATGGTAACTAAAAACAAATTACTAAAGATAAAAACATACCCTAGAAAATTAAGGAGAAGATAGAAACTCCTTTGAAGCTCTAAAAATGCCTTACTCTTGAACTGCTCCAGTTCTGAACGAGAAATTCTGAATGAGGAAGGCTAGTATTTATAGTGAGAGTTTATAAATGTGTTTGAGCTAAAAACACGGGTTTTACCCACAAAAAAGCAGGAAAAGACGCTTGCGTCCCGAGTTTTTAGGTGCTCGGGGCACTTACATCATGCTCTAGCGCATGAGTGTGCACCCAAAGCCATGCTCTAGGCGCATGGCGATTTTTTGCCATGCTCTAGGCGCATGGTGCAGCTTTTTGGACCTAGTTTCTCTGATTTTTCGTTGTTTTAGGTCTTCGTCTTCAAATAACTTACCCCAAAACTTTGGAACATAATTCCTCTCATTGTAAAGTATCTTGAATCTTCATTCTTGTTCTTCCCAAAGACCTCATAAGTCTTCAGATGTTCTTGATTTGCCGATTTGTATGATTTCTTTATGAATTACTTCAAAAAACTCCTAAAACTGTTATGTTTAGGAAAAACTCAAATTACAAACTCAAATTTAGAAAACATTACAAAAGTTCCGAAATCATAAGCAATTGTTCTAATACTCCTCATTTTTGCAACTAAAACCTATTGAAAATGACTAAAAAAACATGATAAGAATAACGTAAGATGACATAGCATCAACTCTCTTATGTCATAGAAAGTAACAATGTCGACGTTGTCGTCGACTTTCCGAACGGGGGACTCATTTCACTACTAGAAATCTTGCGTTTTGCCACGGAATAATGTCAGGAGCATCAGCTCCTGGCAAATTTGCCAGAAGTAATGACAGGGAAACCCCTGAGAAATTGCAATTTCAAACCACACCATAAGTCAGGAGCAAACCCCTCGCAAATTGCAGTAACCCCTGGCAATTTCGAATTTTTTTAGTATATGTGAATTTTTGAATTAATGGCTGATGTTATTTTTTGTGATAATAATTATGTATATTTTCGAATTAATGCTTGTACTTGTTTTTGTTGTAATGCATGTTGAATATATGTTTGTTTTTGTCAAGATCTATTGAATATATATAATTTTTTTTTGGATCTATTATATATATTTTGTCTAGATCTGTTATATTAGGGTTTTTTTTTAATAATAACATTAGGTTTCACTAAATTGTATATACTATTTTTTTTAATTTAAAACTGATTTTTTTAAGTTTAATTAGATATAAATGTTATTTATTCAAATTTTAATTTTAATGGTGTAATAATTTTTTTCAAATATTAAAACTGTTTAGTTATATCTGATAATATAAACACACATGTGTCTCAAACTGTTGATATTTTTGAATGTTTGCAGGTGAATTGGGAACTAAGTGAGCAGATTTTGATATTTTGATTTTTTACACAAATACAAAACGTTTTTAAAAAAAAAAAATCGTCTGCATTTTGTGTACTATTACTTTAATTTGCATTGTTAACTACTTTTCCTAAACCAATTAAATTAAAAAAACATTTTAAAAACGTTTATTTTAAATATTTTAATAATTTAATTTAATTAATTTTCGAAAAAAATAAATTAAATTGTTTTTTAAAATTATTTTCAATTATTAAATTTTAATATTTTGATTTTTTTTTAAAAAAAAAAAAACGTTTTTTTAAAAAATTTCGTACACAATTTGTCGGGGGTTAACCCCTCGCAATGTTCCTGGCATGTGATGCTGACACAGTCTGCAAAAGCCTGCATTGACCAGAATGTGTTATAAAAGCCTGCAATCATGCAAATACAATTTGCCAGGGGTTGTGCCAGGGCCTATGCCAGGAGTGCATTTTGCCAGGAGCTAAACCCCTGGCAGGACAATTTGCGATGAGCAGATTTGCTGGTGATTCTGCTCCTGGCAAAACCCCTGAAAAACGTCCAATTGCCAAAGCTTTTAGCATTTTACTAGGGCTCCTGTCCCTGGCAAAATGCAACATTTCTTGTAGTGTTGTGTGCTTTTATTGAAAGAAAAAAAAGTGTGTTTTATTATGAAAAGACTTTTCGCAGTACAATGAACTTGAAGTTCAAGGTTTAGAAAAATGACTAGTGAACAAATAAATATTAAATGGTAAAATTAAAGTGTATGAAAAGTAAAAGACTTGAAAGTAAATATGTAAAGAACTTAAAGTCCAGAAATGTAAATTTGCAAAAAATTTAAAGTGCAGACAAAGTAAATGTACAGCAAAAGCAAATGACTTGAAAATAAAAAAAATGGCATATTCTAAAAACCTAGAGGTTGTTTACTAATTTTCTTTCCTTCTTAAACCCTTGACTATCCTTAGTACACGGATTTGTTTGTGGGTCAGGTTAGGGTAAAGACCGATATGATAATGACTTGAAGGATTTTGTGAGTCAAAATGATTAGGAAATTACACTGCTTCCCTTCATTTGATCGTATTTGCGTTTGATGATCAGGATAGGGAGACAGGATATGATACATTAATCATATCCTGCTTAAATCTCATGTTTGATGCATCAAAGGGATAGGATAAAATAAACCATTTTCCTATCATATCCTGATTTTCCTTTGTAATTTATATCCTGAGTGTAGGCTGGGTTATAAATTATCCTGATGGGATTAGAAGATCATTTCTTATTTATTATCCTGTCATTTTTAAAATATTGTCATTTTTAAAATAATGATAGCATGTATTTTCTATTAATAACATGTCATTTTTATAATATTTTTATAACATGCCATTTTTAATTAATTATGAGAGCAACTTTTTCATTTAATTATAATGATATCATGTTTGTTATCATGTCCGCATCAAACACATTATAGGATTAATGTTTATCATGTCCTTATCATATCATATCTCTATCCAACTTTATATCATATCATGCCTCTATCCTATCCTGAATTAGGCACTAGTTGATATTCTATATTTTAGAATATTACAATATTTTATCCAATGCTTTTTTTGTAGGATATAGAAATTTGGTTTGCTACGCCATGTCTTTCCATCAATTCAAACATACAACATTTTCAATTATAAACTTTGCATGCTATCTTGATTTATTATTTGTCAATTTGAAACCTAACATATATATTAGCTAAAGATTTGCTATAATCTAAAACTCGTGAAATTTAACAATATTATACCTCTTTCAAGAGTTCCGCTTTTCTTATATGTGAAGGTTTGAAAATAAAAGATCTTGGTAAAATAAGAATTAATTCATGTGATTGGTAAGTTACTCATGTGGCTTATTTACATGGGCGGACCTAGACATTGATATTTTGGTGTGGCAAAATTATAAAGGAAAAAAATTATAAAGGAAACTATTTAGTGTAAATTTGATTTATAATACGATATACATTAATGCGAAAATGAAACAAAAAAAAACATTAGCTTAATTGCACTTATCCCCCTATTTTTTGTCAATTGTCTGATTTTGTACCCCCATGTTTTTAATTGAGCGATTTTGCACCCTATGCTTTTCCCCCTTTTTGGTTTGAAGGGCCCCCATGTGTTTTAGTGATGATGTGTCTGATTTTCATGAAGTGTCTTCATTTAATGTTTGTTATGTGTGTAAATGTAATTTTTTAAAAACAAAAAATTGATTTTGGAAATTAAGAGAAAGGGAAAAAAAAAATTAACAGCTTTACCATGCAAGGTTGTCAAAATCGGGACTTTACTTCAGGTCAAAAGGAAATAGCAAAATCGGGACTCAAAAAATCGCAATCAAAATCGAAGGATTTTACTCAAGGACTTTTGTAGAATCGATATAGAAAATTGTAAAATTGCAATCAAAATCGTTGGATTTTACCCAAAAAAAAAAAATAATACTAAATATATGTTATAAATGGTATATAGTCATAAATGACTTAGTTTATAAGAAATCGTAAAACGCTATCAAAATCGATGAATTTTGCCTATTTTAGAATTCTACTATGGATTTACGTCGTTGAAGGTGAAGAAAGTCGCAAAATCCTGAATGTTAGGATTTAAGTCGGGATTTTGACAACAATACCACCATGGACGTAACCGATAATCGAATAGAACAAAGGACGTTGCAGAGAATATAAGAGACTATGCTTATGATGCAAAGGACAGGACCAAGGAAGTTGCAGAGAGTGCTGGGGAGAAAGCTAGAGATTATGCTTAAGATGCAAAGGAAAGAACCAAGGAAGGAGTGAGTGACATAGCTGATAAGACAAAGGAATGAGCTGGGAAAACAGCGGAGAAGACGGGGAGGTTGTTGGGTCGGCAACCAGTGGCGGAGCCACGTTGTACTCAGGGGATGCACCTGCATCCCCTCAACTCTTGCAATCTATACCAATTTTTTAATGTTTTGTTATTTTGAACCTCCTCAAAATTAACTCTTGCACCTTATTATTGACTATTGCACCAACTCTGTTTCTTCTCTCAAATTAAAGCTACATACATACTATAAAGCCTGACTCAACATAGATTTTATATGATTTTATATTATGGTAGCATATTACAAGGATGGAATACTTAAAAGATTTACTTAAAATGGCTTTATAAGGAATGGAACCCATTGCGGCGTGGCATATAATCACAAACTTGGTAGCTAAGCCAAAATCATGGAAATTAATATATAAATTGTAGATTATTTAGTTTTTTTTTTTTGTTTCAGTTCTAAAGGATCAAAATTGATTTTTATTTTGTCTTCATAATTGATTTTACTAGAAGTTAGGAATTGCAGTTTTTGATTCTATAATCGATTTTCACACATAAATTTATAGTTCAACTTACTTTAACATGAAATTGTCTAAACATAAATTATTTATGTGAGAATCACTTTTAACCAAAATTAATTCTATGGATTCAATTCTAGCTATCAATTACATTTATATATATATATATATATATATATATATATATATATATATATATATACTATTGGAAAGATGGACACCAGTGTGTTCGTTATATAGATATAAATAAGATTAAAATTAGTTATATAGATATAAATAAGAATAAAATTAGTTTTTTTTTACCGTGCTCATTTTCTATTGAATTGTACAAAATAGAAGATATCGTTCATATTTTAGCAGGGTTGGTTCCTACAATATTTTAAATAATAATATAAAAAAGATAAAATAGTTTAAATGAACGGTAAAAACGAAAGTTTTTTTTTTACATATAGGTATAAGATAATTATAATTATTTATTAAAATTCAAAAGTTCGAACCCCCTAACCTAGGGTCCTGGCAACGCCACTGTCGGCAACTGAGGCTCTAAAGAGTGCAGGGGAAATGGTGAAGCAGATGGCCCAAGGAGTGTGTGAGACGACGAAGGATGCGACACAAAATATCAAGGAGACTATTGTTGGAAAGGATGATGATGATGATGATGATGATGATGATGATGATGATGATCGTGGACTCGTGGTAGTGGTTGTGTTGGTGTGGTAGTAGATGAGCATGTTCATGAATTGAGAAGTAAGGTTTTGGCCAGAGTAAGGGCTATGGTCAGATCAAGGATTTTTGAAAAGAAGGATTAAAGTTTTAATTAATTAGGATAATAATATGATCTGGTGTATGTATGTATGTATATGTTTATCAATGTTGTGAAAGTGCCTCAAAATTGAAGAAATTGGAATTCTGGAAGCAGAAAATCGGTGGCCGATTTTCAGAGCATGGTGACCGATTTTCAACTCTGGTTTTTTGTCTGTTGGTTCTGCAAAAATTGGGGGCCGATTTGGAGCATTCGGCGGCCGATTTTGACAGCAGAAAATAAAATAGAACGTATTTTCAGGCCTAGATTTATTCCAGTTTTATTGAGGATTCTTTTACTATAAATATAGACTTTGTATCAAAGTAAACCTTGAGATAGAGGGGGCAGAAACAAGGGTTTAGAAAGGCAACAACAAAACTAGGGTTTGTATAGAGTTTGTCTCTTTGGAACAAACACTAGGGTTTGAGGGTTGATTCACCTTGGGAAACACTATTAGGATTGAGTCTCTTGGTTACGGGAAGAGATTGGGACTTTGGGTAGAATTAGGCGAGAGACTTATTCTTGTAACCCATTGATATCTCTTTAGTAAGGTTACTCATCATATAGTGAAACGGATGGCTGCTCTCTCCCCCAGACTAGGTCAATTTGGACCGAACTAGGCCAACAAATTCTTTTGTGTTCTCTCTTCTTCTTTTCTCTCGCTGTTTTCTACTTTTGGCTTGTGTTTCTAATTGTTTCATACACTTTGTTTTGGTTGCTTGACTATCCTTTGCTCCACACATCAAGTTTGTTATTGGTATGATTTATCATCGAATTCACAACAATTAACTTTCAAAGTGCAGGTATGTTTTCAGTTTGTTAACATGCGTTGCTTAAACCCCTCAAGAAATTTCTTGTTTTTCCCTTTCTTTTAATTTCCAAAATCAATTTTTTTGTTTTTTAAAAATTACATTTAATGGCAAACATTAAATGAAGACAAAATCGCTCAATTAAAAATATCGAGGTGCTGGGAATTGAACCATTGACACAACTCTGATTAAAGGACAATCTACCGATGGGTCATGCATTAAATGGTGAACATTATCGAAATATATGATATATATTAGTTTTTCGGTCTCATATATTAAAAACAATTATTGGGCAATAATCTGGTGTGACAGCTGCCACACCATACCTTATGGTGGGTCCGTCCCTGCTTATTTACTACGTTTCTTAAAGGAGAAACACAATATATTTATGTAGTTTGGTGGTAAGAGAGGATAAACTTTTTAAGTGTGCTAAGGGGACAAACAAAACCTTTTGTTGTGTTTAAGAGACATTATCTTACCATTTCATAAGCGCTAAAACCTATTCAATGTATGTAAGAAGAGGATGAGCTTTATAAATTATAAAGTGATAAAAACATATTCTATTTCATACATCATAAGATAAAAATATGGTTCAAACTATGAAGTTTGTTTGTGTTATAATTATCTTTATTTCCCTATTTCTTTCTGCAATGCATGTTGAAGGTAATCCATTTTTTGTCCTTCTAGAATTTCCTTAAATACTTCCTACATAATATTTTATCTCATTCAACTAACATTCATTTACTCTTTTCACTACAACACAACAGGTCGTGTTAAATGTAAAGAAGACTATGGTTGCCAAAACAAGTTGTATGACTTTCCTTTGAAACCACACATTACAACGTATCGTGTTAAATGTAAAGAAGACTCTGGTTGTGAAGGCAACTTGTGTGAGGTTCCTTGGTTTGCAAAGTGCCTAAAACCTTATTTTTTATTCTTTTCCACAAAAGAGGGCTTTTGTGCATGTGTATGAGCAAGGTTCCCATAAAATTGATCTGCTGCAAAATTCCATGAGCGGTCATTTTGTTATTGCGTTGGCACCCCGATAATTCGAATTTTTTCTTTTTATATTTTCACAAACCTTGTCATTATGGATTTGGACACCAAGATGATCATAATCAAATAAAATAAAGCAAAAAATAAAATTATTTAAATTGTCCTTTTCTCTCTTAATATTGGAAATAGTGTTAGCAACGAATCGAACCAAATCGAATATATTTCAGAACTCGACTCAACAATTTGCTCGTTAAACTTAGTTCATGGACCAAACGAGATGAACTTGAGCTAAAAATTAAGTTCATTAAATAAATGAGCTGAACTTGAGCTATATCTAGTTTACTAGGTTGGTTCATGAGTTGACTCGATAATATATATATATATATATATATATATATATATATATATATATGGGGTTTGCTAGGATACACCCACTAGTTTTTATTAAGGTGTGTTTTAGCAAAGATATAACTAAAAAGCTGTTAAATACACCTTAAGGTGAATGTTGCTAAAACACACCTTCTAAAAAATAAGTGGGTGTATGTTAGCAACTCCTATAGGCATTTGCTAGGATACACCCACTTATTTTTTAGAAGGTGTGTTTTAGCAAGTTATAACTAAAAAGTAGTTAAATACACCTTAAGGTGTAGCTTGCTAAAACACTCCCACATAAAAACTAGTGGGTGTGTTCTAGCAAATCCCTATATATATATATATATATATATATATATATATATATATATATATATATATATAGACACACACTAGTTTTTGGTGTACTTGGATTTTTGTTTTGGGTTGTTTGCATAGTTATTTAGTTCGCACTTCGTTTCGATACATACATGGTATAGATAGATATACGATATGCAACTCTTGAAAAATTGGATACATGAGAGTATGCATAGTCGATATGTTATTTGGCTCGTGGTATATTTTAATAACAATTTTAAGCAAGTCTTGTCTAATTAAAATTTAATAAATGACACGCCAGCATAAAAAAGAAATATGCCCAACAATTAACATCATAAAATAAGGGTAGTCACATTTACAAAAATAAATTACATTGAAAAAAAAATCACATTAAAAGTTAACAACATATAGAGTTTTCTCTAGTCTAAGCTTTTAGAGAAAATAAAAATGTCCCACATCGGCAGGTTTAGAACAATTGAGAGGAGATTTTTTTTTTTATATAAGAGACTTGTTGCACTTTTCACCATACATGAATAGGAGGTAAGCGGACAACAAACTGCGCCGCTAGACCTTTTTGGATGGCAAAACCAATCCTCGCAAACACAACATTCATGAACCTATGAGATATAACATTGTTATGCATAACCCTTTGGACTCTATGTAGAAGGTCAACAGCCTCTGATGCTAGGAAGTCGAAAGTGTCAAAAGCAAATGGTATAAAACATGTTGATTGTCAGCACACGCTTTCTCATGTTTGGCCACTTTGCTTGACGCAGCTTTTAGGGCTGTTTGTCCTACCGTAAAAGCCCCGACCCCTAAACCCACAAGTGGTGAAACCCCAGTCAAATCCACACATGCATGTTTTCCTCCAACCCATCCGTACACCATAACATCCGCAGGCCTAAGTGTCGATCTTCTATCTAGTGGGTCAGTCAGAAAGTTCACTGGCGCCTCCTTCTTCACTGATACTCCCGCCCGCCTGAATATATCGAAAAGTACATCCCTAACAAAGTCATGCATGTACTTAAAGGCCTGGAAGCTCCTTACAATGAACGGCATGCTCCCCAAAAGTATCTAGACATGCCTTACGACAAACAGGGCACACCTCATCAATAAGAAACAGTGGAATCATAAGACGATATCGAAGGATAGTATGGTACTCCACTGGTGACATATGCTGACCTAACCCATCAATTGGGATAGCTAGAAGAAAATCCAGAGGAGATTAAATCAATTCTCTTTCAAAAAAAAATTCCATTCACGTGTACTTAAATATTTTTCATTTTATTTTGTGAGTGTTTACTAAGGTGGATTCTAGGGTGAGGGATCAATTAAGTCCCTCACCGGTGTATCACTTTATTCCACCGTTAGATTAAATATGTCTATATGATTTCATTACTTATCACCACACTGGATTTTTCTCCCTGTTCTCTCTTCTCTGTGTTCACGTTTCCCTTCATGCACTGCACTGATGAAAACCAACATCATTGATAATAAAATGTTCATCCTGTTTTGACTATCTTTTCTATTAGTTTCTCATGCTATAATCCTCCAAATTCATCCTGCAAAATTTGTTGTTGCTTACTAAAAATTGTCTCTAATCCCGAAGCTTTAAGCTTTAAAATCATATCTTAAACTTGAAATGTACATTCCTAAAATTTGATTCTTCTGTGAAATAAAATGGTAGGACAAAAATTAAAAACAAAAAATATACTAAATTCACAATCTTTGCAATACAAAAGCTCATCCATTGTTAAAGTTACTCGGCAATAAGAGAAAGAGGCACTCGGCAGACATCAATAAATCTTTCAAGCGGTTGAAAGAGAGTAAGGGGGAGAGAAATAACTTGGATTCGGTGTGATAATGACTATCAGTATCACATAGTCTTACTTTAATCTAACGCTCAAATTAAGTGGTCCACCGGTGAGGGTCTTAATTGATTCCTCACCCTAGAATTCACCGTTTACTAAACCGATTTAAAAAAAAAAAAAACGCGCTGACAATTTATTTATTTTTAAGGGAAAAAACGCGCTGAAATTGAATTGTGGGACGTGGGTGGTTCCGAATTTTGTATTGGGAAATAGTGAGACATAATGTTTTCAAGTGCCTGGTCAGTGAATAGACAAGAACCAAGTTTAGATAAGTATAATCCCTGGAATTAATGTCTAGTCCTATTTCTCACTGACCAACTATTCAATTCTCCACCAAATAGTAACAATGAATAAAATCAAACAAACGTTGGAAACCCAACCAAAACAGACATAACTTTACAACGTCTAAAATCCCAACGCCAGTAACCCAATCCAATGAAATGATGTTTTGTTTTTTTCCCTCCCCTTTTTCTGCTTTCTGTTCCACTTCCATCATCTCACATTTTATTTTTTTAGTCAAAAAAAATATAGTACTAATCTTATTTTAATTTATGAGCATTTAAAACAAAAGGAGTGGAAGAATCAAACACAATTCACACACACTAGCAAGCTTAACATTATTAAATGGAGTTAGAGCAAGCAAAGGAAGAGTTGGAGATGCTTGAAACCCTTTACCCTAATCAACATGACTATCTCAAGCATGAACTTAAGTCTTTCATCTCTCATCTTCAAAACTCTTATTCCTATTCTCACCCCCTTCCACAATACAACACCTCCCTCGCTGCTTTCTTAGATACTGAAGGTTTCGTTTCTTCTTCTTCTTTTTCATCTTTTTATTGTTATTATTGTGCTGCTACACATGGTTTTTGAGGTTGTTTTATTCTATTCTTGTAATGCAGAATCCACAAGCTTGGAGCATATAAAGAGTATACAACATTCTTTACCAGAGAGAGAACAAGTATTGGAGAAGGGTAAGAAGGGTGCTGAAAGGTCCGAGCTGGAATCTCCCAAGAGTGTTGTCATCAAGGATTGCCCTAGTAGAAGAAACAATAAGAGAAAAGATAGGGTTGATTTGGTTCTTGAGAGGGCACAAAATTGTATCAAAAAAATTCGACATTTCAAAACATCCTTATTTTCTCCTTCTTGATTTATTGTGTTGTTGTTACATTTAAATGTTTAATTTAATGGATAATAGTAGCATAAAATAGCTTATAATAGTAGATTCTTTTAGTTTTTTCTTATTCTTTCTTGGAAAACGACAAATTAAGCTGTCAATTTTGTCATGTGGATGCTGAAAAGGTTATCAATGGTTCATATCTATGTTCCAGAATTTACTTACTTTATCAAAAAGACAAAATCAAAGGGAGCGTTTTTTTTCTTTTAAATGAAAAGTTATCTTTTCTGTTAGACAAGTAGTATAATGGAAGAACAAGAAGGGTCAGTTTTAGACTTTATTACTACTATTAAACTATGGGTCATAGGGGGTCTTCTTAACGATTGTTCTCGGGACATTCTTTAAACATACTCATTCCATTCTGTAATGGATGACCCATTTGAAAATATGTAATTTTGACCGAACTTACTTTGACCATATTTTTCTACTAATATACAAAGATAAATAATACTCCCTTCGTTCCTTTTTAAGTGTCTCTTTTGGAGAAATTTTTTGTTCCTATTTAACTGTCAATTTCAAAGTTCAATGCATCATTAAATGTTGTTTTACCATTATTATCCTTTGTTATTTATTGCGGAGAGAGAAATATATGAAATGAGATGTTAAATTAATAAGGTTATTATACTAAAAGTATAACTTATTGCATCAAAAGTAGAAACAATTATTGATTGTCTTGGTTTATGTAAAATGTCAAAAAGTGACAATTAAAAAGGAACCTATGTATTATCATATAAGATGAGTGTTTTCAAAATATCAAATTTTCAAGATATTTAAGCTCAAAATTATGCATTGACATGCGCAATAAGCTCAACTATTTCTAGTATTATGGGACGAAGAGAGTATTAAATTAAATAATTATTCTTTTAAAATGTCAAAAGTTTTTAATATCTAATAAAATGATTACACAAACATTTAAAATCCTTAACAAATGCTCAGAAAGCAGTTTTTAACATTTCCCTTAAAATAAACGCTGTTATGTTCCTTTATTTTAGTTGGATCAAGTATACATGCATTATTTTCATGATTGCATTACTTTCTACATTTTTTTATATCCAGTGAGATTGATTCTTTGCATAACCTGGACATGGGTGCATTTAGATAGAAAATGTTTTATAATAGTACCTCAAATAGAATTGGCTTCAATGAAAGGAATATATGGAAGAAGAAAAAAAAAACATGAATTTTGCATTTGGTCAAAATTGATTTTGATGTAAGTAATAATTTTTAACTGTTATTAATTATTTGTCAAAAAAAAAAACTTTGTTATTGAATAGACTTCACCTCTGGTGAGAGCTAGATCTACCAATCTTTTTATTTTTTTATGTTTATTCACCTTATAAGGTGAATTCTAGCCACTAGGCTACCTGACCAAAAAAAAAAAGTTTGTGATGGTATAATTAATTTTAAGAAAGATGCTAAAAGTGGCCTTGTAGCATAACCCTTAATATCTATGTTTGAACTGATCCATCTATATAGTTTGATTTTATTCTTCTCTAATACTCCTTCCGTCTCACAATAATAATTTCTTTAGTATTTTTTTTCTCTCAAAATAACTGTCACTTTACAATACCAATGCAACATTTATTATTTTTTCATCATTATACCCTTATTTATTGAATTTCATCCAACTTAACTATTCCACTAACTACAATTAATAAGGGTATTTTAGTAAATGATATTAATTTTACTGTTGAAGTCAACACAATTAATCATTTCCTAAATAATCGTGCACAAACCTTAAACAACTATAATTTAGAGACGGAGGGAGTATAAAGTAGAGTTGTGTTATTTGAACAACCATTTGATTGACAACTTTTGGGACAACCATAATTTTACAAAGAAAAATAGGTATTGACACAAAAACCAAAGCAATATAGAGAGAAAGTAAAAACATGATGTGAGTATGAGAGAGAAAGTTGTCACAAAATTTTTCAAAAAGTGGTTGTACAAATATCATTTCTCAATAAAGTACTCCCTCCATTTCAAAATGAGTGTCGCTTTAGCCAAAAAAAATTGTTTCAAAATGAGTGTCGCTTTCAGTTTCCAATGCAATAATAACTTTTTCTTTTCAATTGTACCCTCCAATTAATACTATGCACATTACTTCCAAAGTATTACTTTTAAAACTAACCAATAGTTAATAAGGATAATTTGGTAAAATAACCATTCTCTTTCTCTTAATCATTGCATTTCTTAATATGTGTGTAAACACCTAAAACGACACTTATTTTAAAACGGAAGGAGTATATGATTGTAATCAACAACGCGTGTTATCTAGACTATTAGCTAAAGATTTGCTATAATCTAGAACTCATGAAATTCAACAATAGTATACTACCTCTTTTAAGAGTTTCCCTTTTCTGATATGCGAAGGTTTGAAAATAAAAGATCTTGGCAAAATAAGAATTAATTTCTATGATTGGTAAGTTTCTCATGTGACTTATTTTTTGAAAGGAAAAAAAAAACTTTTTTACTACGTTTCTTAAAGGACAAGCACAATATATTTATTTACTTCAATCAGGGGAGGACCCCGACATTCAATTTGGGTGTGGTTAGAATTTCAAATGAACTATGATGCAAATTAAAATACTATATATATTAACAGGACAGGAATTTAGGGTGTGCAAAAAGTTCAATGGAACCGGATATCTCCAAGGTATGGGTCTCAAAAAAAAAAGTTATAGTCCAGTAGTACTAATGTTGAATTAAATGTTATTAATATATTAATTGAAAGTGTTTGTTCTTCCCCGCTTTGATTTCTTTCTCCTCTTCTGTTGTCTTGTTTTAAGCCTATTAGAATTGAGTCATCTTGCTTTTGATGTTAGGTGGGTGTTTTTTGGGAGGGTGGTTTGAGGTTCCTCATGTATACAGTAGTGATTTTCACCTTTGGATATATCGCATATATACGACATCTTATATTTATCTTTTAGAAAATTTAAATAGAACTTTGTTTTAAAAAAATATACATTTTTATTTTATTACGGACCTCTTTTCACTTACAGAACTGAGCCTCCAGATTCGTAGGAACGGATATTAAAAAAGTGAGGTTGTGATACATAAAGTATTACAACAAAGTGCCTTAAGCAGAATCTAATTCACCTAAATGGTTCAAGTTCGATCTCGATTCTCAGGAACCTCCATTTTTATAAGAGTAACTTTGTAAAATTAATACTTTAAAAAAAATGGTAAAAGCGAGTGCGAGCTAGGAGTTAGACAGAAGACATGCCACTCATTTTAAGACCTTCTACTTTTACTTTCTACTGCTAGGCCATGCTACGAAACTTGCAACATCAGCGACCTATATTGTATACTACCTCCGTCCCTTATTATAAGACCCTTTTAGAAAAAATACGATTTTTAAGAAAGTTGATTATTGTGTTAAATTTGTCGACAAATGATATTTTTTTCCATGTTTACCCTTCTAATAATTGAAATCACAATTAATTATTTTCCTATATTAATTACCCACTGCTACTTGAATAACTTGAATAATGCACCAAATTAATTTATCATTGTCCCCATTACTGAAAATTAACATGAATGAACCTTGTATATTGAATGTAGACTAGTTGGAAAACGGCACAAAAAATTGAAACGTGAATAACCTTTCCCTTTCTTTTCTTTTTTTTTCTACAAAAATTTGGAATCACTCTTTTTTCCCACTAAACTTATTGCTGTTCTTTCATCAAAGAAAAAAAGAATTTATTGCTTTTCAAAAAAATATGTAGAGTAAATAGGGGTAATTTTGTAAAATAATTAATGTACTTGAAAATATCAAAAGGGTCTTATAATAAGGGACAAGAATTTTTTTTAAAAGGGTCCTATAATAAGGGACGCAGGTAGTATAAATAACTAATGAATTTAAATTTAGGAAAGAGAGGATAAACTTTCTAAGCATGCTAAGGGGACAAACAAAACCATTCGTTGTGTTTTAAAGACATTTTCTTACCAGACAAACAAAACCATTTGTTGTGTTTAAGAGACATTTTCTTTCCACTTCATAAACGCTAAAAGCTATTCAATGTATGTAAGAAGATGATGAGCTTTATAAATGATAAAGTGATAAGAACATATTCTATTTCATAGGGAAAAATATGGTTGAAACTGTGAAGTATGATTGTGTTATAATTATCTTTATTTCCCTATTTCTTGTTGTAATGAACGTTGAAGGTTAGTCATATTTTTCCTTCTAGAATTTCCTTAAATACTTCCTACATAATATTTTATCACATTCAACTAACATTCATTTACTCTCTTTTTTCATTACAAAGGTTGTGTTAAATGTAAAGAAGGCTATGGTTGCCAAAACAAGATGTGTGAGTTTCCTTTGAAACCACACATTACAATAGATCGTGTTAGATGTAAAAATGCCAATGGTTGCCCAAATGAGTTGTGTGAGTATCCTTTCGAACCAAAGTGTTTAAAACCAAAATTTTTATTCTTTACCAAAAAAGAGGGCTTTTGTGCATGTATATGAGCAATGTTCCCATAAAATTCTACTACAAAATTCCATGATTGATCATTTAGTTATTGCCTTGGCACCCGATAATTTGAATTTTTTTTTCTTTTTATTTTATATTTTCACATACCTTGAAATTATAGATGTGTACGCTAAGATGATCATAATCAAATGAAATAAGGCAAAAAATAAAATTAATTAAATTGTCTTTCTCTCTCTTAATATTGGAAATAAGGTTAGCAATGAGTCAAACCAAATCGAATATAGTTCGGAACTCGACTCAATAATTTGCTCGTTGAACTTGGTTCATGAACCAAACGAATTGAACTTGAGCTGAAAATTAAGTTCGTTAAATAAATGACCTGAACTTGAGCTATATGTAGTTCGACTCAGTTGGTTTATGAGTTGACTCAATAATATATGTATATATGTATGTATGTGTATGAGTTGACTTGATAATATATATATATATATATATATATATATATATATATATATATATATATATATATGTATGTATGTATGTATGTACTTGTATTTTTATTTTGGGTTGTTTGTATAGTCATTTAGTTCGCAGTTCGTTTCAATACATACATGGTATAGAGATGGATATATGCAACTCTCGAAAAATTAAATACATGAGAGTATACATAGTCGATATGTTGTTTAGCTCGTGGTATATTCTAATAATAATTTTAAGTCTTATCTAATTAAAATTAATAAATCACACGCCAACATAAAAAAAGAAATATCCCCAACAACTAGCATAATAAAATAAGAATAGTCTCATTTACATGAACAAACGTTGAAAAAAATCCACATGTTAAATATGTTTTTGGTCCCTATAAATATAATAACTTTTCGTTTTAGTCCCTCTAAAATTTTCCTTCAACTTTTAGTCCCTATAAAATTTTCAATCACTACTTTTGGTCCCTATTTTTAAGTTAATTTTAGTATTTTTTTTTAATGAAATTGTGCAGAAATGTGTAGAATATTGTAAAAATATTTCCCAAAAAAAAATAGAATTTTTTAACAAAACATAAATTTAATATGAATTTTTAACCATAAAAAATATAAAAATTCATATTAAATTTATATTTTGTTAAAAAATTCTAAAAATTTTTAGGAGGGATTCTTATAATATTATGAATTTTTCTGCAAAATTGTATTCAAAAATATGAATTCTACATATGAGTTTACTTTAAAGGAGGGAACAAAAGTGAAAATGGAAAATTTTTGAGGGACTAAAAGTTGAAGGAAAATTTTAGAGGGACTAAAACAAAAAGTTGATATATTTATAAGGACCAAAAACATATTTAACCCTAAAAGTTAACAAAATAGAGTTTTCTCTAGTCTAAGCTTTTAGGGTGTATTTGGTTTGGAAAAGAAATTGTGAAGAGAGAAATAGGTGAGAGAGAGTATGAGAAGAGAGAAGTATGTGAGAAATAGAGTAGATTTGTAACACCCAAATTGAAAGTGTCTAGAATATTCAATAAATGCGTTAAAATTGATATTAGATACATTAATTATACAATACAGAAACGACAACAGTCGAGAGTTTAGATACAAGCCAACTTGAGTCTTATGTTACATTATTTACACAAAGATAGTCGAACGAAACTTCATTACAAAGTTCAATACAACACATCACATAATATAACATATGCATCAAGTAGAAAGACATAAACACGCTCAATCCAAAGCTTTCTCTTTACCTTTGCCTCGAGAAACCTGTGAACCTGAACAAAGAAGGAGAGGGATGAGCCATAATGTCAAGTGAGTTCTACCTAATCATAAGCTATAGGTAACCTCAGGGAAAAACCTACGGTTACCGCGTGTCTACAATACAACCTGACAGTTGATTATACGTGTGTGGACATGCTTGCCTAGACGGTGGTGCATACTAGAACCGTCGCTATTACATCATATTGACATAGGTTTAACTTACAACTTACGTATCATGGCGATCAAGGGAACCTAAGATCTCTATACCGAGATACGCTAATGCATCAAGGCTGAAACTTAACATATTCATGACACGATTCTAAACCGGATGATTAGGAAAACCTAAGATCGTCCTCGGTAATCTTCATAACTTTCTGATGTCTAACATCATAACGTACATAGTCGTATTCATTAAGTTAGAGGTTAGCATTGAACAATAACATTATCTGAGTTCATTTTTACGGAGAGCCCCGAGGTGGAGTAATCCCGAGCACAATCCCTATCTAACCGATGAAAACCTATCTAAGGTACATCGAAACTCCCTCAGTGTCGTACGGGCCCCTCTTGCGAAGCTTATCCCGTTTCACCTAATGGAAACCCATTGAGATCCAACCTAGTGTGAATCACAAAAGACACGACACCTACGTCTTACTTATACTTTCTTAGTGAATAGATTAAACTAATCGTTTCACATCTTATCATACATAGGTTCTATGATGACGTTCTATTCTCGACAAGCTATGCCGAGGCTCTATGTTCCTTCCCTTGCTTAATTCATCTCTACCCCATAATGTTTCGAGTAAAAATCTCATAAGTCGTTCTTGCTAATTAAGCTAAGATTGCCATGATTTTCATTTCATGAATCAATTGATGTTATGTGCATTGCCTAGATGTTGTTTTGAGGTTATAAAGTTATAAAACGATGAAAGAAAGGTTTCAGAATGCACCACCGACCCCAGAATGGGCCAACAGGCCAAAAGCATGCTGGCCATTCCAGACAGTTTCGCTAATAGCGACTTTTTCTGGGTAGCATCCTGTGAATCTCGCTATTAGCAAAATTGTTTCGCTAATAGCGAGTTTCTTCAGGTCTGTGGTGTAAAATTTGCAATTTTTGACCCAAAAGTCATCCAAATTGATCCTGCAATGCACCAAAACATCCTGCAACATATAGAAACAATAATAAACTTATTCCATGGCAATATTAGCAACTAATCATTAAGAATTGGTTTTAGGGTATCAAAAGCATAACATATAAACCTAGCATAAATTCTTTACTTCCACACTAAGAAATCTCAAACCAAAGGAGGGTTAACTATCTAAGAACTCACCTTGCAAGAACTGAAGTGAAACTCAAGTATTCTAAGCTTATACCAAAACCCTAGATATGAAGAGATCAAATAGAGGAAGCTTGCATGAAGTTCTCTTAGTTGGTTTCCATCAAGAATTACTTATTCCTCGCATAGATGCTTGCTTAAAGGAGATAACACAAGTAAAGAATGGATTTGGGAGAGATGGGAACCGATTTTCTAGAGAGGGAAGAGAGCAATATTTCTTCAAAACCTAGAGAGAAGAAGTTTTGAAACAAATGAGTATTTTGGGACTTAAAGTCCTTAAATACTCCTCAAGCTCAATTACCAAAATTGCCCTTAACCTTAAACACGCGTATTTTATCGTTAACAGGTATTACATCGCAACATAAAAGAGCGGGATATTACAAGATTTGAGGGGTTGTTTGGTATAGTAGATAGAGAGAAGAAATAGAGAAGAGTGAAGTATTACCTATTTTGAAAAGTACTACAATGCCCCTATGTTAAATAACATTTTCAACAAAATAAATTTATTATTTTATTTAAATACACTTAATTAATTAATTCGACTACTTATTTTAATTAAATAGAATTTATATCTTTTTTAATAAAATAAACAATGAAATATATTAAAAAATTGTAAATCAGTAGGTGCATACATTTATTTTGTAAGAAAAAAAAATATCTATGTATGTAACGTGAAATTCTATAAATTAAGAATACTTATGAAAAAAAAGACTAACACTGCACTTTTTTAAAACTCAATTTCAGATTTTCTTTAAAAAAAAAATCACTTTAAGCTAAATTAATGGAATTGACAGAATGGTACAACAGGAAACACACAAATATAATATTGCTCTCTTCCATTTCTTCTCAGTTTTAAGGAGAAAGAATCTTTTGTGGAACCCACATGTTTTTAGTCTCTCTTCCCTATTTTTCTTCACCACCAAACAGGATAATTTCACTATCTCTCTCCAATTTCTCTCTTCCTTCACTCTCTCTTTTCTATTTCTACTCTACCTAACACAGTTAGAGAAAATAAAATTGTCCCACATCGGTGGGTTTAAAACATTAGAGAGGAGATTAACTATATACTAATAAGGCTAAATTGCATTTTTAGTCCCTTAACTATTTAGGTAGTATCGCTTTGGTCCCTTAACTAAAATTTGATTTATTTTAGTCCCTTAAGTTCTCTTTGTTACACATTTTGGTCTTTTCCCTTAAGTTAAATGCGGTAATGAGCTTATGGACACCCAATAACGTTTTCTGATGCGCTAAAGTCAGAGGTTACACATTTTCTTAAAAAAAACATAATTCTCGCAAACCTATGATCGCTTGGTTAGCACCGGAAACCAAAAGAGCACCATTCATGTGAACGATTAGAAGTTTTGCTTTATGCATTACAAGTTAGTATATGGAGGAACTAGAAGGGTCGATTTTAGACTATTATTAAACTAAATGTTGTTAAGTTCCCGGTGGCTTTTAGGGTACACAAAACAACTTGTGTACCCATACACAAGTCCATTATCTACCAAAGTTTTATGAGTTCAAAAATTCAATGGATATAATTTTGCAAGAACATAAGATATAGTATAGATTTGTTCGTTATGAAATCAATTTACACTATATACTTTAGAATTATCAATAATTAAATTAGAATAAAATGTTATATTTAATAATGAAGAATGAGTGATTTTTGTTGTTGTTGTTGTTGATAAAAGTGAATAATTTGTCATTTCCTTAACATATTGTAAAAAATTCAATACGTTAATAACTTATATCTTTCGTTTACCCCTAAAAAAAAAAAAACTTATATCTTTAGTTTAGAATTTCCTCAAAAACATCCTCCGTCTTATTTTATAATGAAAAGATTGTTATTCCCTTAGTATATTTTGGTATTATAATGCAAATTAGATTAGAAAATAATTTAATTGTTACCGTATGGGTGCTGCCTAAATAAACTTTCGAAAAGAAAAATTACTATATGCATGACAGCAAAGTACTAATATATATTTTTTTTGAAATAAAGCACTATTAAATATGTTTAAGGATAAAATATGTATAATAATGCTTTATTTCAAAAAAATATGTTTCTTTGCTGTCATGCATATAGTAATTTTTCTTTTTGTAAAAAAGTATGTTTAAGGATAAAATATGTTTTTTTTTTATTTTTGTAAAAAAGTACACTCTAGCATCTGGTGGTTTTTAATTTAATTCAAAGAGTTGAGCTAATGGTAAAAAAATCCTTTAAAAGACAACCTTTATAAAAAAAGAGTTAATATAACAGTTATTCACAACATCTTTATAACGAAAATTTCAACTATTACCGTGAAAAAAATATTCATTAATTCTTTATAGTTAAATAAATCATTTATTTATTTGTAGAAAAATAAATAAAACATTTTATTAAATTTTCAAAATATATAATTTAGTTATTTGTAATGGTACATAGTTTTTTTTTTTTTGTCCATAGAGTGTCTGGAATTCAAACCGCGACCCCTGCGTAAATTGACATAAATATCCCTACATAATAGATATAATATTTTAAGTATTTATTTATATAATTTAAATAATTTATAGATATAAATAAGTAACGTTTTAAAAAACAAGTAATTTATAAATATATTACATTATAAATTAGAATTAAAAATGCTAAACCCAAGTGACGGTTCAGGGAAGCTTATTTAATTAAAAGATAAAAAAATAGCATAGATGATATGTTTTAATCCAATGGCCATATTGTAATTTTACACAATTGCCTACCTTCCCTCATGTTTCTTCGCGTCTTGGAGTGGAAAGATTTTTGAGTGTGGGACCCATTAAAATCAGACTTTCTTTCCTCACTTATAAGGAACCAAACCGTGGAAAGACAACCTTTCCACAAACTTTCTTTCCCTTCACCTCTCTTTCCTTTATCTTTCTCTAGATCCAAACACAGCCTAAAAGCCACCTATCTTCCTTTATTTTAGTTGGATCAAGTATACATATATTATTTTCATGATTGCAATACTTTCTACATTTTTTTATATCCACTGAGATTGATTCTTTGCATAACCTGGACATGGATGCATTTAGATAGAAAATGTTTTATAATTTGTTTGGGCTCCTAAATTGAATATTAAAATCATTTCCGAGCCATAACTTCAATTGTTTCACAAATAATTGGAGCCTGGAGGCGTTTGTTATCAATCTAGTAAAATGGATTTTACTACCATTAATATGCCAAATTGGTTATACTAACTGTTAATCAACAAGTCTGCAACCGTCAATATGCCATAGATTTCCAAACCAACCAAGTAAAACCATTTATGCTTCAACCATGATCACTCTAAATCCTAATTTTGCAAGTGATAACCATAGTCCCTGTAACATATCAGTTTCCAGTGTGCTACTCGCAGTATCGTTCATCACCTTTACAACTGATACAGAAATCAGTTTTTATCAATTAGAAGTTGCACCACTCCATTCCATCCATAAAAGGGGCATACTCTTTAAAAAATATTGGTACTTCTCATTGAGCTTGGATAGTATCTAAACAAGGATCTGTCACTTAAAAATTGAAAATAACCAGAAATGTACTCTCTCAAATCGATAAAGATAGCATCGATAACATACTTGGAAGAGCATTTTTAAAGAATGACTTATATTTGGTTTGAGAGAATTATATAGAGATGGGAAGCACTTGAAAATTTCCTCTTACATTACCCACAAATCACTCCCTCTTACAACCAATTCAAACTCCAAATAAGACCAAAGTTTTACCAATCCTATGCTAGACATCCAAAATACCAATTATTACATTCAATAATAATAATTATAATGAAATTAAACATGTTAATTGGACCATGTATTTTTTAAAAATTAAGTGGAAATAAACAACAAATTAGTATTCAGACGGTAATTCCAATTTGATTTTGTCATCATTGGCTTCACTAGACAACACACCACTAGTGACCCCAAAACACCCAAAAAATGAATCATGAAAAGATCAGAAGTTGTAAATTATAATACATAAAAATGTAATCGCACAAATCGGCTCTGCATAATCATAGTATATAGGATCAGCAGATTCCTATCAAGATGCGAATCAAATGACATGCACTATTGATTTCGGTCTAATCATAGCATTTCTGGTCAGAGCTCATATATAGCTACCAGAGATGGACCAATAGACCTGTTTCAAAACACAAACACAGCACAGCATAATATTGTCCTACAACACTTCCTATCAATTTTTGGGAGATGTAAAAACCAAAGCTCGACCAATAATTGATAGTAGGCTCTAAATTTTAAAGCTAAAAATAAATAATTCAAACAACACAACCATTGATACATACGGACATGGTATACTCCCTCCGATAATTAGTTTCCATGTGGACGCATCACTGAATAATATAATAAATTAGCATGAACTACTAATGAATTTTATTTTACCTTCCCTTCAATGGACTTGCAAATGAATGATATATGAACTATCATGGTTTGAGGAATTATAAGTAGCTTATCGCATAATAAAAAAGATCAAATGTCACAAATTATAATACATAAAAATGTAATCGCACAAATCGGCTCTGCATAATCATAGTATATAGGATTGGCAGATTCCTATCAGAATGCGAAACAAATGGAATTCACTCTTGGTTTTGGTCCAATCATAGCATCTAAGGTCAGAGCTCATATATAGCTACCAGAGACGTGGCATCAGACCCAACTACATAAATAAAATAAGATTTAAAAAAAATAATAAGGAAGGAAAAGCATATGTAAAGATATATAAGAAAAACCCTTAGAAGATCTGTTGTAAATCTCACACACAGCTACACAAAATATGGTCTCAACCGATAACAGCAATATGATAACAGCTTTTGTTTAGAGTGTCATAACTCATACGGCACTTCCTATTAATTTTTGGGAGATCTTCCTCACATGGTACTTTACACTTCTTATCGTGTAAGTATCACAGACGATCAATCACAAAGGAGTAAAACCAAATCTCATGCAGAAAGCTATAAATAAATAATTCAAAGAAAACAATCATTGAGACATACATCACAACATAGAACACAAGCAAGATAAAGATATCACATCATACTGCCATTTTACACAATTGCAACATGCAAAGAACATCTTCTAGGTGTAGAACAAATGATCTCCAAACACCGACAGTGTGGTGTGGCAGATTGCATTGTAGTAACTGCCTACTGTACCAATAATAGAATATACAAATCAAATCTATTTACAATACACATATACTTAAGACATTCAAAACTTGGTTTTATCGGTGAACCGCCGAGCCACTGAGGCCACATATCTTGCTAAAAACAATAGTTTGGTTGGATACCCCATAATTATGTTATCAGATATTAAGCAATCTAGAACATATGCATTTAAGCTATCGGTGGAATCTTAACAAACTGTGGTTCCTTCCTTACCCTTATAAGGTTGTTATGCATTACGCCCCGGAACAGGAAGCCATGTAGCCAATTTATGGATTATGTTAGACTAGAACTAAATCTTAGTTATAGAGTCTAACATAATCCGCAAAGCCGTAAAGAGGACCGGAGAACCAAACATCAAATGATTGGCGCATAGCTTCCTTGTAATGGATGCACAATATATCTTAACTTTCTTAATCTCATCCGTAACGTGAATGAGTCAAGTTAAACACATTGAATTACTCCTTATAAATATATGATTCATGTATCAATACACATGCTCACATACCAGAGTTTTATCAATCCAATACTATATAATGAAAAAATGCAAATTATTATATCAATTCAATAATAATGATGACATTATAAATGCTAATCAGACTACGAATCAGAAAAAATGAGTGAAAAAAAAAATTAGTAATTAGAAGCCTCAGTACCACAGCAAGAAATTTTCATCAAAGTTATTCAGACGGTAATTCCAATTTGATTTTGTCATCATCGGCTTCACTAAAACAACAAACAAAAGTTTCAATAAAAAAAAAATCCAAAATAAGAAATTATAATACATAGAAATGCAATGGCATAAATCGGCTCTGCATAATGATAGCTGTGACAAGAGACACCAATTTGGGACCCAAATTCATATGCAACAAATGACATGCACTGTGGATTTGGGTCCAATCATAGCATCTCTGGTCGGAGCTCATTCGAAAGACGGTGAGCTGATGAAATAGGTTTTCTGCTTCTCTCGAGTCTTGCCTTCCTATTTATATTAGAGTGTTCGGGTTTGGATTTGGGCTTCTTCTTCCTCGGAGTTAAATAAAATTGTTACTTAAACCCTACACACCAAAATGACTACTTAAACCCCTTATCACCTACTTAAATTAATCAGTTAAATTAAATATATATGAAATTTTGTGTCTCAAACTCTATTTATTGTAAGCTATTCTTACTGTATCTCAGTTTTATTTTATTTTTAAGTGAACCTCGAATTTTAAATTTAACATTTTCATTATTTTTGTATTACATGAGAGAAGAAAAAAACAAAAGAAAAAAAACAAAGAAAAAACCATGTCCTAATAAAGGACACTCATATAAGAGACTGAGGATAGACACGGTAATGGTTGATGTACCATCACAAGAGTCTCTGAATGATTAGAATTTAGAACTTAATTTAGCAAGGAGTTCAAAGAGGTTTGCATAGTGGTGTAACCTTACACTTTTTTTTAACACTAAATGAACTACATGAAGAGAGTATATCATCATAAAGGCGAAAATTTCAGCATACAAAATATTGGACAAACCCACACTACCATACAAGGCAAATTGAAAGTTGCCCTCAAAATCCATAATCAATCCATCATAGCTTGTTTTACCTAGGTTGGTTAAAGCAATGTTATCCACATTAAGAACCATTATCATCATGCTGCTAGCAATACTTCATGAATAATCCTAACTAAAGCGGTTGAAACAATATTGTCGAATGCTAGAAAACTTGCAATTGCGCATAAACAGTTGAAATCGTAGTTGTGGTTATGGGTTGGATACCATCAAACACCAAATTGTTACGAGTTCACCACATTATGATGGGGCAACACTCCCAATCTTACTAATTAAAATATTTATATGATATCTCCTGTTTTGTTCATAAGATTATTACTGCACAACGAAAGACACGTAAGGGAATCCACATCAAGACCATAAGAGCTGAGCAACTGAAATAACTGATTAATTCTTATAATCGACTCTATGCGTAATTTTAAAAACCGGACCGGTCATCGACTCGGTAAGGGTAGTGGGTCACTGGGTCATTGGTCAAACCACTGAGTCATTGGTCGAACCGCATGAAAAAATCGGATGACTCGGTCGTACCACCTGGTCTCTATAAAGTTTTTATCTGTGAATTAAATAAGATGACTCGGTATATAGAAAAGCATAACACAAATAAATGTTAAAAAAATAGATAAATTAAGACGATTTATGAAATTTTTTCTTTAAATTTAAGTTCATCTACTATGACATAATTATTTGATAAAAACACACACATATATATCAAAGTAAATTAAAAACACTTTATCAAAAAATAATAAAAACACTTACTTTTCCCTCAAAAATAAAAACACTTACTTTTAGAATATATTATAAAGATAAAAAAAAAAGAGATAGCAAATACAAGCTTCTTTGTTTTTGAGGAAGACATAATACAAATTAAAATGTAAATTGAAGTGGCATTTGGTCGTGTTAAATATATATATAATCAATAACATCAAGTAAAATATCACAAAAAATTTGCTGGTGCAGTGGTTATGCTTAGCGCCTCGGTTAGTTGGCAGCCTGCACGCCAGTTCCATTCCACTGGGGGCAGTTTTCCCATTTTTTAATATATAAATTCATTAAAAATATAAATTCATTAATCCATTCCCACTGGGGGCAGTTTTCCCATTTTTTAATATATAAATTCATTAAAAATAGCGAGTTTTTCCGGTTCATGCCGGTTTGATAGCATGACCGATCCAAACTGTCAACCGAACCGGTCACCCACCGGTTCACAGTCGAACCGGTCCAACCGGCCGGTCCGGGTTTCAAAAGTATGTCATGAGAGGACCCAATTCTCTGACAATTAGAAAAGACACATCTATTTTCTATTTTACGCATATTTCAAATATATCTATTTTGAATCTAACATAATATATGAAACTTGCTACGGACTCCACCACCTTGTCCCACACAACCTATTTGATCAAATGACTAAGACTAACAGGGATGGATAAGTATGCATTTCCATGGAATTCACTCATATCAGGGTATGCAGAATCGGACTTTTATGTTGATGCCATTGCATTTTACTTCCATATGGTGGAAGAAGGTTTTGATTACTTACCTTTTCACCTTCCTTCAGTTACATCATTCACCACAGGTACAATTCATATGTGTGTTTCTTGATTACCATATGTGCTAGATTATGTATAATTCATTCAGCTATGGTTTGTACCATAGGTTTCTTGTGAAAGCTGATTTGAAGAATCTTCTCAAAGTATGTTTACAGTTTTATCAGAATCAGAAATGTTATGCCATTAAAAAAAAAAGAATCAAAAATGTTAAACTAGTCATTTTTATATAAACTAGCGTGAACATTTCCCTAAATATTTTTATTGTAGAACCTAAATATTTTTAAAAAAGAATCAAAAATGTTAAAATGTGTGTTATTCAATATGGAAAAATGCAAACTTGTTCGTCTCAAAATAATTGTTTTTAACATTTTTTTTTTGGCTCAAAATAATTGTCATTTTATTTAAACTCTAACTGTTATATGCAATCTTCACTTTTCATATTGTTTTGTAATCTGGTTTCGCGCCCGTACGCGGATTCGTTGGGTTGCGTATGTGATTAGTGTATTTTGGTTAGGATAGATTGTGATTAGTGTATTTTGGTTAAGGTAGATTAGAGTTGATCCACTTGGACTGACTTATTATGTTGTATTCTCGTTTGGGTTATTCCTGGGTTAGGACTAATGTTCCCCGTCTTTGTATCTCTTTTTTTTTTTTTTTTTATATATTTTCTACTTTGCCCAAAAAAAACAGATTTGTCATTTTATAATACTAATACAACATTTGTTTTTTTTCACTATTATACCCTTATTTTCTACTTTGCCCCAAAAAATTGTGATTGCTCATTCAATCCGAAATCAATATCACCTCGTACAAATTATATTTAGTACTTGCCTTATTTTATGATCCATGTAATCATAACACCGTGTAGCTTTTTCTTATTCTCTTAAATGTTTTAATTAGTTACTTCAGATGTAGAATAATTATTTCCTGTTGAACATTGAAGCTTAAACCAACTTGAGAGCCTTATTACTTACCATTTTGTAAATGATATGAAAAGATTACTTAATAAGTTGCATCGCTACAAGGTCCTATACCTTATTACTTACAGGATCCTATGTTTTAAGTACGTACGCAATTTAAACAATGATGATATATACATTAACAGTTTAAAGAATGGCAAATGCATAGATTGAATCTATAAATTCTCTAGATTCTAGCTGCTGCCTGCTGCCTAGAAAGGAAAAGATTGTTCAAAAGTATGTGCTGACAACAGTAAAAACATTGAAGTAGAAAACAATCACATGTTTGTTTTTCTTTTATTAGATTCTCAGATTTTCTATTGGTATATGATTTCCATTTTTGGTCTTCACTCCACTTTACTACATGATAACTTGTTTATCATTTTCAAAGATAAATTGGGTATTTAGATATCGGCTTAAAGGATCTTAAACTTTAATATTGGATGGAATCCCTGTTTGAACTTTATCAAATATTTGTTTAAACAAGCTAAAAACAATTCTTTGATGAAAGGTGTGTCATCAAATATCATATAAACATACTTTGAATGAAGAAAATCTTCCTACACAAAAAGAACATGAATTATATGCTCAGAGAACAAGATTCATTATAAACCATTTTACTTTTCAACACGCGCGCGCGTACATCACACATATGCCTAACTTTGATGTATTTAAATTTATTTAGATGGCGAGTTTTCTGACTGATTTGGCAAAGCCATATGTGGAGAAATTAATAAATGGAGCAATCAAAGAGTCAAGTTATATATGTTGCTTCACGTGCATCGCTAAGGATTTTCAAGAAGAAAGATCTAGATTGGAAATAGAAAGGGCAACTGTCAAGCAACGTGTTGATGTGGCAACCAGAAGAGGAGAGGATGTTCAAGGTAATGCTCTTTTTTGGGAAGAAGAAGCTGATAAGCTCATTCAAGATGACACCAAAACAAATCAAAAATGTTTTTTTGGATTTTGTCCGCATTGCATATGGAAATATAGAAGGGGAAAGGAACTGGCCAATAAGAAGGAGCAGATTAAAAAATTGATGGAAACTGGAAAGGATCTTACAATTGGACTTCCTGCTCGTCTTCGAGATGTTGAACGCTATTCATCCCAGCACTATATTTCTTTTAAAAGTAGAGAATCCAAATACATAGAGCTTTTGAATGTACTGAAAGATGACAACAATTATATAATCGGGTTGCAAGGGATGGGGGGCACAGGAAAAACTACATTGGTCAACGAAGTGGGTAAGGAACTAAAGCAATCCAAACAATTTACTCAAATCATTGACACGACAGTGTCATTTTCTTCTGATATCAAAAAGATTCAAGATGATATTGCTGGACCCTTGGGATTGAACATTGATGACTGTAATGAATCAGACCGATCCAAAAAACTATGGAGCAGATTAACCAATGGTGAGAAGATTCTTCTAATATTGGATGATGTGTGGGGAGATATCGATTTTAATGCAATAGGGATTCCATATAGTGACAATCACAAAGGCTGTCGAATACTTGTAACCACGCGCAATCTGTTGGTGTGCAACAGATTAGGATGCAGTAAGACAATCCAACTGGATCTTTTATCTGAAGAAGACGCATGGATCATGTTCCAAAGGCATGCTGGTCTAAGCAAAACTTCAACTAAAAATTTGCTTGAAAAGGGATGTAAAATTGCAAATGAATGCAAAAGGTTACCAATTGCGATTGCTGCTATAGCCAGTAGTTTGAAGGGCGAACAACGTCGGGAAGAGTGGGATGTGGCCTTAAATTCCCTACAGAAACATATTGCCATGCATGGTGTTGATGATGAACTCCTCAAAATTTATAAATGCTTGCAATTTAGCTATGATAATATGAAGAATGAGAAGGCCAAGAGACTATTCCTCTTGTGTTCTGTATTTCAAGAAGATGAAAAAATTCCTACCGCCAAGAGACTATTCCTCTTGTGTTCTGTATTTCAAGAAGATGAAAAAATTCCTACCGAAATTTTAACCAGACTTGGCATCGGAGGAGGCCTTTATGGGGAAGATCATATCAGCTACGAAGATGCTCGAAATCAAGTTGTTATATCCAAGAATAAACTCCTAGATTCTTGTTTGTTGTTGGAGGCCAATCAAAGCAGAGTGAAAATGCATGACTTGGTTCGTGATGCGGCCCAATGGATAGCGAACAAAGAGATTCAAACAGTGAAGTTGTGTGATAAAAATCAAAAGGGAATGGTTGAAAGGGAGACGAATATTAAATATTTGTTATGTGAAGGCAAACTTAAGGATGTGTTTTCCTTTAAACTTGATGGTTCCAAGCTTGAGATTCTAATTGTCACTGTCGATAAGGATGAAAACTGCCATGATATGAAAATCGAAGTCCCGAATTCATTTTTTGAAAATAGTAGGGGCCTTCGAGTTTTTCATGTAATCTATTATCATTTTCCTAAACTTGATATATCATTACCTCAGTCAATTCAGTCGTTGAAGAATATTCGATCTCTTCTCTTTAAGGATGTCAATTTGGGTGACATCTCTATTTTGGGAAACCTGCAAAGCCTTGAGACTCTTTATTTGGATGATTGTAAAATTGATGAATTGCCTCATGGAATCACAAAACTAGAGAAACTTAAATTATTGAACTTGAACCGTTGTGAAATTGCAAGGAATAATCCTTTTGAAGTGATTGAAGGATGCTCATCACTTGAAGAATTGTATTTCAGAGCTAGTTTTAATGAACTTTGCCGAGAAATAACATTCCCTAAATTGAAAAGGTTTTATATCAGTGATGGTTTGAATTTTGAGGATAAATCATCAAAGTGTGTGTCTTTAGTAAACTATTCTGAGGTTTTCCTATCCGAAACAACACTCAAGTACTGTCAGCAAGAAGCAGAGATTCTTAGACTAAGAAGAATTGAGGGGGGATGGAGAAATATCATACCTGAGATTGTTCCTATGGATCAAGGTATGAATGACCTAGTTGAGCTTGGTTTAAGTCACATTCACAACTACAGTTCCTCATTCACACTCAGCTTACTGGTTCTCAGGTACCAAAAGTCTTTTCCAAGTTGGTTGTACTAGATCTTTATGAATTAGAAAATTTGGAAGAATTGTGCAACGGTCCTCTTTCCTTTGATTCTCTGAACAGTTTAGAGAAGCTGTCCATCAATGATTGTACACATTTGCGAAGCTTATTTAAGTGCAACCCAAACTTATGCAATCTAAAGAGTGTGTCATTAGAGAGATGCCCGATGTTGATTTCGCTATTTCAACTGTCAGCTGCACGTAGCCTAGTGATGTTGGAGACATTGGAAATAATTGATTGTGAGCTTCTTGAAAACATAGTAATAGATGAAATTAGGGAATTGGAGGAGTCGAGAGGTGAAATAGTTGATGATAATGACAACACAAGTCAGGGCTCAATGTTTCAGAAACTGAAATATCTTAGTATTGAGAAGTGCCCGAGATTTGAATTAATATTTCCGTTTCTCTCTGCTCATGATCTTCCAGTTCTAGAATCCATCACAATAAAAAGTTGTGATAAGCTGAATTACATATTTGGCCAAGATGTCAAACTTGGTTCTCTAAAAGAAATGAAGCTTGATGGCTTACCAAATTTGATCGACATTTTCCCAGAATGTAATCGTACCATATCTTTCTCCATCAAGGGAGCATCTTCAATATCTGGAGATGCTTCCAAGCCACAAGCACAATCAGACCCAATCAAATGCAATATGTTTTCATGGACTGATATATATTGTTGTGGTAAAAAATATGGGCACAACAAATTGAGGAGTACCACAAGTACTAAGATCCCACTGGTTTCTAAGGATCATCCGCAAGACAATTTAACGGTAAACCTCTCTCCTCCCCCTCCTCCTCCTCCTCCTCCTCCTCCTCCTCTTTCTTCTTCTTCTTCGATGTTATTTTTTATACTTTGTTAATAAGAAACTATTGATACATTTTATTAGACATACTATAAGCTTGAAGATTACTATTACTATAAGAGCAAATCACTAAATGCCAAAAAGTGATCAGAATACAATCCAATTAATAGTATAACAAGTTTAATACCATATTCAGTGTTTAATAGCTTTGGAGCATTAAGCTAATTGTAGATAATGTAAGCCCATCTTTAGCACTTGTATTGTAGGAGATAAAAACTTACACTATAATAGAAAAACATAAACATATTTTTCCTACAAAAAAAAAACAGAAAAATGTGTTGTATGCATTTTCTTGAATTCTTTTGGGGGGATTACGATGGAAGTAGTGAGTTTTGAACCTAGGACTTCATTCTCTTAGTTTGCATCTCTCAAACTAGAGATTATTTAACTTATGTTTTTCTTTGGATTACATCATTGCAGGAATCAAATTCATATTGCCTCAACATATGGGAACGTGCTCAATGTCTTTCAACACAATCACATATCTGGTGCAATATTAAAGAGATTAGACTGAAAAATATTTCGAAGATGAAATCGGTATTTGTCCTATCCATTGCTCCAAGAATGTTGTTGGAGACTCTGTCCATTGACAACTGTGATGAATTGAAGCACATTATAATAGACACTGGAGATCATGACAGTGGTGACACTAACTTGGGCAATGTTTTCCCAAAATTAAAACTTCTCATTGTTGAAAATTGTGTGCTATTGGAATACATAATTGGACATTACACTGATGATCATGATCAAAACCAAAGGGAGATTCACCTTTATCTTCCGGCATTGGAAAATCTCTACCTTTGTAATCTGCCAAGTTTAGTCACTATGTGTCCGAAACAATATCACATGACATTTCCACCTTTGAAATATCTTGAACTCAATAACTGCGGAGACGGTACAACCATCAAGGTATCCCTATTTCTATATATCTTTGTTGTTTGTGAATCTAATCAATGATATCGATCTTACAAGAATACCATTGGATTGCAATTAATAGCTAGCTAGATTTGCTAACTTACTTTCAAAGTGGAAGTAAATTTTCCAACTTTCTTCTTCATTTCTATATAAATTTGATAGCATATTTTTTTAACAAGTATAAGTAACTTTAGCTATTGATTTTTTTTGGGTCTAGGAAACTAGTGGCTAGAGCTCACACATTTTAATGATTGTAATAAATAAAAATTACTACTAATAATAGTAAAAACTACAATAAAGACCATATACATCATTAATTGAATGAATGAATCTAAAATGTAGATTTTTGCTTATGATAATGACTGGAGGATGTACGTTATTTACGGCTCTTAAAAATTTTGTTATTCTTATTTTATGCATGTGTTTATTTCCCATTCGTTTATTGCAGGAATTGAGTGAGAATATGAAACATTTTTGTGCTTTGACAAGTCTCAAGGTAGATAACTCCAATGTAGAAGATATCTTTTGTCTGAATGAAATAAATGAACAGCAAATGAGCTTAGGTTTGGAATTCATTTATTTGGATGTTCTGCCAATGATGACATGCCTTTTTGTGGGTCCCAAAAATTCATTTTCTCTCCAAAACCTTACAAGATTAAAAATCAAGCGATGTGAAAAATTGAAAATTGTTTTCTCCACTTCTATAATAAGGTGTCTGCCACAGTTGTTTACTTTGAGAATTGAAGAATGCCGAGAGTTGAAGCATATTATTGAAGATGACTTGGAGAATAAAAAATCTTCAAATTTTATGTCTACAAAGACATGCTTTCCGAAGCTAAATACAGTTGTTGTAGCAAAGTGCAACAAGTTGAAATATGTCTTTCCAGTCTCCATATGGGAAGAGCTTTCTGAGCTAAAGGCTCTAATGATAAGAGAAGCAGATGAGTTAGAGGAAATACTTGTAAGTGAGGGTGATGATGATAAAGTAAATATTCCAAATCTGAAAGTTGTAGTATTTGTCAACCTACCAAGCCTTTGCCATGCGAAAGGAATTCAATTTCAAGCTGTAAAACATCATTTCGTACAGAATTGTCAAAAACTCTCCGTGGTTTCAACATCAACAGCAGGCTTCAGATATGACCGTGGCTACGGTACACACTTTAAAAACTATTACATGTTGTCTGTAAACAATTACATATCATGCTGTAAACTTACCAAGGACTAGATTTAAGGATGATTTTCTTTTAAAATTCGTCTATAGATTTTCACCCCTTTTTCTTACCAAAAGGTCTAGAAGAAAAGTATACACAATTCTCTCAAGATCTAATAAATTATACCATTTGGTTAAAGGATATAAATAATTGAAGCACCTAAAGTAGAGGTATGCATGATAAGAGCTTGTGGAGGGACCTGTTTAATACAAGTTTTTTTTTTCCTCTAGGTCAAGTAGTTTAGCGGAATATCACACTTTTTAAGTATGAAAAAGTGGGATGTTGCGGGTTCGGCCCTGCTCTCCTGCAAACAGATGTACTGAGCTATATTTCTATATAAAATATGGAAGTGGTAAAACTTTAATTATAAGACATACAGATAAACAGTATTGTGCCATCTTTGAACTTGAAGATGACAATTTAAAATCGAAAGTGGACGTTTTGATTTTATTATTATATTTACGAGTTACTATATAATGATGTTAATCTCTATTGTACTTTGCTATAGATTATGAATTGTACAAGGATACGATGAAGCTAGTCAAGCAATTACGTAATGAGTCCAAAGGCCACGATACTTGTAATGAAGCTCCAGCACCATCAGGACACGGGTTGACTTCAGAGGTCAATACTATTATATTTATTCAAGCTAACTATTATGAATACAATCATCAAGGCAGTGTATTTGAATCAAACATTTTATTTTTGATGCAGAAAGAAATGGAACAAACACTAGAGACAAAGCATGAATTTGTTGAAAATGTTCCTCAACAAGAGATGCAATCAGTAGCAATAATACCAACAAATTCAAAAGTAATTTGAAGGCCATGTGAAGATCACTTGGATATTCCTCTCCAAATATATACATATTCAATATTAGTCTAGTAATGAAATAATTCATATGTTCTTACTACAGGAGTCGATGAATGAACAAGAAATGGAGCAACAACGTCCACTTGGACAAACTGATGCTACTGTCAAACCTTCTCAAGAAAATAATGTAATATAGTACCACCTCATTGTGCATGTAAAGCTAAAAAAGAAACATTAATAATATACTGCAACTAATTTACATTTTCATTTTATGCTATCAGTTGAAGGGTTCAACGTCAGAAAAAAATGTAGCATCAACTTTGTCAACCATTTCAGAAACAACAAGGAATGAGCTACCTATACAGTTAGCTGCTCTTAAACATAAGGCATTTCCCCTCATTTTTACACGTTTTCAACTTAGGAATTGAATTATACTACAATCTTAAAGTATACATAGTGAGTCTAATCCTATAAAAAATAAAAATTCATAATGATATCATTCTTTTATTTGAATTTTGTAGAAAGAAGGTGATGAAGAAAGAGCCATAGCTTCTCCTCCAATTGCCATAACAAAGCCCCTTAGTGCACAAGATGTTGATGTTAAAATCTGTCAGGAAACTAGTAGCACTAATGAGGATCAAGGTAAAGACTCTTTGAATCAGTTTTATTTTCTGAAGTTAGCTCACCCTTTTCATTTTGAAGTTAAAGTCTCTTCTTTCCCACCTTTTGTCAGTTTCTCTAAATGATGAAGTTGTCATGAAAGTAAGCTCAAATATTGAGGATCAATTTTCTAAGGATGATGACATATTAGTTTCAAAATCAAGACCCTCTTCTATTGCATCTCAATTTCCTACAAAGCCTTCTGAAGGTATTTTATTCTTCATTTTATTTTTAATTAATTCACTTGTGCTCAAATATGCATAATTATTCTTTCCTATACTTTCAGGGGACCATTCTCAAATATATGAAGATTTAAGTTCTTCTTTGGTTGTCACCGGGGAGCTTGAGAGTCTAGTCTCCAAGAAGCATTTGGCTGTTGAGAACTTGTCTTTGTTAACTGATTTCCTTGTTAAGCATCCTTCAGTTCTTATAAGGGACACTACATTGAGTAGCAGATACAAGGGTTATGCCTACAACAGCCTAGCAGAGCTATTGAAATTCCTCCAAACCCATAGTGTGTTGGATGTGTTAGGTTCAAGAAAATCTGAATTTGTTGAGTTATTACAAGAGGTGCGTAGATTTCCGTTTGATAAGGAGTGGTTGGATGGTGTTGAAAAGTGCGCTTTGTTTCCTGATTTAAAATTCTCTCAAAATGCAATGCAAAAGCTATTGGATTCCCAGCAGCATGTCACCAAGGAAGTTGAAGAGATCCGTTTGAAGATAAACATTTTTAATCAACATGTGGAAGATCTTAAGCATCAATTGACATCTTGTGAAGCTGTTTTGGAGAGTATCATTCAACAGAAAGCACAAGTTTTAGAAACTAAGGCTGCTTTAAGTGCTTCTCTCGGCTATTAGACTATCTTTTGTTGTTGGAGCTTTTTAGCATTGAATATTGTTTTATTTCTTGAGTACTTTACTATTTTCTATATTTGATATGAATTATTCCCTCCTTACCAAATTATAAGTCGCTTTGGAGAAAAAAAATTGTCGTAAATTATAAGTTGTTTTAATGACTTGTAATTTGGGATGGAGGAAGTATGTATCTTTTTTGTAAAATTAAATTTCTATTTTGAATCAAACATACTATGTGTCTGCATTTTCATAGAATTCACTCCTATCAGGATATGCACAATTGGCCCTTTATGTTGATGCCATTGCATTTTACTTTTGTATGGTGGAAGAAGGCTTCGATTTTTTACTTTTTCACCTTCCCTCGGTTACATCATTCACCACAGGTACAATTCATGTGTGTTTCTTGAATCATCATATGTGCTAGTTAGATAAAATTCATTCAGCATTGGTTTGTACCATATGTTTCTTCTTGTGAAAGCTGATTTTTCAAGTAGGTGAAGAATCTTCTCAAAGTATGCTTACAGTTTATCAGAATCAGCAATATTAAACTAGTCCTTTTTATAGAAATTATGCATATGCTTAGACGAGGATAAATAAAAGAGCAAACACATAAATCTAACAAGTTGTCGATGCTTGAGTCTCAGAATCATTTAATCAGGGTTTGATCTCTCGTCAATACTTATAAAAAAAACAATAATTGGAAGAGAAATCTCTTAAGTGGATCTCAATTACCTTGAGGGATTAGTGTTCACACTTGCGCATGAGAATAGCTTGGTCTAAAACTAGTTCTGTTGTGTGCTTGTAGAAAAAGCTAACAATACTGGTGATTGAATAAATAGTATATATCATATAGCTATACATAATTTGAGCGAGAAGTGGCTCAAAGAATAGAATCAAAGTACAAGAACAGTATGCATCTCAAAGGGCTGATAGAACACCTAATCCTCCATCCCTTTATTATTAAAAATCTAAATCATAAAAAAAAAAAAAAAAAAGTACCCAAAAAGATCCAAACAAATATTAATATTACAACTAGTACAAATGAAATCATAGCCTGAGCCGGAACTTACATCTACTATCTGAAATGCTAATATCATTATCAGCACCAAGGCTATCCACCTTAAGGCTGCACCTAACACGAAACTTGACTCTAAAGATCTTCAACTTACCAAGCTTAACCCTCACATTCTGATTAACCTTAATATCAAGTGGTATATTACCTGCTTCTTGAAGCTGCTGCTGCAACGTATTAAATAAACCGGTTGCATCCTGTGTTTGACCTGTTAAAGGCAGATTAAGCACGGTTGTATTCCGATGACCCTGATAGAATTTCGGCAGAGACCCTTCACACAGTCCTGTTTCTTTATACCAAGCACTTACATGACTTCCACTTACATAGTATATTCCAATCTTCTTGTTAGGGTTTCTTGCAGTTACTGTTACATTGAAGGTAACAAAGAGACTGTTGTCATCAGAAAGATTGAACTGTGTTATTCTGAGTCTGTCTACGGAGTATTTGGGAAGCTTTGGCCTAAAAGCAAGGTAGAGTGCCCCAACAGTGATGCCAATTGCAATTATAAGAATCAGCAATATGGTGAAGGTACAACATAAGAACCTGCAGCAGCAACTTCTTTTCTTTGGTGGATGAGTATGCCTCACTGGAAAGTGGCGTTTCGGAAGAGGTGGATGTGAAGGACTGCGTCGATCGGACTTTGAAGTGTTTCGAGGAAACAAAGGAACTGTAGGTTTGTTTTGTGACTCCAAATCATTAGCAGGATGAATTCTCTGATGATCTGTCATCATGCTTACTTTGTTATCAGAAAAGTTGTATCCCTAAGTATTATGTGTGAGCATTTCAAATGTTTGACATAGTTTGTTGTTATATAGATGGATCAATGTGTAGAGTAAGAAGGTGGGTGGGAACATGAAAGAATGAGGAAGGAGCAGTTCATTGTATATATGAAAGGCTTGAAGCTTTCCTATGTTTGACTTGAATGGTTAAAAGGGTCACCATCAGGTTCTATTTTGTATGATAAAAGACAAATTCATCAGTCACATTCACATGTATCAAATATTTCAAAGTTGATTCTTTATATAATACTTATGAAATATGGAATTACTTATGCATTTAAGCATTTTATAAACTGGGAATCAAAATACTAGTATATACAAATATCTATGTAGCTCGGACTCCTCGGATTAGGCGTGTCCCGCGTGTCCAACACTGACACATATAATTACACTAAATTATGTGATTTTCTCAAATTATTAGCGGTGTCGACGTGTCGGTATCGGTGTCCGTGTTCGTATCTGTGCTTCATAGACAAATATATGTTTATGCTATCTCAATTCTTACATATCATTGGTTCATTTCCTGTGGAAAACTTCTATAAGTATATTTAAAGAAAGCTTATATTAAAATACAAATGTCTCTCAAAACCTTTTAATCGTTTTATATACAAAGAAAGAAAAAGGAAAACACATAAAAATAAATATCAAACACCAAATTGCTTAATTTCTATGCACTGCATAAAGTCGTTCTCATTAATAAAAGAGAGCAAAATGTACAAGTTATTTTCTCTCTGATGGACTAAATCAAATCACATATAATCCGCTACATGTGTTTAAAAATTACAAGTGTCACTATTTTGAACATAATTAATGAAAATAGATGTCAAATGAGATGAAAATAATTTTTCTTCACAGAAACATCTAATTATACTCCATTTTACTATATTATATAATTTTATTACATTAGTTTCTGAAATATATTTCCTAAAAAGATATATTTCATAAAACACTAACATGATGAAATATAATTTTCTCAAAAAAAGACGATGAGATATAATTAAATAAGTACATATGTAAAACTTTTTTACATTAATTGCATACCAATTAAACTCGTTAATAAAACACATCCAGAAATATTCCATGCTTGCTTCTTCAGCTGCTACTACCATTAAAATATTTTTTTTGTTGAAGAAACTACCTTTAAAATATTAATCACGCATATGTCCTAACTATGATTTGCTTCTAGAGACGAAGTCATAACTATGACTTTAGACACGAGAGAAAAAGGTGAGTACTAATCAGTATAAAATTATTTGTAGAATTATTTTATACTAACAACTAATTGCCACTGAGCTCACTAATTAATATTTAAGTTTTTAGGTCTTAAAAATTTATATTTAATTCATATTTTGATAGAAATTTTTGATAGAAATTTTAAATTTTTGTGGAAGAGATTGTTATAATATTATAAATATTTATGTTAAAATTTATTCAAAAATATCAATGATACATATAAGTTGATTTAAAAATAGAGACTAAAAATTGACACGAAAAATATTTGGAGATCAAAACTTACTGAAATTTTTTAGAGATTATAAATTAAAAATGGAACTTAAGATATTCATAAAGATCGAAACCCAGTTAGCCCAATATAATATGACCAATTGAAGAGTTGTGATTAATGTCAATATAAAATCACGTTATGTTGACAGCAATGTTTTTTTACACCCTTTGGAGGTGTATGCACCTTATAATAAAAAGAGAAAAACAGAAAGAAAAAAAAAATATGATGCAATAATTGCGATAGTTCGGTGGTGTAAGGAGAAAGATAAAGAAAAAATGAAGTATTGAATATGTGTAGAAAAAAAAAGGTTTATTTTTCATTATTGCTGACAAAAATTAAATAAAGGTTGCCCTAGACTACTTGACAAAAAAAAAGTACTATAAGATTTGTATTTATTTTTAAATAGTTTTTTAGAGTCTTATCTTACGTAATCCTGTAGGCTAGTGATCTAATGAATTTCATCATCTCTAGATTACTAAAATATTATCTTCATTGTTAATTTGTCTCTGGAATTTGTCTCCTATATCTTACCTTTTCCTTTGTTTGTATGCCACGCATGCTTCACTAGTGGATGGTTGAAGTTGAACACAAAATGAAGCTTAATACATTCAACTTTTTTTAGTTTAAGGTTACATTAATTAGTATTAATATCTTATCAAAAATATCTATAATTATGTTTGAGAGTGGGTCAAAATCCAATCCAAATTAAACCATATGTGAAGTTCATTTACTTCAAATGCACACTACAAGACATTTTATGACAATCTCGATTAATTCAACGATGATATGCAAATCACACCGGAACATCCATTATATTTCCTCACAAGTAAAGATGTTTCAATCAAAAATATTATTCTCAAACGCATATAAATCTACCACCTCCCAAAAACTACAATGTTATTTACTTATCTTTCACTCACCTCGTTAAAATATTTATGAGTGTTTGCAATTACACTAACCCTAACCACAAGCTCTCACCCTCCTTTAACACAAACAAATCTAATAGATTATCTAAATAATATTGTTTTCTAAGACCTTGAGGAGAAGCACACTCTCAGGTCCCAAGTTAATACTACCAAATCAACCCAAATGGGTTCCGTAGTATATCTATGTTACTATGTACCAATTGTATAACATTCAAAATATATTGGACGTCTTTTAGAAAAAAGAGTCGATGAATCAAATTCTCACCTCTAAAGCATTCATTTTTCCTTGATGCTTGAAGTGATAGTCTTATATAGTCACAAGATTAAATTTATAATGTTTAGGCACACACAAAGATACATTTTTCTTTAATATGTTAAATATTTTTTTAATTATTATTAAAATAAGCACATCATTGTGTGCGTGGCCAAGTTGAGAAAAGGCCAAGAGCAGACCGCATGGCCAAGTTTTAAAGTATCTCATTATGATTGTACAAATATCATTGCTGAAATAATAACTTTCAAAATATCTCATTATGATTGTATTTTTTTTTTTTAAAGAAGAAAGATTGTCTTTTAAAGATTGTGCATTGTTCTCGATTATAATTGTCTAAGATTGCGTGATTTTTAAGAAAATAATTAATTGAGTTGATTTTAATGATAAAATTAATATCATTTACTAAAACATTGAAGGCGTGCTTGATCCGCTAAACATTATGTAATAGGCAGAACAACATAAGACAAACTTTTATAGTATTGAATAATTTTTATCTTATAGAATTTTTGGTGGACAAAAATTATTTTTGTATTTTAGATAACTTAAGTAGGACAAAAAGTTGGGTTATACTTTAATGAGAAACAAAATTTTCTATTTTTGTCTTATCTCTTACCTCTAATTTATCATGTCACAAAAACAATTTTACAAAGCAAACATTTTAAAATGAGAGATTAAAAATATAATGGTTTCTCTTGCTTTATTTTAAAAAATAAATAAAATATTTACACGTGTCGTGATGGTACAAAGCTTGGTTGAGATTAGCTGAATCAGCAAGTTCAATTAAGCACTTGTGGCAGTTATAACCACCACAAAAAATCTCAGCATCAAACTCCACTCACTTCCATCGTGGCCATGCTGTCGCCGTGGTGCTACTCCACTCCCTTCACCGCCGTCACCGCAACCACCACCACCCGCCGCTACTCTTTCACCTCTCACACTCCTCAATTCCCAACTTCTTCCACCACTCCATCTTCTCTCCGTTTCCGCATTCCATGCTCCAACAAAACCACCGGCAAATCAACAGAATCCACCGACCTCGAGTTGGTAGATTGCGTAGGAACAGGACAAGATGTGGAGTGTCTCCTAACCGAAGAAGACGAAGGAAAAACAAAAGATGAATCATCATCGAAGAGACTGTGCCTTGGGGAAGCGTTATGGGAAGGTGCAGTGTTAATATCACCGTTCTTCTTTTGGGGAACTGCAATGGTGGCGATGAAAGAAGTGATTCCTAATTACGGTCCTTTTTTCGTTGCGTCTTTTCGTTTAATTCCAGCTGGGTTTCTTCTTGTTGCTTTTGCTGCTTTTAGAGGAAGAGCTTTACCTTCTGGTTTCAATGCTTGGATTTCTATCGCAATATTCGCACTCGTCGATGCTGCTTGCTTTCAGGGGTTTCTTGCTGAAGGGTTGCAGAAGACTTCAGCTGGTTTGGGCAGTGTATGTTTGCATTTCATTTCTTACTCAATTTTGTTGTTACTAACTTACTTTGCAGCTTATAGTATAAGCGCTTTTTATGATAAGCGAAGCTATTTCTATAACAAAAAGTTAAGTTGTTTTGTTTTGTAAGCTATAAGCTGTTTTCATAAACTAGCTTAGAGAACTTATGAAAGAAAAATAAGCTGAAAACAGCTTATGAAGGTATCGTAAGTTGAATAGATGTGTTACTAGTTGAAAACAGTTTACAAAAATTGACCTTTTGTAGAATAGATATGTTACTAGTAGTACTATTAATAAGGGTTAAAAAAAATTAATGCATATATTTAGTAATTTGAATTAGAGCTTATAGTTAGGGTTAGGGACACATTTTTCTTTTCAAATGAAGCTTACATTTAGGGTCAGAGGTGGCATTATTGTTGTTGCTGCTTTGTTTTGTTGGAAATCAAGTGTGAGTGTCTGAGTGATAATGTCCCACATCGACTAGAAATGGAGGAAACGTTGGATATATAAGAGAGGAGACCCATAAACCCATTGCCTTAAAGTTTTGGGTAAGAGTGTGGTGTCTCTCTTTTAGCGGGTCCTAGACGTTTAGCCCATTGCCGCTCCAAGCGCTCCCCAGAATCCCCAACATGTTTGGGTTTTTATGTCTAGTTCATGTGTCTTTGCTAGAGACTGTAGTGTAGTTCTTATTTGGTGCACATTGGATGGCTTAGTTTTATGTTGTAACCGGTGCACCAAATATGAATCCCCAACTTTTCCTCTAAGCCATCCAATGTGCACCAAATAAGAACTACACTGCAGTCTCTAGCAAAGACTGCCAGAATCCCCAACTTTTCCTCTAATCCATGTCTATCAATATGAATCTGTAAAATGTTGTTTGTGTTTCATATTGATAGATATGGATTAGAGGAAAAGTTGCTTTGAGTCAACTTTTTGTGTTGATTCGGATTCTAGATTGCAGTGAGAGAATTAATTGTTTTAATTGTTGCTTGTTTTAACTATCTGGCATGGATATATCGCAGGTTATTATTGATTCACAACCTTTGACGGTGGCTGTACTTGCTGCTTTGTTATTTGGTGAGTCCATTGGAGTTGTTGGAGCTGCCGGGCTTGTACTTGGCGTCGTAGGACTTGTGTTACTTGAGGTATTTTAATTTTGGTTTTAACCTAAAGGAAGTGTCTTAATTCGCATACCCTTTAAGCACAGCCCAAAATTAGAAATCAAAATCTTTTACATATATTGTGGATTGCGGAATGATATTTAGCTTATGTCTTGCTATAGTTAGTGCTGTCCACATCATACAATTACCTAGTTGATTTTGTAATTTTTAGCATACAATTTCTCTTGGACTAGACTTTACCTTCTATGTTTATTCACTAAAGCAAACACTACTGGTTTTATTGCAGTTACCTGCCCTATCATTTGATGGGAGCAACTTCTCACTGTGGGGAAGTGGGGAGTGGTGGATGCTTCTTGCAGCTCAGAGCATGGCAGTTGGCACTGTCATGGTTCGGTGGGTCTCCAAGTACTCTGATCCTATCATGGCAACTGGATGGGTACGCTTCAAATCTCATTCTGACTCTAGTTTTTGATAATTTTATGCTATGAAACGGAACTTAATGATTAGTATTCCTTTTTCAATTAAAAATCAAGATGCATTTCTTCAAATGTACAAAATTATAGCTATTTTTCATTATATTTATTTTTGCGGTGTTTTGAGTGTCCTCAAGCCTTTTTGCGTTACAATTTAAAACGATACAATAAGTCCAGTTTACAAAAGTGTGAATTTGCGTGTGTTGGACTCTAATATATAGACCCTGAGTCCCTGATCATAGTTGCAGAAATATTTATTTCAGCATATGTTTCAACAATAAGTTTGTATACTGAAATAGTGAAATGATGATTATATAGGTGTTACGTTCATATATTAGTATTTATGCAAAAAAAATCAATTTGTTAAAAAAAAAAAGAGGCATGGACATCTGAAAGGTCTCTCGTTGTTTAGGAACTCTCTGGAAGCTTGGTTCAAAACTTTACTATCCTTTTTCTTTTGCAGCATATGGTTATTGGTGGTCTCCCCCTTGTGGCATTCGCGATTCTTAACAATGAGCCTGCTGTAAGTGGGAGTCTTAAAGAGTACAGTTCAACGGATGTATTGGCACTCCTCTACACGTCCATTTTTGGAAGTGCTGTTAGCTATGGTGTGTTCTTTTACAGTGCAACTAAAGGTATATCTTTCTGATCATGACCTCTCTCTTTTCCTTTCTGTGAATTTTCATTTATAGTCTTTAAATATATGAATTTCAACAAGGTGTCAGTTCAGTGTTAAGGATTTTGACCTTGTAACCTTAAGGGATGTAGTCTAGATCACCTTGGGGACAGTTGTAAAATGGTTATTAGTGCCACTTTCTTTAAAAAAAAAAAATTCCCCTCTCATTTTTCAAGAAAACATCCATGTAAAATCCAAAACGGTTAACCTCTTCAATATGGTAATTAGTATTATTGATTTATCTTTAGCCATTTTGTACACTTACATATTTGAACTTTATTTTTGTTTTTCAAAATTCTTATCGACCCATAAAGAATACACCATATTATTATTGACATTGTGCTTGTGATGCATTGCAGGTAGCTTGACAAAGCTCAGTTCACTTACATTTCTAACCCCAATGTTTGCCTCAATTTTCGGGTAAGACTGCCTAACAATGGGAAAGAGTTGCCGGGTTTTTATTTTTTATTTTTATTTTTTTTTTGGAATTATGTAGCAGAGAGAATAAAAATCAGAAAGACAACTAATGGCTATGTAGCAATTCTTTAAACGGAAGGCCATTCAAGAGAAAAAATTGACCATCTTTTACAATTATATATTTTTTTTAACAGAATAACACCCACTTACATCCTTCATAATTTATTGAAGTATCGTGCTCACAAGATCATAACTTTTTCGTACCTTTTGTCACCGGCATTTCCTCTAGAAAATTCAAATATTTTCTGTCAAATTACATGTTTGTGTATCTTTTTGAGGACCTTTGTATACACATTTTTTCGTTTGGTATTTCAGGTTTTTGTATCTCGGTGAGACATTCTCACCTGTACAGCTTGTTGGGGCCAGTGTTACTGTAGCTGCAATATACATGGTTAACTTCAGAAACACTTCAGAATGAGTTATATATTAAGTTTTCTACTGGTTCTTTCAACATAACCCAGCGTTAAAAATGGCATGAACTCGAATTGGGAATGCTAGTGCTTTTGGACATGTAGAGGAGAGAAGTTTCCGTGATATGTGATCTTAAGCACTTGCTGTCATGCCTTACAGTGTAAATACAATTTTGATTAGTTGTAAATTCAGGCTTCAAGCCTCGTACTGCACAGATGGCAGAAAATTGTTATATTGTTTCCATAGATTACTGTTACGCTAGGTCTGCATAAGAATGTATAGATTATGACTTGTGTATGGCAAGTTTTGTATATGGTTGTTGATCACACAAATGAAATATACATCTTGGGTTAAAACTATTTTTTTTTTATATATGATGATGGATTTGTTTCTTACACCGTTAGTAATCTTACGTCCAACTAGGTTCTTTAACCATTCAGCAGTGAAGCTCATAAAAAATTTAAAATTAATAGTTGCACACCGAGTTTATTACTCTTAATAGTGTGAGCATCACAGCTGAATGAACGCACCCGTTGTGTATTATTTTGAACTTTAAACATATTTACCGTTCTGATTAACATGACAGAAATTTTGAATGGTCATTTCTCTTCACAAAGCGATATGACTTTCTTTATACATAGAGATATTCTATCTACACAAACGGACATAGAAATTATCATCATTCTCACCCTTTTTCTACCATTTTCAATCTATTTCTTTAAATCATCATTCTCTTCTCTAATCCATGAGAAGAGGAGTAGGGAACATTTTTTTGTAAAATACTATTAAAGATATGTTTGTTGTGATTGTATAAATCATATCAAGGTTTTCAAAGTATCCTGAAGGAGATTCACCGGTATACATGTTCGCATTTAATTAGTAAATATAGATTGGTGGGGACAATACTAACAACTATAATTGTCTTCATCATTTTCTTTTTATTATTTTTTTGTAGTTGGCTCACAACAAAATTGTACCGTAATATGATTGAGAATATCTTCAGCCATAGTATTCTCCTTCACTCAATAGAGTCGGGAAGACTGATAGAGACAAAAGCAGCGTCACTTTGTTTTATACCATCGTAAACTCCAACAAAGATTGTAGCAAAGTGGACCCCACTACTAACTAGCATTATAGCATGAGAACAAAGTTGAGCAATAACTATGTTCACACACACTCATGAACCACATAAAGCATGGATAAGCCAGTAAAAGAGTGCCTCTTAAGTGCAGAAGAAGATGGAAAAGCAAGTGACAAAGATGAATCATTGCCAACGATAGTTGAAGGGTTATGGGAAGGTGCTGTGTTAATATCGCCGTTCTTCTTCTGGGGCACTTCCATGGTGGCGATGAAAGAAGTGATTCCGAAATGCGGTCCTTTTTTTGTTTCTTCGTTTCGTCTCATTCCTGCCGGGTTCCTTCTTGTTGCTTTTGCTGGTTCTAGAGGAAGGGCGTTTCCTTCTGGCTTCCATGCTTGGCTCTCCATCGCCATATTTGCTCTCGTCGATGCTGCTTGCTTTCAGGGTTTTCTCGCTGAAGGGTTAGAGAAAACTTCAGCTGGTTTGGGCAGTGTATGTTTGCACTTCATTTCTAAGTGAATTTTACTGTTACTACTCTACTATTACTATTACTACTACTATTCTATTATTATTGTTTGGGCAGTAAACACTTACCTTGTATATATCCTCAAATAAGACTATAGGTGAAAATGTTTCTAATGTAATTAGTGTTTACATTGTGTGTATGTTTACGTACTAAATTGTCATTTGTGATAGATATGTTCAACTCTGATTTTTTTTTATCTTCGAAGACAAATTAGTAGTAGTAATAATGACTATATTCGGAAAAAAACAATAAATGTATCTAACAATTTGTAACATGACTTAGATTTAGAGACACTTTTCTTTTTCTTTTAAACGGGACTTATATTTATGCTCAGATTTTATATTGATATTGCTGTTTTGTTTGGGTGTTTATGTCTAGTTCGTATCATTGCTAGAAACTACAGTATAGTCCTTATCTAATGCACATTGTATGGCTAAGATTAATGTTGAATCCCGTGAAATTACTCTATAAAATGATGTATGTGTGTCATATTGATAGAACTGGACTAGAGGAAAAGTTGCTGAGTTAAATTTGGAGCAGTAAGAGCATGAATTGTTGCTTGCTTTGACTATCTAGTGTGGATATATGGCAGGTTATTATTGATTCACAACCTTTGACAGTGGCTATACTTGCGGCTTTGCTATTTGGCGAGTCCATTGGAATTGTTGGAGCTGCCGGGCTTGTACTTGGTGTCATAGGACTTGTGTTACTCGAGGTAGTTTAAGTTTGATTAAGTTTAACCTAAAGGAAGTGACTTAGTTCTCACACCCTTTATGCACAACCCAAAGTTAGCAGTCAAAAGGATTATGCATATAATTGGAAGGATATTAAGGATATGTTTCGGTATAGTTAGCGTTGTCTCCAGTGTGCACAACCAAGAAATACATTGCCGAGTTGATTTTGTAATTTTGAGATGTACAATTTCTCTTGGCCTAACCAATACCTTCTATTATATACTATTCAGTAATGCAGCACTACTGGTTTTACTGCAGTTACCTTCCCTATCAATTGATGGGAGCAACTTCTCACTATGGGGAAGTGGGGAGATGTGGATGCTTCTTGCAGCTCAGAGCATGGCAGTTGGCACTGTCATGGTTCGGTGGGTCTCCAAGTACTCTGATCCTATCATGGCAACTGGATGGGTGCGCTTCAAATCTCATTTTAACTTGAGTTATGAATGTTTGTATACTGAAAGTAGTGAAATGATGATTATATGGGTGTTACATTCGTATATTAGTATTTTTGCGAAAAAAATCTAATCGTTTAAAAAAAAAGAGGAAAGGGTGTGTGAAAGGTATATAGTTGTTTAAGAACTTTGTAGAAGTTTGGTTTAAAACTTTACTATCCTATTTCTTTTGCAGCATATGGTTATTGGTGGTCTCCCCCTTGTGGCATTAGCGATTCTTAACAACGACCCTGCTGTAAGTGGGAGTCTTAAAGATTACAGTTCAACTGATGTATTGGCACTCCTCTACATGTCCATTTTTGGAAGCGCTGTTAGCTATGGTGTGTTCTTTTACAGTGCAACTAAAGGTCTGTATATCTTTTTGATTATAATCTCTCTCTTTTCCTTGCAGTGAATTTTCATTCATAATCACTAAAGTAAGCTCAGTTTTAGGAATTTGACCTTGTAACCTCAAAGAACGTAGTTTAAATCTCCACCGGGATGGTTGTAAAAGTATCATTAGTGCCACTTTGATCCAAAATGGTTCACGCCTTCCACATTGTAATCAGTATATTGATTTATCTTTAGCCATTTTATACACTTGAAGATTTGAAGTTTTTTTTGTTTTTTTCAAAATCCATATCAGCCCATAATGAATATGTCATATTAGTAGTGACATTGTTTTTGTGATGTATTGCAGGTAGCTTGACCAAGCTCAGTTCACTTACATTTCTAACCCCAATGTTTGCCTCAATTTTCGGGTAAGACTGCCTAGTGATGGAAAAGAGTCGCAGGATTTTGAAGTTTGTTTTTGTTTTTTTCAAAATATGTAGCAGAGAGAATAAAAATCAGAAATACAACTGATGATTATATGCTTCTTTAATTGTGAAGTCATTCAGGCGAAAAAAGTGACAATCTTTTGATATAATTGTTTTTAACAGAATAACAATCCAGTGACATAATAATTTTATTGAAGTATTGTGCCTTCAAAATCATAACTTTTTCGTAGCTTTTTTCACTGGCATTTCCACTAGCAAATTAACATGTTTTCTGTCAAATTACATTTTTATGTTTCTTTTTCAGGACCTTTGTATACACATTTTTTGGTTTGGTATTTCAGGTTTCTGTATCTTGGTGAGACCTTTTCACCTGTACAGATTGTTGGAGCCAGTATTACTGTAGCTGCAATATACATGGTTAACTTTAGAAACACTTCGGAATGAATTAGATAATTACATAGTCAGTTTTCTGCTGGCTCTCACAAGCTAACCCAACGAAAAAATTGTCATGAACTCAAATTGGGAATGCTAGTGCTTTTGGACAGGGTGAGGAGAGAAGTTTGAGTGACATGTTCAGCACTTGCTATCATGCTTTATAGTGTGAATACAATTTTGATTAGTTGTTATATCAGGCTTCGAGTCTCTTTCTCGACAATGTGTAGCAGAAAATTGTAAGTTACCAGAGTAGAACACAATCCTTAATCCTTATACAAGAGAAAATTGTTTCCATAGAAATTTTATTGTATTAGATGACTTTACTGCTACGCTAGGACTGAATAAGAATGTATAGATTATGACTTGTTTATGGAAAGTTTTGTAAATGTCAATTGTTGCTCACACGAATGCAATACACATCTCTAGTTAGTTCCAAATTTGTGATACATAATGAATTTGATCCTGAATCCAGAATATGATTTCTTTTATTGCATTATTACACTATTGTTATAGTGTTAGTTTATGCATTATCAGTGCCAGAAGATAACTTAGCCTTTTAAGTATGTGCTTATGGGTGTTCTATCATTGGCTGGCAGTGCATAAGATTATCACCTATCAGGAGAGAGCAGTTCCTTAAACGAATCTTCACGCCTAGAGGGATTAGTCTCTTACTCTTGGTGGAAGATACTTTGGACAACTAAAAGAAAGTTCATGCATATCACCTGCAAATTTTCTCCGTGTATTCTTGTCAGCAAGAAAAAGTTTGCTATGATGGCGAGGCATAAAGTTTGTTCTTCCCTCTTGTAGGGTGATCTTGGTGTGAGATTTTTGTGGTAGGTTAATGATGCTGCCAAGTTGAAGTTTTTGGGACTTCCTAAATTCTATTCTAAGAAGCCATTTCTTCTCTTTTGCGTGCCTGAGTTATGACTATGAGAGTAGCTAGTCTTGTCAAATATCATGCTGCTTCTTCCATTTGCACTGGTATTAAGGATAAACTTGCAACGATTTATGAAAATTCAGCTCGGCAAATTACTAAATGAACAACAATTAGTTTCTTGTGAAATGTTTTTTGTTGCAAAATGAAAATCATGATTTACGCGGCACGAAATTTGACCCAGCCTTTCCTTTTGTCTATTCTATCTTGCAGCGAGTCTATATCCCTGAGAATAGCTTTAATGATCATTAAATTTGGAAGCATACAACCCCATCATTCTCACTTTCAAGGACTCTTAAATTTCTACAGGTTCTCAAACCATCGCCTCCCTCTTGACTAAAGTAATTTGCTCTACCACCATTCTCCCTTCATGGTCTTACATCCTTTGGAGACTTTAATCCTGCTAGAGGTCTTCTTGATTTAGCATCTTCAGAGGCTATATGTGTGCTGACCTCAGGTTGTTTTTCTTTAAATATTGGGCACTCCTTCGCCTTTCATATCAAGCTTATGGGTGCAATGACAGCTATTGAGTTGGCTCATAAAAATGGTCGGAAAAATCTCTGGTTGGAGTGTGATTCTTGACTCACGATTCTAGATTTTTTTGCTTCCTCGATTGTTCCCTGACAGCTTGCTAACAAGTGGTGTAATTCTTTAGATCACTCGTCACGTGTGTTTCAAATTTTCAAAGCAACTCATATTTCCAGGGAAGGCAACCACTGTTGATAAAATTGATTCCGAGCTTGTCTTTTCCTGACTTCCATTGCTGGGATACTATTCCTAGAATTAGTAGTGAGGATTTTTACCACAATAGAGTAGGCTTCCATAATGATAGTTTAAATAATGCATGGTAAAGTAACACAAGAGAATGTGGGAAAGAGACAATTTTGAACTTAAGTAGTTCTTAAGACACGTCAAAACTTACAAAGTAGTTCAATATGAAAACACAAAATGGAACTACTAAGTCCAATGTTGAGTATCATATGTGCTGTTAGTATTTCTGTCATCAGCATTTCTAAGATTAGACAGAAAAGCACACGTTTACTTTTTATGGAAACTTTTTGATATATTCAAAACTAGGATTTACTCAGTAAAAACTTCTCTGAGTTAACGAAAAAAAAGCTTTAAATTAATTGCAGCCTATGATGCCAATATGAGTAGAAAACAATGCTTATTGGAATTACTCATTTGATTTATGACGTTGTTTCAACCAAACCCAGGGACTGACGATGTGTAATCAGAGTCAAAAAGCAAATGATATGGACAAGAAAGGCTTCATAGTGAAGATCAAAATTACAAAGACAATAGTAAGGTATACATCATCCTCAAAAACTATAATCTTACGTGCAGATTGAGGACCTGGTGAATCGCCAAAACCTTGCTTGGTTAGAGCGAGCTCCATTTTGAGAAGCCTTCAATAATTGTCGGTTACTATTATATATTAAGGACAACACAGATCACTAAACATCTTTAGCAAAAACTATAATCTTAAAATCTCACTTCTGCTAGACTGCTAGAGCCCAGGATTCCTTGAATGAACATGATTCATCAATATCTTTAAAGCTTTCAAAAGGACTCATCTGCAAAGTTTCTTATAGGGAAACATCTACAAAAGCTGTAATAAATACTACATATCAGGAATCTTTTTAAATTTCACGCAAATTAGTATGGATGTGCTTCCTATTTTGTTGTAGTTCATAATAGTATGTTGCCATTACAAGTCACTAAAAAAGTGGACACACTAACTAGCATTATAGCATGCCAGCAAGGTTGAGCAAGAAATGGGTTTACGGGACACTCATGAATCACCCCAGATAATTGAAGAATAAACTAGAAGACAAATTCATGTGACGACTAGTGAAGTATTCAACGACAAACTAAACCAGTTGATTCCACTTTCGGGAGTGCTCTCTCTAGTTTGTCACAGGATACTTTCAATGCAAGCAAAATTTATAATGCAGTGGCATACACTCACTCAAGTTTATAAGTTCATAACAAAAAGAAAACTACAAGGTAGTATTCATGGCAAGACAAATAAAGCATCCTATAGGAGGCTGAACTAATCGACAACAGTTGTTAAAAGACCCTATGGAAAAATATTTTTTAAAAATCACATTGAAAAGAAGTTCAGTATAACAATCAATTGCCTTTAATCTTGTAAACAAATAAATCAGAATGAGAATATATAAGCAAAATTAATAAACAAAATCAAACAACGAAAATAACAATGTTAAAGAATGAACAACGTGATTACACATTCGAATGTGGAGGTGGTGATAACTGAGGGATAACTACAACTGGTGTTGTTTCCTGACTCTTTGAAGAAAATATGCTAGCAAAATTATTATCAGCTTCCCCTGCATTGAATTTCCAGCAAGTATTACTTACGCCTCTTCAGAGATGAGTGTAAAACATTGAAATACATTCAATTTGTACAGAGATGTTCCTTGATAACAAAATAAGAGAGGAGAAAATGATATACATAACAAATAGCAATATAAAAAATACACGCCCATAATGCATTTTAATGTCAATGCAATCAACTTCAAACATACATGTTTGGAAATTCACAATACACCACTTTCATTCTTACAAAGACACTACATACTAGTTGTATTGTATTGTAGCACAACTAAAAGCAAAATTGTGTTTATGATTTATGAAAACTAGAGAAAGCTGTAACACAATGATGCTTTAGTCAAAAGATGATAACGAATCGTGTCTTTGCAAGTTTTCCCCTTGTTCAACCTCATTGCTACTGCTTCTGTCCTGCAACTTGGAATTAACAGCAGGTAAACCCCGACGTTCTAAAGCAACAAGATCAAGTAGCTTTCTCCTTGCATCATAGACAGGATTTGGATGTATCAAACATCCTCGTTCATAAGCTTCTCTCAGGAAAACAGTGTGCCTTTTACCCTTTGTCGACAAGTAGAAGATCCCCGGGTGATCCAAGAATAGATCCCTTATATTAAAATCAATACCAAACCATTTTCTAAATTGGCTTATCTTCTCAACTTCCACCATCTTTTCCACTGTTAAACTCATAAACTCATGAACAATGGACACCGCTCGCTTCTCCATCGCCATCATTCCAGCCTTAGATGTCTTCTTCTTCTCACTGACCATCTCATACGGTCCCATATAAGGCAAACTCTGCCATTCCTTCACATTGGCTCTGAAGTTCTTGCTCAACCGCATCCCTGGAGGATACCGTTGTTTAAAACTATACCGCATTTCCATGCTATTAACACCAGAATCCTCTTTACACCACTCGACAACCCTCCAGTCCTCAACAGCAGCTCTAAATCCACTGCTGGGAACATCACCAACCAGCTTCAACAAATGAGTATTCTGTTCATCCGCATCACAAAGCTGAAAAATATCAGAATTAGCAGCTATAACCGAGTCCTCAAAATCATCAGGAAGACCAAGCTCCCTCCAAACCTTGAAAACAGCTCTAAGAGGAACCGTTCTGGAAGCAGACATAGACAATATCCGAACAAGCCTTTCAACAACAAGAGGCAAAGAAGCATTAATAGCCTCAGCTTCAAGGCGGGAAACATCAAGAGCAGCATCAGTTAACCTGCAAAACGGCTGCAACTTGGAAGGTTCGTAGTAAATATCGAAGATGTGAGGAAACTTGCGGAGGAAGGCAGTGGCACCGCGGTTAAGGTGGAGCTTCTGGGAGAGATTGGAGAGGAAATCAACAGAGACTGATCGGTTTCTGGGGTTAGCAAGGATAAGGTCTTGAACGGCAATGACTTTGAGAAGGTTTTTATATTTATCCATAAGTTTCTCGAAAGTGGGGTCTCGAGCTCGTGAATTTACGTATTGGATAGACGTTGTTTTCAATCGAATGAAAACACAAAGTGCTTGTTGTTGATTTTGATGTTTGTGTTGGGTTAAGAAGTTCACAATGTGAGTGCCCATTTGAGTGAGCGACCTCTTTTTCATGAAAACTCGGTTTGACATTTCGTCGAACACCTAATGGTCGTTGTAATTGGCTGAATGAAACGGATTATTTTGATTCAGATTTCAGAGTATATAAGTTTAAAGCATTAGGATTAGGATAGTGGATTAATGGTAGAAGAAGGAAAATTTAAAGTTTATAAAACTAACTAATTCAATGTTGTAAGAATAAGAAAATGTTTTATCCAAACTTTAAATGATTATCTCTTCTTTTTGAACCAGTAAAGAAGGTGGTACACGTGGTAGTACTATGATACACGTTAAAAAAGCTTAGTACATGTAAAATATTCCCTCTGTTTAAAAATCAGTGTCACTTTAGCCAAAAAAATTTGTTTCAAAATGAATGTCACTTTACATTTCCAATACAACTTTAATTTTTTTTCTTCCAACTTTACCCTCAATAAATACTCTAACTTTTCTCTCACAATTTTCAATGCAACTTTTATTTTGTCTTTTTCTTATAAAGTAAGGGGCAGTTTAGTAAAAGCGTTATATCCAATGATTATTTCATTCCATTTCTTAATATGTGTGTCAAAGCCTAAAGCTGATACTCATTTTGAAACGGAAGGAATACTTGTTTTTTTTTGAAGGGGCATGTAAAATACCTGTGCGTCATAATTTTTCATTAATAACTCTTAAAAAAAATTATTAATAAATACATAGACCACAATAACATGTTCAGTAATCTTAACTCAATCATTAATTAGGTCAGACGTAACGTTCGGAGTTCAAATCCGACTCATCTACTTATTTTGGTATAAACCTTAATATTTGTTATCCTAACCAAAAACTTTGTTATCCTTACCAAAAACATAATTAAAAGAATTCTAAATAAAGTTTATTTAATGTTGACAAAATGAAATATTTTCTCTTTCATTACCATCATCATGCCTTGTTACCCAAGAGCGTTTAGATGAGATGGCACGAGTCTCTTCTACTTTAACCAAGGTCCTGAGTTCGAATCCAGTCTTGGGCGTGCAGCAGCGTTAAAACTTTTAGGGATAGCTTGCCACACAATGCTCGAGGGATTAGTCTCCGCAGTTGCGCGCAGAGGATACCCGATTTACACCAAAAAATCATCAGGTCTTGTTTATAAGAGACATTTGGATAAATGAAAATTAATGTACTTGGTTCAAAATTTAGATCAAATACATCGAATTTTATTGACCTGAATGTCTCTTATAGATTTAGGCAAATGTAGGAGCCGATGTTCGAATCTCAAACACCTTACTTATTTATCTTAAAAATTTATGTCCAATTACACTAAAATCAGCGTATTTTTTTTTTTAATAGAGGATATGGAGTAATAATAAGGTCATTTTTGAACTTGCTCTTTAACAATTAAGATACTAATATCTATTGCATAAAAAAAAAAAAACAAACAAAAATGATACTTTAAAATTAAAATGCCATGTTAAATATGATATCTTTTATATTTTAGACGAGTGTAGGAGCTCGCGCACTACACAAAGTTTATTTTAAATTAAATTTATGTTCAATTTGCAATAATAAAAATAGTTAAGTTTTTATATAGGTTCAGTTCAAATTAAAATGCCATGTTAAATATGATATCTTTTATATTTTAGACGAGTGTAGGAGCTCGCGCACTACACAAAGTTTATTTTAAATTAAATTTATGTTCAATTTGCAATAATAAAAATAGTTAAGTTTTTATATAGGTTCAGTTGAATGTCGATATCAACTTCAATGCCCAGTTTTTCTTCATATGGTTATCCTTATCCATCGCCCACAATCATAGAACTTAGGATTCAAATTCTTGCATCAGACAACCCAGACTACAACAAACAAAACTTGGAGCAGTGAACTATAAATAGACCAAAGTCAGAGAAAGTATGCTGAAGCATCGATCGTTAATTGAGTTTTCTTACCGTTAATCCACAAGTCTGCTACCAATTTTCCAAACCTTTAAAACATTTATGCTTCAGCCATAATCACTCTAAATAAATCCCATTTTTGCAAGTGATAACCATAGTCCCTGTAACATATTATTTTCAAGTGTGTTGCTTGTAGTCTGATTTACATTTTCGGTCTTTGACAATTAGAAGTTGCTCAACAAATATTGGTACTTCTTATTGAGATTGGATATTTGAAAATTTGCTTAAAACCATCAATAACAGTCAAAAGTTTAATCTTCCATTACCCTCAAAACCTTCCCTCTTACTACCAATTCAAACACCAAACAAGGCCAAAGTTTTATCAATCCTATACTATACATTGAAAATGCCAATTATTACATTCAATAAAATAATAATTATAATGAATTATACATGCTAATCTGACTATGTATTTTTATAATGTACCGTAAAAAAAAAAGTATTTTTATAATGAAATATCAGTACTTCTCATTGAGCTTGGATAATATTTAAACAAGGATCAAGAGAACTGTCACTTAAAAATTGGAAATTACCTGCATATGTACTCTTTCAAATCCATACAGAAAGATAGCAATGTTATCATCTATGAAGCCCGGATACTCCAAAATGGTGCCGTACCCGTGTCGGATACGTATCGGATACCGATACTCCGCGGATACTCCCGGATACGTATCCCAGAAGTATCCGAATGATTTAATTTAATTTTTATTTAAAAATATATTGGATACCTTAAGGATACGTTAAGGATACTCCCGGATACGTATCCCAGAAGTATACGAATGATTTAATTTAATTTAATTTTTATTTGAAATTTTTATTTGTATTTTGATCACAAGTATTAATTTTTGTAAATTGGGATCATTATATTGACCATTACTTGAAAAGGGTGACTATCTTCATACTACCTTAGTATCATCATGGTGCAGGTTGTTTATATGGTATGTTTTGGTTTAAAGGATGCTATCTTAGTTGGTGAATGGTCCATTGTATTTTGACTTGGTGTAATTAATTTTAAGATTTCACGCTATTTATTTTTTGTGCGTTTATGTCTAATATATATATTAAAAAAAATTGTAAACGTATCCAAGCCGTATCGTATCATAAATTTCAAATTTTTAACGTATTCGCGTACCCGTATCGTATCGTACCCGTATCCGTATCGGGGCTTCATAGGTTATCATACTTGAAGAATTTTTTTTTGCCTTATTTGGAAAAGCATGACTGATTTTTGGTTTGAGTATTATAGAGATGAGAAGCATTTTTGCTTAAAATCCTCAATAACAGTAAAAAGTTTCCTCTTCCATTAACCTCATAGCACTCCCTCTCACTACCAATTCAAACTCCAAACAAGACCAAAGTTCCTATGCTAGACATCCAAAATACCAATTATTACGTTCAATGATAATAATTATAATGAAATTATACATGTAAATCGGACTATGTATTTTTAAAATATGAGTGGAAACAAACAAAACAAATTAGTATTTGAAGCCTCAGTACCACAGCCAAGAAATTCACATCATAGTTATTCAGACGGTAATTCCAATTTGATTTTGTATCATCAGCTTCACTAGACAACACACCACTAATGGCCCAAAAACACCAAAAAAATGAATAATGAAAAGATCAGAAGTCATAAGTTATAATACATAAAAATGTAATCGCACAAATCGGCTCTGCATAATCATAGTATATAGTATCAGCAGATTCCTATCAAGATGCGAATCAAATGACATGCACTATTGATTTTGGTCTAATCATAGCATTTCTGGTCAGAGCTCGTATATAGCTACCAGAGATGGACCAATAGACCTGTTTCAAATCACAAACACAGCGGAGCAAAATATTGTCTCAGCCGATAACAGCAATTTGGTTTCAGTGTACGAACAAATTTAGAATCGGAGCTGCTGTTTTTAGAGTCCTACAACACTTCCTATCAGTTTTTGGGAGATCCTCCTCACAGGGTACTTTACACTTCTTATCATGTAAGTATCATGGAGGAGTTAAACCATATCCTATGCAAGAATTGATAGTAGGCTATAAATTAACTCAAACTCAAAGAAAACAATCATTGATAGATACAGCACAACATACAACACAAGCAATGATGAAGATATCACATCATACTGCCATTTTACACAATTGCAACATGCAAAAAACATCATCTTGGTGTAGAACAAATTATCCCCAAACACTATGACAGTGTGGCAGATTGCATCGTAGCTACTTCCTACAGTAGAATATCATTTACAATTTACTATACACATACATTAAAAAATGGGTTTTTATTGGTGAACAAGGGGCTGAGCCGCCGAGGCAACAAATTATGCACACCGCCACAACAGCAGCTTGGATATGTGAAACAAAAACAAATTGTAATGGAAAACCAGTGACAGCAATTGGTCATGACATATCTTGCAGGAAAAACAAGAGTTTGGTTGGATGCCCCATAATTATGTTTTCAGATGTTAAATTATTTTCAATCAGATTTTAAGCAATTTAGAAATATGCATTTAAACTAGTAAAACTTGAAGAAATAGCAATGAAAGAACCATAAATAGAATAGCAATGAAAGAATCTTAACATACATGGAAAATAAGATGTTCTGCCCTCTTCAGGGGAGTGGATATACAATAAAATATGCCAAGGAAGAGCGAATGTGGCAATGAAATGAACAAAAAGTTGCGGTTCCATAACCTTTACAAAGAACCTATGCGCCCGTAGCCCCGTAGACACTCCTCGGATGAGAAGTCATGGTAGCCAATTAATGTTAGACTGGAATCAAATCTTAGTTCTAAAGTCTAACAGAATCCATAAAAGAGCAACAAGGGCATGAGACATAGCCATCAAATATGATTGGCGCATAGCTTCATTGTAAGATTAAAAGGTACCTCTACAACATCGATCAATAATGCAGCACATCATTTCCTAAGTTTAATTAATCTCGTCCGTCCAAATGTGATTGCTTCGAATTAAACACATTCAATCACTCCTTATAAAATATGACTCATGTACCAATACACACGCTCACACACACACAAGACAGTTTTATCAATCCTATTACTATGTATAAAACAAAACAAATTAGCAATTTTGAAGCCTGGGTGCCGTAGTCAAGAAATTTACATCAAAGTTTTTCAGACTGTAATTCCAATTCAATTTTGTCAACATGATAAAAACTCATAAATTGTACTACTTAATCAAGTCTAATGGAAGCATAATCACATAATGAGACGAAATAACAAGAACATAGTCTACTCCTCACTCGGTATCAGTAGCAGCAGCAGCAACATGTCCGGATGCAGAAACGGAGGCTCGGGAAGCAGAACCTTGGTTGAAACAATCAACAGCAATGTCGAAGAAAAGATCAAGTCCAGCTTTTTGAAAGATGGCAGGTGATGGTGCAGTACCACCCTCCATACCCTTCTGGAACCAATAACGAGTAAACATCTCCTGTGCAACCTTGAGTCCATCCCCCTCTCCATTCTTGACGTCCCCCTCTACCACCCCTAAAACGAGATCACGAACTCCTTCCTCGACACCACGAACTCCATCCTTGGTATCCATTCCTTTTGCGTGAGAAAAAACAACAGGGTTAGAATGAATTATGCGTGAGAAAACACTAGGGTTAGTACATTATAACTCCAAACAGGACAAGAATTAAACTTAAACAATAACATCACAAATTCATGAAAAGTATTGTATGGAAAGTGCTTTTCCATAGAAGTTAAAATATCAATTACACTCATCAGATTTTGTTGTACAGGAACCAATAATTGAAGTATCAATTAAGTTAAAAAAGTAGTAGATCATGACAAAAGCTACTTCAGAGAGCTATGCCGTCAGTTCAAAAAAAAAAAAAAATTAAGAACGTAATTTTTTTTGTGCCTGAACCGGAATTCTTCACCAAACGATTCCGGGAAGAATTAACCGGAACACTATGCACGCACCAAATCGATATTTCCAGAAACGATTCCGTGAAGGATTTCTAACACACTAACCCAGAAAACGTGAAAAACCTAACTGTGAAGGATTCCGGAAAAGAATTAAGAACAAACACATGAAATTGTGGATGAGAAAGAAAAGAGAAAAGATGAAGAGAACATAGGAAGTGAGGGCTTACTTGTTTGTTGGAAGCAGAAGAAAGTTTTTCCAGAAAAAGGGTTGAACTGCACCGAAGAAGGGTTTAGAGAATGTGGGAGTGAACTATAACGTGATTTGTTTTGAGCTTTTTTCCACTGGGATTTATAACAAAACAAACATCAAACAAATATGAATTATTATATTAATAAAACGATATTTTATATCTATTATTTTTGTTCTCTAAAAAAAAACTATTATTTTTGTTCCTTTATTTTTGTTAATTTTTACATTTATTTCATGATTGCGTATTGAATAAATAAATTTGAATAAAGTAAATAAATAAATTCGAATAAATTGAATAAATAAATTAGAATAAAGTAAATAAATTAATTTGAATAAAATGAATAAATAAATTAGAATAAAGTAAATAAATAAATAAAGTAAATAAAAGAACTCTGCGATACTTAACTCACGCAGGGTGACTTAAGTTGCGCATATATTAACACTTGCGTTACTTAACTAACGCAGAGGTATTTTCGGTATTTCAGTTGGGCGCGAGCAAAATGTGTTGGTAGAAGAGCAGAATTCAACAAATATCCACCTCATGCGTCCTTGATCCCCATACCCCTGAAGTGTTGAAAGACCCAAGTCTGCAACAAAATCAACAACATATAAATATACAAACAATCATGACATACAGATGAATAAACAAGCAGCCCATTATTATTTATTTATTTATACCTGCAACAAAGATAATTATCATGCAAGATGTTTGGTCTTATAATGAGAGGCATTGTTAAGTTCCATATATAGGTGTCCAAGGGCAGCATCTCCCCATGCATAATCATAGACAAACTCCAACTCTTTAAAGTACCTCAAATAAGCAACATCCACATAGTGGGCGCTCTTGTCAATGAAGAACGTGATACCCACCAAGTAAAGAAAATATATGCGGAGAGATTGGTACCGCTTCTGCTGCATCTCAACCAACTAACTAGCATGGTAGGCCTCTTGTGCCTCCTGAAGACGCTCCTTGAAAATATCCTTCAAGAAGTTAAACTGTGCATGTCCACTTTTTGTCTTTTCCACCTCAGTCCATGCCTTGCCCGCATCAACCCCCAACCGCTCCATCATCAGCTGAACAACATCAACCATGGGCATACTTTCGTGAGCAAGAGCACACCCTCGATGGGGAGATGCAACAAAAAGGGCACATCATCGAGTGTCACTGTCATCTCCCCAAATGAAAGATGGAAGCTCGATGTTTCCTCGTGTCATCCCTCCACAAAGGCAGAACAAATCTCGTGGTTAATTTGGATGTAGCTGATATCCTGCAGTCACTAAAAAATGGTGGCTCTCAGGCCATCCTTAAACCACTATGCTGACATCCGAGTCCTATTTGGTTTATGTATCACCTCTATCTTCTTCCCATTGTTTACACATTTTAAATTGTCACACCATTGCAAAAATTGAAAACAAAAAATTAACATCAATTTCACAGTGATCGTATACAAATTCATTTTTCATTAAATAAAAGGTGTAATGTCATACTACTCCATCAGTCGCCATCCTCACCACGTGAACATATAGTACTTGGTCAGCATAGTCAAGTTGTGTGGGCCACTAGGATAGTCATCAAGCTCCTATGGCTTTAGCTCCAGTTGTACACGCTCATGCTGCTCATCATCATCCACCTCCTGATAGTCAACTTCACCCCTCACTTGCTCCTCCATCTCCATCTGGGGCTCGTACTGTGGCTCATGATAGTTCCCCTAAGATGTTCCCTCGCCATCAGCACCAGCATGGCGTACCCTTCCCCTGCCCCTGCCACACCTAGGATCTCTCCCCCTCCGCTTGCAACCTCTCCACACGCTCACTCTTAACAGAAGCATGCTTTGTTGTTCTTTCACCCTCGGTGCACTCAACATGATCCATACATGTAACATGCATAATCAGGTAACACACAATCAACATAAATCCATGAAATTGTCAAAATATCTATCTATTGGTACACTTCGGATTATAAAATCTGAACTTCAACAATACAGTTCGGATTTTATAATCCGCACATATTCAATTCTCAGAAGAAGAAGAAATCTAACGTAAACACTTGCATGCAGAGGAAATGAGACCTAACCTTCACTTTGATGTTTGATAAAGCTTCAAATGTGATGATTGTGAGAAGAGAAAATACTCCAAGATTCGGCCAATTTGTGGGTTTCAAATTTTGGGATAAGGGAGAGAGAGAAAGTTAAATGTAAAAGTAAAATTGTAGAAATGGGGGAAGTTTCTGATCTTCCTTTTATATATCGAAAGTTTTAGGATTTTAATTTTCGAAGGGCATTTTGGTAAAAAAAAATAGGGCGCTTGAGAACCTCGTAGGATAGGAAAAGTAATAGCTTTAGGATTATTATGTAAAAACACTTATATGCATTACTCAATTACTTTCTCTCATTTCTCATTGTGTCAATTTTCAACTAAGTTTCGTCAAACTCTTCAAATTATAGATGTTTTGCACAAATGCTCAAGAGGTTAGCATGCATTTTCTCAAATCTTCGTGGTTTGGTAGAATTTTTTTTCTTGTCTACTTATGCGTTTTGGATTACATTTGCTAAACCATATTAATCATTTATTCGATTTATATGATTTCGAATAGGATTATATTTCTAATTTTTGTTTACTTTTCATTGTTTTAATATGTTAAACTTCAAGCTTGTTGATGATAGATGAAATTAGTCAAGGTCGGCTGACTTTCCTCAACTGCAATTTCCTTTACTTCAAGTGAGGCAGGAACTATATGTCCCTCAAGTGTGACGTAATTCATTAGAGATGTGTTATATCATCGGTTGGTCCTTGAGAGATGAGATGATGCGACGCAATTCGTCAGAGCAGAGCGTGAACAGTGTCATCATTATGACATAAAGTAAGAGACTAGCCGTTAGAATCTTTTACTCAGCTCACAAAGGTTAAAAGTCATTAATTACTTCCGATTCGTTTAATCCAACTATAAACCTGATTTTCTCAACTACTGGAGCGATTTATATTCATAATCATTAGATCATCGTTCCTTTAAATATCCAGAACCGAGAATCTTCCTTTAAATATCGATCAATTGTTTTTCGCAATTAGGTATAAACAAATGGCACCATCTAATTGAACAGTCGTGGAAAGACACTGTGGAAATTTTTATTTTTTAAAAATGACCTTGAAATGAAGTTCAACATAACAACCAATTGCCTTTATTTAATCTTGTCGACAAATAAATGAGAATGGGAATATATAAGTAAAATTAATAAACAACATAAAAAAAAATTATTTAAAACAGCCTCATTTCCAAGTAGTTGACAATCATATAACATGGTAAACAACTACTACAAAATCACAATGTTAAAGAATGAACAATGTGATTACACATTTGAAGGTGGAGGTGGTGATAACTGAGGGAAAACTCCAACTGATGTTGTTTCTTGACTATTTGAAAAAGAAATTCTAGTAAAATAAAGCACTATCAGTTTGCCCAGCACTGCATTCCCAGCATGTAGTATTAATGCCTCTTCAAAAATGAGTATAAAACAATGAAATACATTCAATTTGTACGAAAATGTTCATTGAACACAAAATAAGAGGGGAAATTAATTTACATAACAAATAAAAAATAGGATTGGAAAGAATACACATGTACAATGGCACATTTTTTTTTTTTGAGAGCTACAATGCCACATATTTGTATGATGTTAATGTTACCTTCTAGTTAGTATAGCAAACTTAAGATAAAAATGTCGACAATAGATTTTTTGTTGTCTGTCTCTATGTCAAATTGGATGGATTTGTCTCATTCTATATCTTGTTTCCGTTTAGCTTAGGAACAGAAATGCTCGGACCCTATTGATGCTCAGTTCTCAAATGTGGTTTACAGTTTACTAATATTCCAAGATCCATATCTTTGGCATGAAATAAACTCTTTCAAATGCAACTTGTGTCGAATATATGTGTTTTGAGGTGCTGACAATCTTGATTAGATATATTAAGTTTAAGAAAAGATGAAGTAAAGAACACTTTAATATTTGACAATCTTTGTTGTCTGTTATTTCATTTTCTCACAAACACGCATTATTTGTATCAAGCTGATGAATAATGTGTGTTCATGAGAAAGACAGACCTACACTTGAATGTTGAATCTATTTGTAAGATGGAGGAACGAATACTGTTATCCTTAATGACATATTGGAAAATGCAAACAAGTCCATATTTTGTAGATCTCAGCATTAATCTTGAACCGAGACGACACCAAAACTATAAGCATAGACTAAAGAAACAATATTCCAGCAATAGTAGATAAATAACTCCTACTGTGCTTGTTCATATCTTTTTTCTTGATCAAAACAAGCTTTTATTTCTTATACTAAAATGGCTTTTGAAACCTCTCAAAAAGCTTACAAAGAAGCTAATAGGTTTGATAACAACACAATTGAAACTTGGCAAATGAAACTTAACAAAGGCATCTCTAAAATACCATTGAAAACACATACATTCTTCAAAAAAGTTTTTGTTCAACCACATTAGTTTTCCGCCTTGGCCATCTCAGATATTTTTTCTGCAGGAACTTTAGTTACTCCATTGCGAAATCCAATATCAGAAACCAATCTTCTATAGCAGCACATTTCACAACCAACCAATGTCAGATCACAATAACTGGAAGCCACAAATCGAAGTGATATAGAAGCTATAGAATTAGCAAAGGCTGCGAAATTTGCTGCTTGTCCACTTCCGCCTGCACTGATGTTTGCAGTTACAAGGAGGCCTGTTTTGCAGTAAATTGCAAAATCTTCACAGTTATTCTTGAAGACATTGTATTGTAGCCGCCAAATCCATTAACATCATACACAATGCATTTTAAACTCAAATTCAATCTCGTTAATCCTTACGAACACTACATACTAGTTGTATTGTATTGTAGTACTAGTACAACTAAAAGCAAAAAGGATTTTATGATTCATGAAAAGTAGACAAAGTTGTAATGTAATGAAGCTTTAGTCACAAGATGATAACGAATCGTGTCTTTGCAAGTTTTCCCCTTGTTCAACCTCATTGCTACTGCTTCTGTCCTGCAACTTGGAATTAACAGCAGGTAAACCCCGACGTTATAAAGCAACAAGATCAAGTATTCTTCTCCTTGCATCATAAACAGGATTTGGTTGTATCAAACACCCTCGTTCATAAGCTTCCCTCAGGAAAATTAGCAGCTATAACCGAGTCCTCAAAATCATCAGCAAGACCAAGCTCCCTCCAAACCTTGAAAACAGCTCTAAGAGGAAACGTTGAAAAAACAAATATGGACAATATCGGAACAAGTCTTTTAACAACAAGAGGCAAAGAAGTATTAATAGCCTCAGCTTCCTGTCGCGAGACATCAAGAGCAGCATCAGTTAACCTGCAAAAAGGCTGCAGCTTGGAAGGCTCGTAATAAACATCGAAGATGTGTGTAACACCCCGTTTTCCCAACTTAAAAATTTTATTGAAATTATCAGAGTTCATCAACATAACGGAGCATCACATACATCAATACATCATTTAACAACAAATATAATAATGGGAAAATATTATTTATTTAAGCAACCTGTCTTTATAAAATTCAATAATCAAATGCAGCGGAAATTTAGTTCGCAACGTCACATAAAATCATGGCACAAAAGGCCACAACTTAACATCTCAAATAGTCTTTATAAAATGTTCAACATTTATTAAAAAAATACGTAACAAGGAAAACAATCATCAGACACCCCCATCCCGTTACGTATCAGAGCATCCTAGACGACACGAAGTGAGGAGTCTACTCACGAACACAGCTAGTTCTTATTACCTGCACATTACCCACGGTCGAGGCAACATATACGCAGAAGGGGTGAGATTTCACATTCATTAAAAACAAATAATAATTCATAAAAGATAACCAACAACATATATCTAACATTAATATCATCATTTAATCATCATTTAACGAGGTTAAGTAATCCACAACTTCATAGTTATTCAAGGGTAACATATTCATCTTAATTCACTCCATTTACATCATTATAATTAATGGGACAGCACAACAGCATCAAAACAGCAACATCATCACAGCATTCATCATTTATTTTTAGTTATGATGACTCTACAATGCAACAACAACATCAACAACAACTTAGACAACAACAACATGCATGTGGTACCACCAGGGCATTAAGCCCCCATCGCTAAGGTCATATTTGGACTTGTCGGGCATTAAGCCCCCATCGCTAAGGTCATAAAGAACCTGTCGGGCATTAAGCCCCCATCGCTGACTATGCAACAACACAACTCTAATGCAACAACTTCATGAACATCTTACAACTCTTTGATTTAGACCGACATTTACATCTTAAATAAGACTCAGCAGTATATGCAGCATATAAATAATTCATCCTTGCTCATCAATTGATATCTAACCAATTCAATTCATCATCTAAAACACACATTTAAATAATGGTAAAATTAAGTTCAGCTGTTACTATCATTCTTATAAAAAAAAATCACATTGGAGCTAGAATACATTAATTAACCAATATAATAGTAAGATATAACCATGAGCTTAACCCTACGAACCTACCACGTTCGGCAACAAAAGGTCTAAGAGGAAGAGACATAATTTCACATGTAGTTATTGGATATGGTTTTATACCAAGATTGATTGGTTTCTAACAAAAATATGGTCACATGCTACTAACCTATATGAATGTTATAATCACTAATTCACATCACGTGATATAGTGGAGTAAAACTAGGATGTGGGTATTCAATCTCTTCTTGCATAAATTCATAATTCCCACACTTCTTAATACAAGTTGCAGCAGCGTATCTGTTCTTTGTATTTATATCTATGCGCAAAATTTTTATATCGTATAACACTTCTTAGTCAGGTGTACTATTAATTCAAACCGAGTCGTCCCATCGGTACATAAAAGGGTAACTAAATATGTTTGTCTATAACCAAAAATCGATAGACTCCTCTCTATAATCACGAATTTAGCACATCAAAATTATGAATTAAGAGATAAGAATATAAAATCACAGCAACAATGAATTCAACCGAAACATGGGTCATCAAGCAATATATTTTAATCGAATATATTTGAAAACTCTAATCATCAATTTCCTCTCGGAACCCTAATTCCCAAATCCTTAAACCTACAACAATTGATTAAATTTCATGAATTGAAACTTGATACTAATGAGAGTTAGTCTCACCCTTACCTTAGATTATGATTCTGAAATCCAACAGCCGCGTTCTTCGTTCTTTAGGGTTCTCTCTGACTTCTCCTCTTTCTCTCTTCTTTTCTCTGTTGTACGCGTTCTAATTTTCTCTCCCAATTACAGACTTTTATTCTTTCCCTAATTGCTCTTCTCACCACAACTTACTCTTTCCCCTAATAATTAATTATTTCTACTAAATACAATATTTCTCCCCCACTTAAGAAAATACTTATATTATTAACATATCTTCTACCAATATATATATATAATAATTCACATAATATTCTAATAAAAAGCCATAAATCACTTAAATATTAATTATGAAAAAGTGGGCGTTACAACTCTCCCCCACTTAGAATATTTACGTCCTCGTAAACGTACCTTGTTCAAACAACTCTGGGTAAGATTCCCGCATCTTACTCTCCAACTCCCAAGTCAAACTTTCACCAGCTGCTCCTTCCCAAACAACCTTCAAAAGAGGTATCTCCTTGCCTCTAAGCCTCTTCACTTCTCTATCCTCTATTCTCACCGGTAGGGTCTCGATTGTAAGGTTATCCCTTACCTGCACATCATCTCTTGGAATCACATGGGATGGATCCGGCACATACTTCCGAAGTTGCGATACATGAAACACATCATGCAAGTTCGAAAGATGTGGTGACAAACCCACCCTATAAGCAACCGTTCCGACCCTTTCTGAAATCTGATACGGGCCAATAAACCTCGGAGTCAACTTCTTTGACTTCAATGCACGTCCAACACCCGTCACCGGAGTGACTCTCAAAAACACATGGTCTCCTTCTTGAAACTCAAGATCCTTCCTGCGCTTATCATGATAACTTTTCTGTCTATCCTGTGATTCTTTCATCTTTTCTCTGATTAACTTCACCTTCTCAGTAGTCTGTTGGACAATCTCTGGTCCCAATACCACACTCTCACCGGATTCAAACCAACACAACGGAGTTCTGCATCTCCGACCATACAATGCTTCGAAGGGTGCCATTCCAATACTAGCATGGTAACTGTTGTTGTACGTGAATTCTATCAGGGGTAGATAACTATCCCAAGTTCCACCTTGCTCAAGCACACAAACTCTCAATAAATCTTCCAGCGACTGAATTGTCCTTTCCGATTGTCCATCCGTCTGCGGGTGGTATGCTGAACTTAACTTCAAATTAGTGCCCAAGGCCTCATGCAAACTCTTCCAGAACCTCGATGTAAACCTCGGATCTCTATCCGACACAATGCTTGATGGGACACCATGTAGCTTCACGACATCTTTAACATAAATCTCTGCTAGCTGGGACACAGGAAAAGTAATATTAATCGGAATGAAATGAGCCGACTTCGTCAATCTATCTACGATCACCCAAATTGCATCATTCCCTTTGTTGGTATTCGGCAAACTTGTCACAAAATCCATGGATATACTATCCCATTTCCATTCCGGAATCTCTAGCGGTGTCAATAACCCAGCAGGTTTCTGATGCTCAACTTTTGACTTCTGACAAGTCAAACATGCATACACAAATTGTGCCACGTCGCGCTTCAAACCTGACCACCAAAACATTTTCTTCAAATCTTGATACATTTTAGCAGCTCCTGGATGAATACTCAAACTGCTTCTATGGCCTTCTTCAAGGATCATCTTCTTCATCTCATCATTATCAGGAATACAAATTCTTCCTCGAAACCTCAACACTCCTTGGTCATCAACCTTAAAGTCACTGTCTACAGCAGGATCAGTTGCAACCATTAAATCCACCAACTTCACATCTACTTTCTGCGCCTCTCTGACACTATCCAAAAATTCATTGTTGATCTTTAACATCCCCAATTTCACACTCCTTGGCGACATCTCGCAAACCAAATTCAAGTCTCTGAACTGTTCAAGCAATTCCATCTCTTTAACCATCAGTGCCGACAAGTGTAAATTCTTCCTACTCAAGGCATCTGCAACAACATTAGCTTTACCCGGATGATAATTCAAACTAAAGTCATAATCTTTCAACAATTCGAGCCACCTTCGCTGTCTCATATTCAATTCCTTCTGATCAAACAAATACTTCAAGCTCTTGTGATCACTAAACACCTCAAATCTCGAACCATACAAGTAATGTCTCCAAATCTTAAGTGCAAATACAACTGCAGCTAATTCAAGGTCATGAGTAGGGTAGTTTCGTTCATGAGTCTTCAACTGTCTTGATGCATACGCAACCACCTTACCATCTTGCATAAGTACACCTCCCAAACCCAACTTGGACGCATCACAATACACTACAAAAGGTTCATCAGGTTTCGGCAAGATCAAAATCGGAGCCGTCGTCAAACGCTTCTTCAATTCGTTAAAACTGTTCTCGCAATGAATATCCCACACAAAGGTTTTACCTTTACACGTCAACTGCGTTAACGGAAGTGCTAACTTAGAAAATCCTTCAATAAATCGTCGGTAGTAACCCGCTAAACCCAAAAAGCTTCTAATCTCTGTAACTGACTTCGGAGTCTCCCATTGTGATACCGCTTCAACTTTAGATGGATCAACTGCAATACCACTACCAGAAATAACATGGCCAAGAAAACTTACTTCCTTCAACCAGAACTCGCACTTAGACAATTTAGCATACAACTTCTTTTCTTTCAACACTTGCAAGACAATCTTCAAATGCTCAGCATGTTCTTCCTCCGTCTTAGAATAAATCAGAATATCATCAATGAACACAACCACGAAGCGATCCAAAAATGCATGAAAAATGCGATTCATATACTCCATAAATACACCAGGTGCATTACTAACACCAAAAGGCATCACCTTATATTCATAATGTCCATATCGCGTCCTAAAAGCCGTCTTCTGCATATCTTCATCTCTTACTTTAATCTGGTGATAACCCGACCTCAAGTCAATCTTGATGAACACACGTGCACCCACTAACTGATCCATCAAGTCATCAATTCTTGGAAGTGGATACCTATTCTTTATAGTTACTTTGTTCAACTGTCGATAATCAATACACAACCTCATACTGCCATCTTTCTTCTTAACCAGTAACACTGGAGCTCCCCAAGGTGAAACACTTGGTCCAATAAACTTCTTGTCGAGTAGATCTTCTAACTGTTTCTTCAACTCAGCCAACTCAGAAGCTGACATACGGTAAGGTGCCATAGACACAGGCTTCGTTCCTGGAACAAGATCAATAGAAAATTCAACTTCTCTTTCCGGTGGCACATCAGAAATTTCATCAGGAAAAACTTCAGGGAAATCGCACACTACTTGTAACTTATCGATCACTGCTTGATTCTCCAAAGATAAGGATGCCATCAAAGAAAACATTAGGATTCCATCGCGTTCTAGCTGCTTCAGCTGCTTAGTAGACAAAAACTCCGCGCCACTTTCCTCTTCAGCAGAAGAGAAACGCACCGACTTACTAAAACAATTAATGAGAACATGGTTGTACTCTAACCAGTTCATACCAAGAATCACATCCATTCCACTCAAAGGTAGACATACTAAATCAATCTCAAAATCACGATCAAACATAGACAGGGGACAACGTAAACAGACGAGAGAAGTGGTCACCGAACCCTTAGCTGGAGTTTCGACAACCATTTCTCCATTCATATCAGACATAGCAAGGCCCAACTTAGAAACACAATCAAAAGCAACAAAACAATGTGTAGCACCAGTATCAATAATAGCAACTAAAGGAGTATCATTAATGTAGCAAGTACCTCTGATCAAACGATCCTCATTCTCAGTCTGAGTACCAGTCAAAGCAAAAACCTTACCCCTGGTCGGGGCCTTCTTTGGTTCAGTACACTAAGCAGAAATATGTCCTTTCCCACCGCAATTGAAACAAATAGTGTCATCGTGCTTGCATTCTGCAACTGTATGCCCCTTGACACCACAACGGTAGCACCCTCTCGCCTCAGTAGCACCACAAGCATTACTCTTGTGACCTTTTTCTCCACATTTGTAACAAACAATCCCAGCAGGAGTCTCATTCTTCTTAGGCTTCCTCTCATCATTCACTCTTTGCTTGCCCTTATCAGCTGAAGTACTATAAGGCTTCCCACGATTCTGTTGCTGCTTACCCCTTCTCTCATTCATAATCTTATAATGAGCCTTCGAATCATCTTCATAGATTCTGCACCTGCTCACCAACGCAGAAAAGTCACGAATCTGTTGGTAACCAATGGCTCGCTTAATATCAGGACGCAAACCATTCTCAAATTTGATACATTTAGAAAACTCAGCATTGTCTCCAGTATAGTGTGGATAGAACTGAGCCAGCTCCACAAACTTTGCCGCATACTCTGTCACCGACATGTTTCCTTGCTTCAGCTCAAGGAACTCGACCTCTTTCCTTCCACGAACATCTTCAGGAAAATATCTGTTTAGGAACTCTCCCTTAAACACAGCCCAAGTAATAGCCGCACCACCTTGCTTTAACTCAGGTAAAAGACTCACCCACCAGTCATCAGCCTCCTCAGATAGCATGTGCGTACCAAAACGCACCTTCTGATCATCAGTACATTGCATAACCCTGAACACCCTCTCAATCTCCTTGAGCCATGCCTGTGCTCCATCAGGGTCGTACCTTCCTTTGAAAGTGGGAGGATGATTTCTCAGAAAGGCCTCCAACATCCTTACGTCAGCATTAACACCAACACCAGCATTTGGTTGTTGTCCTACAGCTTGGGCTACAGCTTCCAAAGCAGCAGCAATCGCAGCATCATTTCTTCCAGCCATTCTAGTCCTCTTGTAACAGATAAGGTTTGCAGCCTCCAGATCTACTCTTCTTTACTGCACAACACACAACGTTTAGAATAACATAATAATGGTATTCCAATTGCTAAAATGACACAACTTGACTCACTACTTGGCCGGACGGACCGACCTGCTCTGATACCAATTGTAACACCCCGTTTTCCCAACTTAAAAATTTCATTAAAATTATCAGAGTTCATCAACATAACGGAGCATCACATACATCAATACATCATTTAACAACAAATATAATAATGGGAAAATACTATTTATTTAAGCAACCTGTCTTTATAAAATTCAATAATCAAATGCAGCGGAAATTTAGTTCGCAACGTCACATAAAATCTTGGCACAAAAGGCCACAACTTAACATCTCAAATAGTCTTCATAAAATGTTCAACATTTATTAAATAAAATACGTAACAAGGAAAACAATCATCAGACACCCCCATCCCGTTACGTATCAGAGCATCCTAGACGACACGAAGTGAGGAGTCTACTCACGAACACAGCTAGTCCTTATTACCTGCACATTACCCACGGTCGAGGTAACATATACGCAGAAGGGGTGAGATTTCACATTCATTAAAAACAAATAATAATTCATAAAAGATAACCAACAGCATATATCTAACATTAATATCATCATTTAATCATCATTTAACGAGGTTAAGTAATCCACAACTTCATAGTTATTCAAGGGTAACATATTCATCTTAATTCACTCCATTTACATCATTATAATTAATGGGACAGCACAACAGCATCAAAACAGCAACATCATCACAGCATTCATCATTTATTTTTAGTTATGATGACTCTACAATGCAACAACAACATCAACAACAACTTAGACAACAACAACATGCATGTGGTACCACCAGGGCATTAAGCCCCCATCGCTAAGGTCATATTTGGACCTGTCGGGCATTAAGCCCCCATCGCTAAGGTCATAAAGAACCTGTCGGGCATTAAGCCCCCATCGCTGACTATGCAACAACACAACTCTAATGCAACAACTTCATGAACATCTTACAACTCTTTGATTTAGACCGACATTTACATCTTAAATAAGACTCAGCAGTATATGCAGCATATAAATAATTCATCCTTGCTCATCAATTGATATCTAACCAATTCAATTCATCATCTAAAACACACATTTAAATAATGGTAAAATTAAGTTCAGCTGTTACTATCATTCTTATAAAAAAAATCACATTGGAGCTAGAATACATTAATTAACCAATATAATAGTAAGATATAACCATGAGCTTAACCCTACGAACCTACCACATTCGGCAACAAAAGGTCTAAGAGGAAGAGACATAATTTCACATGTAGTTATTGGATATGGTTTTATACCAAGATTGATTGGTTTCTAACAAAAATATGGTCACATGCTACTAACCTATATGAATGTTATAATCACTAATTCACATCACGTGATATAGTGGAGTAAAACTAGGATGTGGGTATTCAATCTCTTCTTGCATAAATTCATAATTCCCACACTTCTTAATACAAGTTGCAGCAGCGTATCTGTTCTTTGTATTTATATCTATGCGCAAAATTTTTATATCGTATAACACTTCTTAGTCAGGTGTACTATTAATTCAAACCGAGTCGTCCCATCGGTACATAAAAGGGTAACTAAATATGTTTGTCTATAACCAAAAATCGATAGACTCCTCTCTATAATCACGAATTTAGCACATCAAAATTATGAATTAAGAGATAAGAATATAAAATCACAGCAACAATGAATTCAACCGAAACATGGGTCATCAAGCAATATATTTTAATCGAATATATTTGAAAACTCTAATCATCAATTTCCTCTCGGAACCCTAATTCCCAAATCCTTAAACCTACAACAATTGATTAAATTTCATGAATTGAAACTTGATACTAATGAGAGTTAGTCTCACCCTTACCTTAGATTATGATTCTGAAATCCAACAGCCGCGTTCTTCGTTCTTTAGGGTTCTCTCTGACTTCTCCTCTTTCTCTCTTCTTTTCTCTGTTGTACGCGTTCTAATTTTCTCTCCCAATTACAGACTTTTATTCTTTCCCTAATTGCTCTTCTCACCACAACTTACTCTTTCCCCTAATAATTAATTATTTCTACTAAATACAATATTTCTCCCCCACTTAAGAAAATACTTATATTATTAACATATCTTTTACCAATATATATATATATATAATAATTCACATAATATTCTAATAAAAAGCCATAAATCACTTAAATATTAATTATGAAAAAGTGGGCGTTACAATGTGAGGAAACTTGCAGAGGAAGGCAGTAGCACCGCGGTTAAGGTGGAGCTTCTGGGAGAGATTAGAGGAAATCAAAAGAGACCGATTGATTTTTGGGGTTAGCAAGGATAAGGTCTTGAATGGCAATGACTTTGAGAAAGTTTTTATACTTATCCATAAGTTTTTTGAAAGTGGGGTCTCGAGCTCGTGAATTTACGTAATGGATAGACGTTTTCGATCTAATGGAAAAACAAAGAGCTTGTTGTTGATTTTGATATTTGTGTTTGGTTAAGAAGTTCACAATGTGAGTGCCCATTTGAGTGAGCGACCCCTTTTTCTTGAAAACTCGGTTTGAAATTTCGTCAAACACCAAGGGTCGTTGTTATTGGCGGAGTGAAACAAATGATTTTGATTCAGATTTCATAGTATATAAGTTTATAGCATTGGTAGAAGAAGGCAAGTTTAGAAAACTAACTAATTCAATAAAGCAAAAACATGTTTTATGAAAATGTTTTATCCAAACTTTAAGATGATTAACTCTTCTTTTTGAACCGACTAAAGAAAGTTGGTAGTACTCCATCATTAAAAAGTTCATACTCTTCAAAGAATATTGGTACTTCTTATTGAGATTGGATAGTATCCAAACAAGGATCAAGAAACCTGTCACTTACAAATTGAAAATTACCCTCAAATATAATCTTTCAAATCAATAAAGAAAGCTAACACTATTATCATACTTTGAAGAAAAAAATTTCACCTTAATTAGAAGAGCATTTTTAAAGAATGACTTATGGGAAGAATTTGAAAATTTTCTTAAAACCTTCAAATAACAGTCAGGTTTTCCTCTTCCATTACCCTCAAAACAAGGCCAAAGCCTATATTAGACATTGAAAATGCCAATTACTATTTTAAATACTAATAATTATAATGAAATTATACGTGCTAATTCCAATTTGATTTTGTCATCGTCGGCTTCACTAAACAGCACTAGTGACCCCTAAACACCAAAACAATGAATAATGAAAAGATCAGAAGTCATAAATTATAATACATAAAAATGTAATCGCACAAATTGGTCTGCATAATCATAGTATATAGGATCATCAGGTTCCCATCAAGATGCGAATCAAATGGCATACACAATTGATTTTGGTCTAATCATAGCATTTCTGGTCAGAGACTAATCATAACATTTGCATAAGTGTCCCAGATTTTCTGCAATCTACAACATATGCATTTAAATTAGTAAAACTTAAAGAAATAGTAATGAAAGAACCATAAATAAAAGAGAAATAAATAACTCAGTTTAGTCTCAGTACCTTGAAGAAAATATTAACATTAACATACATGGAAAATAAGATGTTGTGCACTCTTCAGTGGAGTGGATGTACAATAAAATATGCCAAGGAAGAGCGAAGTGGAAATGAAATGAACAAAAAAATTGTGGTTCCATAAACTTACAAGGAAACTATGCGCCCGTAGATACTTCTCGGATGAGAAGTCATGGTGGCCAATTTACGGATTATGTTAGACCGGAATCAAATCTTAGTTCTAAAATCTAGCAGGATCCATAAAAGGGCAACGAGGACCCGAGAACCAGCCATTAAATATGATTGGCGCATAGCTTCCTTGTATGATTAAGTTACCAATGCAGCATCCATCAATAATGCAGATCATCATTTCCTAAGTTTCTTAATCTCGTCCGTCCAAATGTGATTGCTTCGGGTTAAACACATTCAATCACTCTATAAAATACGATTCGTGTATCAATATATAAATGCTCTCTCTCTCTCTCACACACACACACTGGACATATGAAAAATATGTTGTTTTAGTTTATATAATTTCTGGTGCTTTAACATATCCGTGCCCAAAAAATGTAACGACTTTCCAATGCGACAATGGATTGATTAACTGCGGGATTAGAAACCACACTCCAAAGTTTCCTCTTCCATTTACCCTCAAAGCCCCCTCTCTCTCACTAGTCACTACCAATCCAAACTCCAAACAAGACAAAGTTTTATGATCAATCCTATACTATATAATGAAAAAATGGCAATTACTACATGAATTCCAATAATAATAATAATAATTATACATGCTAATCTAATTGTGTATTTAAGAATAAGAAAAAATGAGTCTAAAAAACAAAACAAAATAGTAATTTTGAAGCCTAGGTGCCACAAGCAAGAAATTTACATCAAAATTATTTAGACGGTCATTCCAATTCAATTTTGTCAACATGATTAAAAATCAAAAATTATAATAATTGAGTCTAATAGAAGCAAGAAGCAGATTAATATAATACATAATGAGTATACAATACTATATTTATAAGCACATGAATATAATACAACGAGGCCAAATAAACATAATCAATAATCTAGTACTCACTCAGCAGCAGTAGCAGCAGAAATGGAGGCGCGATGTGCCGAACCTTTGTTGAAACAATCTAGAGCTACGTTGAAAATTGAATAAAGTCCATAACTTCGAAAGTCGGCCGCTGATGGTGCAATCCCACCCTCCATACCCTTCTCGAACCAATAACGAGTAAACGACTTTTTCGATTCTAGTGAGAATACGATGGGATGACGAGTAAACTTCTCCCTCATTTCTGGTGTGATTTCGAAGGGAACATGTTCTGCCTTGACTCCACCCCCTCCCACACGATCACCCCCTCCATTCTGAGGGCCTCCGTTCCCTCTATTCTGGACGTCCCCCTCTGCCACCCCTAACACGTGATCACTAACTCCATCCTTGGTGTCTCGAATTTCATCCTTGATATTCATTTCTTTTGCGTGAGAAAAACACTGGGGTTAGGGTTAGAATGAGTTATGCGGGTTAGGGTTAGAATGAGTTATGCATGAGAAAAACACTAGGGGGTTACGTACGTTACGTGATTTATTTTGGGGTTTTTTTCACTCGGTTTTATAACAAAACAATCACGAAACAAATATAGAAACTCTTTTCCTATATGCCTCATCGTTCTCACGCGCCCTCCATATTTCCATTTTTGCCTCATTTAGATTATATATAAAAACACTTATAAGCATTACTCAATCACTTTCTCTTGTTTCTAATAGTGTAAATTTTCACCTGAATTTCATCGATTTTTTTAAATTAGAGACGTTTTGCACAACTACACAAGAGGTTAGTATACATTTTCTCAAATATTTGTGGTTTGATGGATTTTTTTTTATTTACTTATGTGTTTTGGGTTACATTTCCCGAAACATATTAATCATTTATTCAGTTTATATAATATGGAATAGGAATATATTTGAAAAAAAAATTATGCTTTTCATTGTTTTAATATGTCTACATTCAAACTTGTTGATGGCATATGAAATTAGTCGAGTTTGACTGACTTCCATCATGTGATTCTCTTTACTTTAAGTGATTGATGTTGAGGGAGAAACTTCGTCCCTCAGGTGTGACACAGTTCATTTGCGTTATATCATTAGTTGACCCTTGAGAGATGGAATATGCAACACAATTCATCAGAGTTGTGTGTGATCAATGTCGTCATTATGACGTAAAGAGACTGTTGGAACAAACTGTGTTTAACAATAAACCTTTAGAGTTTTGATGATAACAAGGTATTAAAAATTGACAATTGGAATTGCTAATATTTGTTCAAGTGTACATGACCATAGACAAAAATTTATATCATACAAAGGTTATGAATGAGCAAATAAAGAGCAAAGGAATCAACAAGATTGAAGGTTAGAAGCTCCTGAAGGCAAAGTGCTCCTGAAGACTAGTGCTCCTAAAGACTAGAGGTCCTGAAGTGCCACGTCATCAGAAGTTGCCTTATCATAAGCTATTTTCACCAGAAGCTGAAGATCAACTGAATTTGCAGAATTCAAGGATTCAAGAGTTGTTTCATGGATTGAAACTCGTCTAAATATGACAGAAGACTAGTGGAACTTTGCAACGGTCATTTCAAAAGTATTTGAAGGCATTTGCTTGCAAAAGGAACAAGAGCGTTGACATTGTACTATGTACGAACTGTACAACGACCTTCTCCACTACTCTGTTTTGTGTCTCTGCTACAAGACAAGATAACAGCTCTGAATATACAACCAAGCCTGCACAAATGTTCCCTCTCAACTGGAATGGATTTGAAATTGATCCTTCATAGGACAATAACTAAATCAGGCAAATAATCATTGGTGAAAGATCAAGCTTCAACAACGACTCTTTTTGGATGTGCTGGCACTTACAACGTTCATTTCACACCTCTATAAATAGGAGTGAATACTTGAAGAATATACACAACAATACAAGACTCAACAACAATTTGAAAGCGACAAAACTCTGTTGAAATCATTCCACATCCAAAAGTTCACTTAGAATTTCTGTTTTTCAAGTTCATATCTTAGAAATTCTTAAGTCTTAAGAGTCTTATCTGATTTGTATTGTGAACACCACTGATTGTATATCAAGTGTTCAATCTCAAACATTTTTCATTGTAATTTTGTTTGGTTAGAAGTCTCTTGCAAGTTGTGCTTGAGCATAGAAGTCTCTTGATTGTGTTCTTGAGCATAGGAAGACTCTTGCAAGTTGTGCTTGAGCATTTAAAGTCTCTTGCTAGTTTTAGCAGTGAGCAATTGTAATCAGATATTACATTTTTAGTGAACTCTCCTTGGAAGTGCAAGGGGGACAGGACTACTTCCGGTTTGTGGAAGGAACCTGTATAATTGCTTGTGTCTTTCTTCTTTCCTTTTCTCTGTTTTTATTCCGCTGCATACGCTCCTGATCACCCAATTTAGAAGCTGTTCTTCAAGTTTCTGAACTTAAGTGTTCTGAGTTTTAAAGAAAACGAAGAAACGTCTAACACAATTCAACCCCCCTTCTTGTGTTTTTCTCCCCTTCAATTGGTATCTAGAGCCTTGGTTCTGTTGATAACACCTAACAGTGTAACAGTCCAAGATCTGAGAAAAACATGTCTGGTGAATCATCTGTTTCTGGCTTTGGCTCTGGTGCTAATCATAATGTTGTGGCTTATGATTACAATGTTGACAACAAAAAGTCCAACTCTAGAAAAGTTCCTAAGTTCAATGGAGATCCTGAAGAATTTTCTTGGTGGAAAAGCAACTTCTACAGCTATATCATGAGTTTAGATGAAGAACTATGGGATATACTTGAAGAAGGAGTTGGTAACTTGGTTCTTGATGAAGAATGAGCTGCTGTTGATAGAAAGAAACATACTCCTGCTCAGAAGAAGACCTACAAGAAGCATCATATTATCAGAGGAGCACTTGTCACTGCTATTCCTAAAGCAGAGTACATGAAGATGAGTGACAAGTCAACTGGTAAAGCAATGTTTGCTTCTCTTTGTGCTAACTATGAAGGTAGCAAGAAAGTTAGATAAGCAAAGGCTCTAATGCTGGTTCATCAGTATGAGTTGTTCAAGATGAATGATGATCAAACTATTGAGGAGATGTACTCAAGGTTTCAAACCCTAGTCTCTGGACTAATACTGAAGAAGAGTTATGTTGCTTCTGACCATGTTAGCAAGATACTAAGAAGCTTGCCTGCTAGATGGAGACCAAAGGTGACTGCCATTGAGGAAGCCAAAGATTTAAACACTTTAAGTGTTGAAGATCCTGTTAGTTCTCTCAAAGTTCATGAGTTAAGTCTTAATGAACATGAGTCTACTAAGAAGAGTAAATCAATAGCTCTTCCATCCAAAGGCAAGTCATCAAAAGCTCTCAAAGTAGTTGAATCTGAAGAAGAAGAACCATCTGGTTCAGACTCTGAAGAAGATGCTGCTGAGATGACTATGCTCTCCAATAGACTGCAGCATCTGGCTAAGAAGAATAGGAAGTTTCTGACCAGAAGGAGTAACTTCAGAAGCTCAAAGAGAGAAGATCAGAATGGATGCTTCAACTGCAAGAAGCCTGGACATTTCATTGCTGATTGCCCTGATCTTCAGAAAGATAAGTCAAAGGACAAGTCAAAGAAGTCAACTTTTAAACCAAGCAAATTCAAGAAGCAGATTAAACAGAGTTTGATGGCCACCTGGGATGATTTAGAAAGTGAATCTGCTTCTGATAAAGAGGAAGCTGATGAAGGTGCAAAGATAGTTGTTGGGTTAGTAGCTACAGCAACTTCAGAAGCTGGATCAGAATCAGATTCAGAAGAAGAAAATGAGGTATATTCTAAAATTCCCAAAGAAGAGTTGATTGAGTCTCTTAAAGAACTCCTTACACATTTTGAAGTAAGAACCAATAAGTTGAAAGATTTAAAAGAAAAATATGTTGATTTAATGAAACAACAAGAATCAACTCTATTGGATCTGAAGGCTTCTAAAGAAGGACTCAGGGGTTTTGACTTCATTTGTAAAACTTATGAAGACAAGCTCAGGTTCTTATGTCAGAAGCTGCAAGAAAAGTGTAATGGAAAACCTTTAAGCAACCATGAGATTGCTCTTGAAGATTTTATCATGTCTGGCATTGACAGAAGCAGAGTTGCTTCTATGATTTATAGCATTTACAAGAACAATGGGAGAGGAATTGGTTTTTCAGAAGTAAAAACTAATGAAACCAATCTCAAAGATTGTTGTGATTGTATCAAGGAAGGATTGAAAACAGTTTTTGTACCTGAAGGTGTGAAAGGTAAAGTTGTGGTTCAGTCAGAACCTGAAGCTTCTGGCTTTAAAGCTGAGATTGCATCAAAGCCAAAGAACCTTAAGTCTAAGGTTGTGAATAATTCTGGATCTAAGACATCAAAGATCAGAATTCTGAAGAGATCAGAATATGTTCCTCAGAGTCTGTTGAAACCAGAATTCAAGATCATGAAGTCTGAAGTTCAGAAGGACAAAACAGTCTCTGCTTCTAAAGTACCAAAACCAAAAGGTGTTAAACCTAAGGTGATGGTTAATCAGAAGAAACCTAAATCACATCCTAAGAACTGAAGAGTAGAACTTCAAGTACTAACCTTCTAGGACCCATAGCACAATGGGTACCTAAATCTAAACTTGTGAAAAATGCAGATATGTCTAAGAGCAATGTCAAAGCAGAAATCATGGTACTTAGACAACGGTTGCTCAAGACACATGACAGGAGAGAAGTCCATGGTCCTCAACCTAACAATGGAGGAAGGAGAAAATGTGAAGTTTGGAGGCAACCAGTCTGGCAAGATCATTGGTACAGGAACTATAGGTAATTCCTCTACCTCAATTAATAATGTGTGGTTGGTAGATGGGCTTGAGCATAACCTATTGAGCATTAGTCAATTCAGTGACAATGGTTATGATGTTTTGTTTGAAAAAGCCAACTGCACAATAATCAACAAGGATGACAAATCCACAATATTCAAGGGAAAGAGAGTAGGGAATGTTTATAAAATCAATTTTTCTGAACTGGTGGATCAGAAGGTGATTTGCCTTCTGTCAGTGGATGATAAGAAATGGATGTGGCACAAAAGGTTGGGACATGCTAACTGGAGATTAATCTCTAAGCTTAGTAAGTTGCAACTTGTCGAAGGCCTTCCTGACATTGATTATCATTCAGATGCACTCTGTGGTGCATGCGAAAGAAGGAAAATTGTGAAATCATCTTTTAAAACAAAAGACATTGTCTCTACCTACAGACCCTTAGAATTACTCCATATTGATTTGTTTGGACCAGTTAGCACTGCATCCTTATATGGAAGTAAATATGGATTAGTCATTGTTGATGATTATAGCAGATGGACTTGGGTGAAATTCCTGAGAAGTAAAGATCATGTATACGATGTATTCAGTAACTTCTGCAATCAAATACAATCTGAAAAAGAAACAAAGATTTTGAAAATCAGAAGTGATCATGGTGGAGAGTTTGAAAATGAGTCATTTGAAGCTTTTTGTGAAAAACATGGAATTGTCCATGAATTCTCTTCTCCTAGAACTCCACAACAAAATGGGGTTGTAGAAAGAAAGAATAGAACTTTATAAGAAATGGCCAGAACCATGATCCATGAAAACAATTTAGCAAAACATTTTTGGGCAGAAGCAGTGAATACAACATTGTATGTCCAGAATAGGATCTATATTAGACCTATCTTGGAGAAAACAACATATGAACTATTTAAAGGAAGAACACCCAATATCTCTTACTTTCATCAATTTGGATGTACATGTTACATTCTGAATAACAAGCTCTACCTAAAGAAATTTGATGCCAAGGCCCAAAGAGGAATCTTCCTAGGTTATTCTGAAAGGTCAAAGGCATACAGAGTGTATAATTCAGAAACACTATGTGTTGAAGAATCAATGCACGTTAAATTTGATGACAAAGAGCTGGAAGTAAAACTCCAGAGCAAGATGAAAGTTTTGCAGAGATACAGGTTCCTAAAGATACTCCAGAACCTGATCAGATAACTGAACCTGAAGATAGTCCAGAAGCTGAACCCACATCAGAAGCTCAAGAAGAAGTTGCTTCTGAGGAAGCACAAAATGGCTCACATCAAGCAGATCCCTCCAGAAACACTTTCAAATACAGGTCTTCACATTCTGAGGATCAAATCATTAAAAACAAAGAAAGTCCTCCAAGAACAAGATCTTACTTTAGACAAGAAGATTCAATGATTGGACTGATATCAATGATTGAACCTACAACAGTTGATGAATCACTTTCAGATGATGGATGGATCTTAGCTATGCAAGAAGAGTTGAATCAATTTCAAAGAAATGATGTGTGGGATCTGGTACCCAAACCTTCTCAGAAGAACATTATTGGAACAAAATGGGTATTCAAAAACAAGTTGAAAGAGTAAGGAGAAGTAAATAGAAACAAAGCAAGACTTGTTGCACAAGGTTACAGTCAACAAGAAGTCATTGATTATACTGAAACATTTGCTCCAGTTGCAAGATTGGAAGCAATCAGGTTACTTCTTTCTTATGCAGTTAATCATGGCATAATATTATATCAAATGGATGTCAAGAGTGCATTTCTTAATGATGTCATAGAAGAAGAAGTGTATGTCAAACAACCTCCTGGTTTTGACGATCTTAAGCATCCTGATCATGTTTATAAACTGAAGAAATCATTATATGGCTTGAAACAAGCTCCAAGAGCTTGGTATGATAGACTAATTAATTTCTTAATCAAACATGATTTTAAAAGAAGTCAGGTTGACACAACACTCTTCAGAAGGACCCTTGGGAAAGATATTCTTGTTGTGCAAATATATGTTGATGATATAATATTTGGTTCTACTAATGCATCTCTTTGCAAGGAATTTTCTAAGTTAATGCAGGATGAATTTGAAATGAGCATGATGGGAGAGCTGAAGTTCTTCCTTGGCATTCAAATTAATCAATGCAAAGATGGAGTTTATGTTCATGAAACAAAGTATACAAAGGAGCTTCTGAAGAAGTTCAAGTTTGAAGATTGTAAAGTGATTAACACTCCAATGCATCCTACATGTACATTGAGCAAAGAAGATGAATGAGCAAAGGTAGATCAGAAGCTGTACAGAGGTATGATTGGTTCCCTGTTATACCTCACTGCATCTAGGCCAGATATTTTATTTAGTTTATACTTGTGTGCAAGATTCCAATCAGATCCTAGAGAATCCCATTTAACTGTTGTTAAGAGAATCTTCAGGTATTTGAAAGGAACAACTAATCTTGGACTCTTTATAGGAAATCCTTAGATTATAAGCTAATTGGATTCTGTGATGCTGACTATGCTGGTGATAGGATTGAAAGAAAGTCAATCAGTGGCAATTGTCAATTTTTGGGTGATAATCTTATATCCTGGGCTAGCAAAAGACAAACAACTATTGCTATGTCTACAGCAGAAGCAGAATACATTTCAGCTGCAAGTTGTTGTACACAACTACTTTGGATGAAACATCAGTTGGAAGATTATCAAATTATTGCTAACAGTATTTCCATTAGAGTATACAACAAATATATAATTGGTATTTTATATTTATATTTATACTTATGTATGTTAATATAAATATAAATCTGATGATAACAAATAGATAAGAGAGAATGCAACAAATATATTAAAAAATTTAAAATTTGCGCGGATACACTTTAAATTTAAAATTTAAAATTTAAAATTTGCAACAAAAGAACTCAACACTTGATTTAACTCAACACAAACATTGATTAACTGAATTTGTGTTGAGTTAACTCAACACTTGAAGTCAATCAACATTAGATAAAATTTGTGTTGATTTATTTTAATCAATGTTTATTTTCATAAAATACCAAATAGCAACAGTATTATATGCAACAAATATATAATTGGTATTTTATATTTATATCTATACTTATGTATGTTAGTATAAATATAAATCTGATGATAACAAATAGATAAGAGAGAATGCAACAAATATATTAAAAAATTTAAAATTTGCGCGGATACACTTTAAATTTAAAATTTAAAATTTAAAATTTGCAACAAAAGAACTCAACACTTGATTTAACTCAACACAAACATTGATTAACTGAATTTGTGTTGAGTTAACTCAACACTTGAAGTATCAACATTAGATAAAATTTGTGTTGATTTATTTTAATCAATGTTTATTTTCATAAAATACCAAATAGCAGCAGTATTATATGCAACAAATATATAATTGGTATTTTATATTTATATTTATACTTATGTATGTTAGTATAAATATAAATCTGATGATAACAAATAGATAAGAGAGAATGCAACAAATATATTAAAAAATTTAAAATTTGCGCGGATACACTTTAAATTTAAAATTTAAAATTTAAAATTTGCAACAAAAGAACTCAACACTTGATTTAACTCAACACAAACATTGATTAACTGAATTTGTGTTGAGTTAACTCAACACTTGAAGTCAATCAACATTAGATAAAATTTGTGTTGAGTTATTTTAATCAATGTTTATTTTCTTCAAGTGTTTTACATACATACATACATACATACATATATATATATATATATATATATATAAGTTTTAGTATCAATTTGTTTGTTAACGTATCTGAGCCGTATCGTATCCTAAATTTTAAAAAATTCGTTTATCCGCGTACCCGCACCCGTATCCGGGCTACATAGGTATTTATACTTGTGTTTACTTGGATAAATATATTTATGTTTGAATAAATTTATATTTATACTCTTTCCTTTTTAATATATTTGTTGCATTCTTCTTATCTATTTCTATCTTCTCACTTTCTCCCTACAACCATTCACACCATTGAGTAAAGTAATTTATTTACGTTTGGATGAATTTATATTTATACTCCTTCGTAATTTACAAGAAAATATTGATTTTGATCAATAAACTTTTTTTATTAATACTAGACTAGATATAATTTAGGGATGACGATTAAGTTCAACCTCTAAATTACTTAACCTTCTATTAAAAAGAATTCAAAGATGAAGTAAAACTTCAACCAACTTAATAGTAAGTTACATGAAATAGACAGAGAAACTAAGCTATCACCCCCAGTAACAAATTAGTGAATAAACAGCATCAAAAGGAAAGTCAAAACAAAAACACACTTCAAATAAACAGCACTGTTAACTCTCTGCATGATTGTTGATTGATCATTCAGGGGAAGAATACGTGTTTCATCATATTTCAAAACAACAAATTAACAAATTAATGGCAGGTAATAAGTTTAAACATTTCAACTACAAGAAATGCCAACTAATATTTTGTTCTTTTATGAGGGTTGGAGGAATTTCATGACCTCAATAGGATGAAGGATCATTGTGCTGTAGTTTTGTATTTTACATCACAGTGGCAAAGAAGTCCCACACCGTCCAAAACTTGTAAGGCTTGTAAATACTCAAATTGAAGTCCAACATCGTTCAAACGTATGACAACTAGCCACAACATCCATTATAAAACTTTATGAATTCCTTCGCTTATCATAAATACTGTGCTTGCTCTTTTTTACTGGGGTGATAGCTTAGTTTCTCTGTCTATTTCATTTAACTTACTATTAAGCTGGTTGAAGTTTTACTTCATCTTGAGTTCTTTTTAATAGAAGGTTAAGTGATTTGAAGGTTGAACTTAATCGTCATCTCTAAATTATATCTAGTCTAGTACTCCCTCCGTTTCAAAATGAGTGTCGTTTTAGGTGCTTACGCACATATTAAGAAATGCAATGATTAAAAGAAAGAGAATGGTTATTTTACCAAATTATCCTTATTAACTATTGGTTAGTTTTAAAAGTAATACTTTGGAAGTAGTGTGCAGAATATTAATTGGAGGGTATAATTGAAAAGAAAAAGTTATTATTGCATTGGAAACTGAAAGCGACATTCATTTTGAAACAATTTTTTTTGGCTAAAGCGACACTCATTTTGAAACGGAGGGAGTATTAATAAAAAAAGTTTATTGATCAAAATCAATATTTTCTTGTAAATTACGAAGGAGTATAAATATAAATTCTTCCAGACGTAAATAAATTACTTTACTCAATGGTGTGAATGGTTGTAGGGAGAAAGTGAGAAGATAGAAATAGATAAGAGAGAATGCAACAAATATATTAAAAAGGAAGGAGTATAAATATAAATTTATTCAAACATAAATATATTTATCCAAGTAAACACAAGTATAAATACCTATGTAGCCCGGATACGGGTGCGGGTACGCGGATACTCGAATTTTTTAAAATTTAGGATATGATACGGCTCAGATACGTTAACAAACAAATTTATACTAAAACTTATATATATATATATATATATATATATATATATATATATATGTAAAACACTTGAAGAAATTAAACATTGATTAAAATAACTCAACACTAGGGCTGGAAATGAGTCGAGTCGAATCGAACTTGTCTGAGCTCGACTCGACTCGATAAGATTTGGTTCAGCTCGAAACTCGGCTCGAGTTCGTTACGAACTTTTTTTTTAGCTCGAACTCGACTCGGTTTGAGTTCGCTAACAACTCGGTTCGGCTCGTTAGGTTCAGTTTAGTTGCTCGAATCTCATAATTTATAAGTCATTTTTTTGCAATAAAAATATTAAAATTTTATAGATCTTTGGTCTTTCAGATTTTTCTTTTTAAATCCAATAGGACTTAGCACAAGCTGTGTAAAAGGGATCAACAATATAGAGAATAGAACAATTTGAATCGATCATGAACTGAAAACACCTGCAGCCAATACAATTAAAAAGATGGACTTTGGTAGAAATCCTAATGCAATCCCCTGATCAGAAAAGAGCATGAAATAGAAGCTCAAAATGCCAAAAACTCCAGCAAGGAAACTATAGAAAATAAAGCTGAATAAAACACAGTTGCACCAATCTTCTAGTTTTGTGATAAAGAACAATGAACATAGTACCAATTGTTGTACAAAATATCAAATGTTGTTGGATAAACACAGCTGCACCGTTCTTTAAAAGTTTTGTGGTAAAAAAAAAAAATTATAAGAATATTGGTTCCACAATAGAGAATGATTTTCTCCTTTGGTTAGCTATGCCACTTGCTAAATCTGCCTATTGCCATCCGAGAAGAAGAAGAAGAAAGAAATGTTTTCTGTTTTTGTGGAATTGGAAAATGAAATATTGATTAAAGGAAATGAAGGCTATGACCAATAAAATTAAATTCCAACCTCCTAGAGAATGGAACTGATGCGTCAAAAACAAGAAGGAAAATGGAGCGGCACTTAAGTTTTTTTTTTTTTTTTTTTTAACATTTAATTCATTTAATAAATATAAAAGTATTTGAAACTTACATATATAAAAATACATACGTACATATACACAAACACACACATATATAATCGAGCCATCTCATTACCAAACGAGTCGAACTATCTATAGTTCATGTTCAGCTCATTTAATCAGCGAACTTAATTTTCAGCTCAAGTTCGGCTGATTTGGTTCACGAACCAAGTTCAACGGATTAATTACCGAATCGAATTTCGAACTATTTTCGAGTTGGTTCGGTTCATTGCCAGCCCTACTCAACACAAATTTTATCTAATGTTGATTGACTTCAAGTGTTGAGTTAACTCAACACAAATTCAGTTAATCAATGTTTGTGTTGAGTTAAATCAAGTGTTGAGTTCTTTTGTTGCAAATTTTAAATTTCAAATTTTAAATTTAAAGTGTATCTGCGCAAATTTTAAATTTTTTAATATATTTGTTGCATTCTCTCTTATCTATTTCTATCTTCTCACTCTCTTTAGTCGGACACGCAAAAATAACTATCATTTAATTATTTTAAAAATACACATTATTCAATAATGTTCTCTTCCCTCCTTTATTCTATTATGTGTGTGTGCTTATTAGACCTTTAGGACCATTTGGGAAAATACTTAATTGGTCGCAAGCATTTGGACACACCATTTAGGACCAAATGTTTTGACCATTCAAGACTTCCTCTTAATATCATTATAATGACCTTTCAGAGGCAATTGCTTCAAAAATAGACCATATATATATTTAGATCGATGAAATCTACTATATATTTGAAGTTTTAAGGTGAAAGCGAAGTAAAAGCTTAACAGGGTTAAATTTCTTTCCCTTTCAGTCACGCAAAGAATAGACCGAAATCCATGTCTTAGCTCTGATACAGGCAAACAAGTCTGTCCAGCAAAATCATATGTTGTCATATATTTATTCTTCAGTTCGATCTGGAGCAAAGCAAGCTCCGGAATGGTCAACCGGAATTCGAACACTTCATCCCAAATACAAACCTGTCACACAATTTTATACAATTTGATCAAAATATAAGATAAATGTACATGATCAGCCAAATGAATGTACAAAATGTGTGGACAAGAATTATGCAATTAAGTACTAAAGGATACCTGCAAATTATGCAATTAAGTAATGAGTGACCTTTGTGAAAAAAGGATACCTGCATGTTTAATGCAACCATCTGAGCTCCATGCATCCACTCGATTAATGAATATAATTTGACGAAGTAATGCATGTACCTTTCAATACACTCTCGGTATATTCTGCTGAGTAAACCTATCAACAATCAGGAAATCAATACTGCACATTTCATTTCCAGATAAAGAACACACATCCTTCAATGTGTTTTATTACATTTTCATTACAAAGAACTATAGACAGTTCAATTTCATATTGATATTAGAATAAAGTACATTCAAAATAACTTATATATGTTTGGGTACATATTATTAGAATCATTTGAAAAATAGAGATCAAAATTAATTTTAAATTTGGGGTAGGATGGTAAAACAGATTAAATCATTCAAGCTCAAGCTCAACTGAGTGCCAAAAATGAGGTGGCTCAAAAACTATAATCCATATTGCCATTTAACATTGACAAACCTCACAACTTAAAGCAAGATTCAAAATCAAAGGAAATGCACTCTTTGGTAGGCAATGGCGTAGCCAGGACCCTGGTTTAGGGGATGCAAAATTTTAAAACTTCAATTATGTCTCTATGTGTGAAGATATATGTCTCGTGTCTTACCAAATTTTGTTGTAACCTCAAGAAATGTCTTCAACGTGAGGTCTCATGAGATGTGGAATTTGTGAAATGTATGGTATTTGCAAATAAGGTTTTGGTTTTGAAGTAGGAGTCGAAGCTTGTGAGCGGGAGCAAGTGCCAAGATGTGAACCTTTACTCTTTGGAACATTACTCTTGGTATATGAGCATTGACTATCGGGATTTTGAGCATCAATAGTCTCCCACCTATAGGGGATTTGACCGATGAACCTCGTTTTTGGTGTAGACTTCACCCTTTTAGGTGCCCCCTTGGAGGCCACTTTTGTAGGAGGTAGCTTCAACATTGTTTCCTCTGGAAATCCTAGTTCACGCAACTTGTATTTGATGAAGAGTTTCATCTTGTAAGGGGCCCTCTTGATACGTTCTTGAATGGCGTCCCATTCCTCCATAACGGAAAAATTGGCATCAACCTCTTCTCCAAATACACTTAACCTTTGCCAATGAGGGTATATTTCTTCCAAAAGAATAGGCAATTTTTTCTTTCTGTTCTCGGCAAGAATACAAGCACAAGGCAACCCGGACGTTGCCATTGCACACAACCACAATCTTCTTTAGCAAAGCCGAATCTCCTAGACCTTTCAAATTCTTCATCGATGAAACCCAAAGCAGCCTTAGAGACATACCCCTTCAACTCGGAGAATAACTTGTTTATTTGTATTTATGCACCATGACGGTTATGCTCCTCCTAAAACTCCCATGTATCTCACCGAATTGGTTTTTCAACATTTTGTCTATTTCATCCTAACATGATGCCAAATCTCCCACACTACTCCTCAAGTATCTTTTCAATTGTGCATGAGCCGATTCAACAATGTTGGTGGTCCTACACCCTAGATGCAAGTATTTATTCGTCCATGCCCTCACAAAATGCTTCTTAAGGGGCAAAACGGTTTCCTCAACATATTTAACAAACAATGGAAACGGTCCACATACCTCATCTTTGAATGTCAACCATGCAATTGCAAATGAATCCTCCGTAGGAGAGTTAACCACATCTCTCTAAGCACTCACTATTTTTTTTTAACAAGCTCACATTGCTTGTCATCATCCGCTTCCTTTACATCTTTGCCAACAACTTTTTCTTTTCCTTTCGAAGGCTTGAAATTGACTTTACAATCTATGACGCACCTAGATTTGACATTCTTCTCAATATGAAAATAGCAAAGTACATGGTCCGTTTTAGGTAGAACTTTAGCAACGGCTTTCATCAAAGCGGGGTCCCTATCCGTGACAATCACCTTAGTCATGTTGTGTTTTGAGGTCAAAAGACCAACCAACATCTCAAGTGTCCATATGAAGTTATTCTCTTTTTCAAAGGAAAGAAAGGCAAACACAACCGAATAGGTCAATTTGGTAGAGGTGACACCAACAATCTCAAATAAAGGCATTTGGTATGTATTGGTTTTGTAGGTGGAGTCCATGACCAAAACGGTGGGAAAAGTGTTGAGCATATCAATTGAATCCGGATGAGCAAAGAATAAATCTTCAAGAGTGGTTTCCTCGCTATTTGCCCTTGTGAAATAGACATACCGATGCTTCTCCAATTTTGTAATCAAGTATTGCAACTCGGTCTTGTCCTCTCTTTGCCCATTGTGCCATCTAGTTCGTGCATTATACACTTGCTTGATGAGTGTCACACTTTCTTTGTTTTTTTCCTTCAAATCCGTGATAATATTCCTAGGCTTAGCTAAGCTCTTTGTCATGTCGATAACTCTTTGATTCTCCTCCCCTTTTAGTCGACCCGCAAGAAGGTGACCAGATAACTTTGGCACCAAGTCATGGTTGTGAACTCCACAAAGTATTTCAATCCACCATTCTTGTGTTTTTTTTTTCAAAGAATCATTTCAACCTAAAAGGACAATTACACTTCCTTGAACCCGTGTCTTCTAGCCTCGGTTTCTTCCTCGTCTTAGGTGGCTTGTATTTACCACTCCTCTCACATTGCATCGTCATGTATGGCGCTATTGTACTAGATTTATCTATAGAAATAGTAAATCCCGCCCTAGCCGCTTGTCGACGAACCCAACCAATTGTCAACGAACCCAACCAAGTAATTTTTTTCGATCTTTCCATCTTTCGTTTGTTGTAAAAAATGACTCGGTGTTTACTTGAATAACACGAACACCGGTAGATACCAGTTGAGGCTTCTCTTTAATGTTACCGATAGGTACCAGTTTTGCTTGATTGTGAACTATGTGAGCTTCAACTTGAAAAGCAATTTTCACTTTAAACTTCCCATCATTGGTTGGTTTGCCTTCGCCGGAACCTACGCCGGAGGCTTCGCCAGAGGCTTTGTTTTTGCCCGGTTTTGGCTCAATGCCATCCTCCGCCACATTTTCAACCATGCCACTCAATGTCTACTTAATAATAAATGCCTTGTATGGCAAGCAAAACAAGTAAAAAAGTGGCGCAAAATTTCAAAATCTGGGCAACACAGTAGCGTGAGTTAACTCACGCTAGTGTTATCTTCCTGCGCAAGTTAACTCATGCAGCCCATACAACTAGTGTGAGTTAACTCACCCTGAGCCCTACGCCTACTGACAAAAAAACGTAGCTACCAGAAAAACCAGCAAAAATGGAAGAGTTTTGACGGTACATTACCTGTTCTTTGATGCTTGATGAGCGTAGAAACTTATTTCCTGACGATTTGCAATGATTTGGAATGAAGATTTTGACCCAAAAATTCGCACTTTTTGGGTTTTTGGAGGTGGAGGGAAAGAAAAAATGGCACTTTGTGCTTGCCTGCTGGGTTTTGAACGAAAAATAGTACTTAGCGTGAGTTAACTCATGCTACGTGACTTAAGTTACGTAGCGCATGTTAACTCACGTGGCGTATGTTAACATGCGTAGGGGCAATTTGGAAATTACTTTTCACATCTTATGTGTTTCTCGTGCGCCTTTTTTTCTCGAAAATACCCTCACCGTATTTGGAGAAGTTAAAAGTTAGAATATGGTAACATCATATTTGAGTCCCACAATACCATAGTAGAGTGATCATATTACCATAATTGATTGGTATTAGTCTTAAATTTAGAGTGGTCTTAGTACCTTATTGAACGTGTAATTTTCGAACGATCAACTGCATTGCAATAGTTTATCGCAGTTGAAGCTAGTCTTGTTTTATCCTGAAGGCGATGTGGTTGATAGCCTGTTTACATAATTTTAGACAGTGCCACTAAACATCTTAATGAAGTTTGGAGCTAGCCTTTGTTTTATTCTCAAATGATTTGGTAAAAAGGGTTTAAATTAATTTGCCTACTCTAATTTAAAATTAATTTTTGATTTTGATCTATACTGTATTAAAAAGATACGATCTATCCATAAATAATTGGGTAAATTGCACTCACCTCCCTTGAGGTTTCATTGAATATCACATACATCCCCTCTAGTTTTAAACTCAACACTTACCTCCCTTGAGGTTAACACAGTTACCAATATTGTTAAAAAAAATCCAAGAAGACGCCTCATACAAAAATTCGGAGAAAAGCAGTTTTGCAGTAGATTTCTATAGTTGTGGTTCCGATCGATTCGTTATCTTCCATGGAGAAACTGAAGCATGTGAATTTGTTCCTTATTTAGGGCTTCAAAAGAAATGTAAAAGATACAATTTGAACAATAATTGCACAGAAAATTGGAAATTGGAACCAAATGTTTACAATGCTAGTGAGAGAGGAAATAAGAAAATGAATAATCGAAGTGTAATGTCAATATCGAATTTGAAGCAAAGACAGGAAGGTGATAACTATCAAACACATAATTTAGAATCCAATTATCGAAAATCCAATTACAAAAGAAATTAAAATCAAATAAATGTAACATGAAGATGATAAATATCAACTATTTCAATCTCAAAACATTTGTAAGCTTGAACCAATTGCCAAGGGAAATATTTAATTGTGAGGGATTATAACGTGAGTGATATTTTGTTTTTTAACAGAGGGCAAGCGCCGTTAAACTAAAGGGGTATGTGTCAATTGAAAAATTATTTAAGGGAGGTAAGTGTTGAGTTTAAAACTAGAGGGGATGTATGTGATATTCAATGAAACTTTAAGGGAGGTGAGTGTACTTTTCCCTAAATAATTTGTATGGCAAAAGCTTACAAAATAATTTATTACCATAATGGTGTGATTTGTTTTGGGTAGGAGTAAAAATAGGTTGGGTTGAGTTAGTCTTTACTTAACTTAAGTTTGAAGTTTAATCCGTAAAAAAAGTTTGTGCTAATATTATAATTTTGGACTGACATTGTTAGCCAATTTTGTTTTTTTTGAAGGAGACATTGTTAGCCAATTTGATATGCTTAAATAGATGAATAAAATTAAACTTTCAACTCTATTTAATTAATTTGGTCACTAAATGTTGCGACCAAGTAATTTGTGAGAAATTTTATTTTTTCCATCACAAATTTTTCCTCCCTAATTTTTTTGACGTTAAAGACAATTTCAATAACCAAAGTCTGGCAACAAATCAAATGCCAAGACTGTAGAAATACAAAGCGGAGTTTCTTCTACCCATATGCAATCTAAATTCTTAAGAGCATATTTAGCTAAATAATGAGCAGCTTGGTTGGCTTCACGCCTAACATGCAAAAAATTTAAACTACGAAAACTACCCTTAAAACTAATACAATCTCGAATAATAGAGCCAACATAGTTGGAAGATTGTTGGTGATCATTCAACGCTAAAACCACATTAGAAGCATCTGATTCTGCGATAAGATTCAGAAAAGACATGTCTTTTGCAAATTCCAAACCCTTCCGCATAGCTAAAGCTTCTGCAACCTCTGAATCTGGTAATGAACAAACTTGCCAACAACTAGCACCAACGACAACACCTTCATTATCTCTCACCACAACACCAATACCCCACTTGTCACCCTCTATCGGACCTGCCGCGTCAACATTAAGCTTATAGAAACCACTAAACGGAGGTGTCCAATGAACATCAGATATTGGCATAATTGGACCTCTACTCAGTGTCTCCACTAACATCGTACTAGCACTCTTAAAATTCACAATAGATCTTTGTGCCTTTTGAGTAATGGCAATCACATCAACATCAGTCCCCTCAAAACATTTCTTATTTCTAGCACACCATATCTCATAACACAAGACCAAAACATGGATTATAATATCCTCATCGACATCAATAATATTTTTCTCTAACCACTTATGAAAAGGAACATGCCTGAATTCATGCGAATCAAATACCACCCCTAAAGAGGAAGCAAACCATATCTGCTTTGACCAATGACATTCCATAAAGAGATGTGAAATTGTCTCATTATGTTCCCCACAAAGAACACACAGTGGGTCACTGCTTATTCCTCTTTTAAACAGATCATTTTTTACTGGTAGTTTTTCATGTAGAATCCTCCAAGAAAAATGGATGTGTTTTGGAATACTTTTAATTTTCCATAATTTTTTCCACACTTCATGATTATTACATTTAGTTACATTAATTAAAAAAATGTAGTTACATTACAAATTACAAATATTAAATAGAGTTGAAAGTTTAATTTTATTCATCTATTTTGCTTATATTTTAAAACGGAGAGAGTAGCTTGATAACTTTTAGCTCAAGAGATGTCGAAATTTCTTCTTCCACATGTCTATAAGCATCCTAATTCCTAGCTTGTGGTGGTTAATTTCAAATGAGTCAGTATTTTGAAAAGCTTGGAACAATCATTTAATGCTTACATTCTATAAAGCACATATACTTGATACGATATGGATATGATATAAGGTGGTCTTGTAAGGTTATTACAACTGGATACTCTGATGCAACAAACATATATTCTTTAAGAATTAAGAGTCCTCAAACATTGATAAGCGCCAGAGGAATCTTCACCAAATTTATAGATGGATAGCTTCGGTTCTGGCTTTTATTTAGAAATGAAGATGCAACACTGAACACTGCTTTCTATAAAAATGAAGGTGCAACACTTTTCTTTGACAACGCAACATAATTCCCACTCCTTCACCAAATACCAGAACGATCCCTCAACCATATTAGCACATGGTCTCATACTTCATCATTCCTTCATCATTCATTATGGAGTCAAGTCATTTGTGTATAATAAATTACTACTGAAATGAGGACAAGGCTTTCATTGTTCAAAAGGGTTAATAGGCTTTTACCCCCTGTAATATAGGTCACTTTTGGTTTTCCCCCCTATAAATTTTTTTTTTAGATTTGGTCCTTGTAAATTTTTTTTGTTTTAGAATACCCCCCTAGGCCAGCTGAGTGTGCATTTACGCTGAGGTGGCGTGCTGCGTCACCTTTTTCTGATGACGTGGCATGCTGACTGTATAATTAATTTTATTTTTTATTTTTTTATTGGGTACACGTGGCATTTTTCATTTTTTAATTAAAAATTAAAAAAAAGTTAAAAAATTCTAGAAAAATTAATAAAAATGAAAAAAAATTCTGAAAAAATATGGAAAAATTAATAAAAATGGAAAAAAAATCTGAAAAAATAATAAAAATTTAAAAAATATGGAAAAAAATTTAAAAATTCTGGAAAAATTAATAAAAATGAAAAAAAATCTGTAAAATAATAAAAAATTACTGAAATTTTTTAAAAATTCTGAGAAAATTAATAAAAATAAAAAATGATTAAAAAAATAAAATAATCTAATAAAAAAGAAAAAATACAGAAAAAAAATTTAAAATTCTGGAAAAAATAATAAAATAAAAAAAATGAACAAAATCTGGTAAAATGAAAAATAGTTAAAATTAATAAAAATAAAAAAATAATAAAAAGATTTGGAAATGTTTAAAAAAATTGTGGAAAAGATTCATATATATTGAAATTTTCGATTTTTTTTCCAGAATATCATATTTAAAAAATTAAAAAGATTAATCATTTTTAAAAAAATGAAATTTTTGAAAAAAGATTAATCATATTTACAAAAACTAAATTTTCGAAAAACATTCTGGAAACGATCAAAACAAAACTTCTTACTTTTGAAAAAAAAATGAATTTTTTCCATTTTTCCTTTATTGAAAAAATTCTGGACCAGAATTTTTTCGAAAATTTTATAAATATTTTCCAGAAAAATTCTGGAAAAAAATTTCGAAAATTTCAATATATATGAATCTTTTCCACAATTTTTTTAAACATTTCCAAATCTTTTTATTAGTTTTTAACTATTTTTCATTTTACCAGATTTTTTCTTTTTTTTATTTTATTATTTTTTCTAGAATTTATAAATTTTTTCTGTATTTTATCATTTTTATTAGATTATTTTATTTTTTTTTAATCATTTTTTATTTTTATTAATTGTTCCAGAATTTTTAAAAAAAATTCTGTAAATATGAATTTTTTGAAATTTATTAATTTTTTCAAGAATGTTTTCATTTTTTTAATTTTTTCCAGAATGTTTTCATTTTTTTGAATTTTTCCAGATTTTACTTTTTGATTTTTAAAATTTTCTAAATTTTTGTTTTCATTTTTATTAATTTTTAAAAAAATTTAAAAAAATTTCGGTATTTTTTTATTTTTTCAATTTTATTTTAAAAAAATAATTTTTTTAATTAAAAAATGAAAAATGCCACGTGTACCCCAATAAAAAAATAAAATTAATTATACAGTCAGCGTGCCACGTCATCAGAAAAATGTGACGCAGCACGCCACCTCAGCGAAAATGCACAGTCAGCTAGCCTAGGGGGGTATTCTAAAACAAAAAAAATTTACAAGGACCAAATCTAAAAAAAAAAATTTACAGGGGGGAAAACCAAAAGTGGCCTATATTGCAGGGGGTAAAAGCCTATTAACCCCAAAATTTGAAAGTTAAATCATAATGGTTTATGAAGTCTTCTATATGGCATCGTGCAATGTGTGTGTGTTGAAATTATATCAGGTAATAATATACAATATTCATATCGAATTACTAGGGATTAGACTAATATACAATGTGTGTGTAGGAAGTATAACAATCTTATATAGTAGGGCCTTGTGGGTTTTGTGCTACATACATTGTAAGGATTATAATGCAATCTTCCATGATTTAGGTGCTTCTATCAACATCAAGGACCTCCAACTTATTTTTTGAATATTCAATGTTACTAATTAGTTGTTAGATTATTATTTTTTTACCTTCGTCGAAGTTTACACTCAAGACCTCCAACTCTTTATTCACTTAAACTGCCCAATCCCTCCATTTTTGTATTAATGAAGGATGTTAACAACACACTTTTTAATACACACATTCTAACACACTTTGAAATTCACATGATATACCACCAAATCATGTGGTCCCTAAAAGTCATAATCAATTCATATTAATCCCTCCGTTTCAAAATGAGTGTCGTTTTAGATGTTTACACACATATTAAGAAATGCAATGATTAAAAGAAAGAAAATGGTTAATTTACCAAATTATCCTTATTAACTATTGGTTAGTTTTAAAAGTAATACTTTGTAAGTAGTGTGAGGAGTATTAATTGGAGGGTACAATTGAAAAGAAAAAGTTATTATTGCATTAGAAACTGAAAGCGACACTCATTTTGAAACAATTTTTTTTTGCTAAAGCGACACTCATTTTGAATCAATATAAATTTTACACAACTTGCAAGAGACTTCTAACCAAACAAAATTACAATGAAAAATATTTGAGATTGAACACTTGATATACAATCAGTGGTGTTCACAATACAAATCAGATAAGACTCGTAAGACTTAAGAATTTCTAAGATATGAACTTGAAAAACAGAAATTCTAAGTGAACTTTTGGATGTGGAATGATTTCAACAGAGTTTTGGATGTGCTAATATTATAATTTTGGATCTAGCATTGTTAGCCAATTTTGTTTTTTTTTGAAGGAGACATTGTTAGCCAATTTGATATGCTTAAATAGATGAATAAAATTATACTTGGAATGAATAAAAATTCAAAGTCTATTTTGGTTTTTGACAAAAAAAAGAATGGTTCTACCAAAAGAAAAAGCATATTCAACGTCGGTCTAAGGGGGCAGCCGCTAAAGCAAGGGATTTAGGTCCCCAAATTTTTTAGGCCTGTGAATTTTTTTCCATTTAAATATATTTCTAGGAATCAAATTTTTTAAACATTTCTGCGCCTAGCTTGATAGTTTAAGAGAGAGTTGTAAACTTGTAATTCATGTTGCAAGTTTGATCTCAAAGGTAGTTTTTTTTTTCTTTCTGTTGTTAAGCTTTCGTTCAATGTTCAAACGCTAATTATAAAGGATACCTATATTTAGTGTTCGATCAACGTACCATAAATAAAATTACACATCTCCGGTTCTAAATTTTTATGTTTCTTTATCTACCTATTCAAAATGCATCAATTCAAAATTCGCTTTACCGGTCCTCTGTCTATTTTGGTTTTCATTCCAATGTAACAATTTTTTGGTTGAGATAGAAGAGGATATGGAATGATAAGAAGGTAGTGTTCAATCTCACCTTCAAACAAAACACTTAATAATATTTCTATAGAGAAAAAAAAAATACTATTATTTATGTAAAAAAAAATATCAGCTGAATCAAAAATATAGTACTAACAACTAACAAGGTGCATTTGACAGTTATAACCACCACAATTTATTTTCCGGTATCAAACGTCACTCACTTCCGTCGTGGCCATGGCATCGTCGTCGTGGTACTCTACTCCCCTCACCACCGTAACCACCACTACTCGTTGCTACTCTTTCACCTCTAACAATGACCCTGCTGTAAGTACCAATCTTAGAGAGTGTAGTTCAATTAATATACTGTCACTCGTCTACACAGCCAAGAAGAACACTGACAACAAGAAACTCAAGAAATTGCGAAAATGGGATACCCAAAAATCAAAAAACACTTTTTCATACCCAAAACCAAAACCAACACCACTTCTAATCCACCAACAACCATACCCACAAACCAAATTTCAAGCACTTGAACAAGTTCTCAATGACCTTGAAGCTTCATTAGAGAAAGGTATCCAAATTGACACTGAAATTTATGCTTCTTTGTTAGAAACTTGTTACCGTTTTCAAGCTATTAATCACGGTATCCGGCTTCACCGTCTCATCCCACCAGCTCTTTTGCATAGAAATGTTGGTATAAGTTCTAAGTTGGTTAGGTTGTATGCTTCATTTGGGTATATGGATGATGCACATGACTTGTTTGATCAAATGACTAAGAGGGATATGTATGCTTTTCCGTGGAATTCGTTGATATCTGGATATGCTGAAATGGGTCTTTATCATGATGCTATTGCGCTTTATTTTCAAATGGTGGAGGAAGGTGTTGAACCGGATATTTTCACGTTTCCTCGGGTTCTTAAAGTTTGTGGTGGAATTGGGTTGGTGGGAGTTGGGGAAGAGGTGCATCGTCATGTGGTGCGTTGTGGGTTTTGGGATGATGGGTTTGTGCTTAATGCACTTGTTGATATGTATTCTAAATGTGGTGACATTGTGAAGGCGAGGAAGATTTTTAATAAAATGCCTTTTAGAGACTCGGTTTCGTGGAACTCGATGCTCACGGGTTACGTTCGTCATGGTCTTGAGGTTGAGGCAATCAATATTTTTCGGCAAATGGTTTTGAAAGGGGAAAAACCTGACTATTTTTCTATATCCGCGATTCTTACTAGTGTGTCGTCATTATATGTTGGGGTCCAAATTCATGGATGGGTGATCCGGCAAGGTGTTGAGTGGAACTTGTCTATTGCTAATTCCTTGATCGTTGTGTACTCCAAGCATGGAAGATTGGATAAGGCACGTTCAATATTCAATTTGATGCCAGAAAGGGATGTTGTTTCGTGGAATTCCATAATATCTGCTCATTGTAAACACCCGGAAGCTATCACTTATTTTGAGAAAATGGAGGAAGCTGGTGAATTGCCTGATAAAATAACATTTGTTTCATTGTTATCAGCTTGTGCCCATTTAGGTTTGGTGAATGATGGAGAGAGACTGTTTGCCTTGATGTGTGAAAAGTATAAAATAAAACCAATTATGGAGCATTATGGTTGTATGGTTAACCTATATGGTAGAGCAGGATTGGTCGAAAAGGCTTATAGCATCATAGTTAGAATGGACTCTGAGGCGGTTGGTCCAACTCTGTGGGGAGCTTTATTATATGCATGCTTTTTGCATGGAAATGTAACTATAGGGGAGATTTCTGCAAACAAGCTTTTTGAATTAGAGCCAGACAATGAACATAATTTTGTACTTCTTATGAAGATCTACGAAAAGGCAGGTAGATTAGAGGATATGGAGAGAATTAGAATGATGATGGTTGATAGAGGGTTGGATCACTAGACAGCTGTACATCCAAAAGTCCTAACACAACAGGTACAATCCATTCGCCAGTTTATTGATTCACCATTTTGCGCATCAAATCTCGTTGACTCCACTGTTTGATTTAATGGTATTCTTTTTTCAATTCAAAAAGCAATTTATTTAATTATAGCTGTTTTTCATAATATTTATTTAAATGTACACACACCTCTTTCGCATTACTTTATTAAACCAGAAAGAAAATATGCCAATATATGTTGAACTCGATTTTATGGGTCCAGATTATAGTTGCATAAATATTTATTTCAGTACATGTCTTAATATTCATATATTATTATTTTTTCAAAAATATCTACTTGTATAAGGAAAGAAAAAAGGACGTGTTGAAGGTATATCATGGTTTAAGAACTGTCTACAAGCTTAGTTCAAAACTTTACTATCCTGTTTTTGTTGCAGCATATGGTTATTGACATTGCGTTTGTGATGCACTGCAGGTAGCTTGACTAAGTTCAGTTCATGTTTCTGTATTTTGGTAAGACCTTCTCACCTGTACAGCTTTTTGGAACCATTATTACTGTAACTGCAACATATATGGTTAACTTCAGAATGAATTATAAAGTCGGTTTTCTAGTGGTTCTTTCAACCTAACCAAACGAAAAAATTGGCACGAACGCAAATTGGGAATGCAAGTGCTTTTGGGCATGGAGAGAAGTTTGATTGATATGTGATCTTCCAGACGAAAAAATTGCCACGGACTCAAATTGCTTTTGGGCATAAAGAGAAGCTTGACTGGTATGTGATCTTGAGCACTTGCTATCAGGCTTGACAGTGTAAATACAATTTTGATTAGTTGTTAATTCAGGCTTCGAGCCTCTTCCTGCACAATATATAGCAGAAAATTGGAAGTTACCAGAGTTGAACACAAGCCTTATACAAGGGAAATATTGTTTCCATAGAAAATTTATTCTTTGTATTATAGGACTTAACTGTACGAAAAAAATATGACTTTACTGTTACACTATGACTGAATAAGAATGTATAGATTGGGACTTGTTTATGGCAAGTTTTGTATATGGTGAATTGTTGATCACACGAATGAAATATACATCTCGGATTAGTGCCAAGTTTGTGATACATAATGGATTTGTTTGTGAATCCAAAAGATGATTTCTTTTTACATTATTATTATTGGATTTATAGCAACAAGTATGCAGAAATTGTTTCTGCAATTAAGGTGCTACACAGCCATTGTTGTATGTATAATCTAACAAACTACACTACACTACTCTATTCTTTTATTATTTTTTTGAAGGAAGCTACACTATTCTTATAAGCTTAATTTATGTATATTATACACGATTGGATAATTAGGTTCCTTAAGTTTTGGGTTTGATATCTAGTTGGTGCATATGAAATATCACATATTGACTATTGAAAGAGGTCAACTATTTAAATGAAGCTATGCATCCGTCGTAGTCTCTAACTTTCGACTGCAGATACCTTGGGCAGCAAAAAAATCAAATAAAAAAGTTTATGTACATAATTTGCAAAGTATATGTACATCAATTAGTATGTGAATAATTATTTTTTTCCACTTATCCTTCCAATCTGTAATTAGCTGAATTTAGCCCTTGCCCATGACAATTTCTTCCAAATTCTTATTGCTTTTATGGAGTTCGGAAAGGCCATGAGAACTAAATGAGTAATGACCGGTATAAGAAATACCAGCATCATACTGTTTTGTTGTCTTTCCATACAAATGGAACTGAAAGTAACCGATGCTTTTTATGCATTTTTTATTTGATGAAATAATGAAACATAATGTTGTTACAAGTGAAATAGGAACGACATAGAATATTCACATAGACCTTAATTAATTGAAAACTGGTTGCAGAGTGTGCAACACCAAACAGAAGGAATGTCAAACTCATGGGACTATTAATGACAAAAGATGAAGGTGAATTCATTTATGTGGATGCAACTGCTGTGACAACTTGTTTCATGTGAGGAACATTATTGGCACCAAGCCTGCCACGCCCTGTTTCATTGTCATGCTGATGATCACTCTCTCTCCTTTTGCTGTTCAATTTCATCTTTGCTCCGTCTATATTTGCCCGCCTTGCTACAGAAGACACCCTTCTTTCCATGCCTAATGGACTTTTCTTATCCTCCTCTTTGCAGTTGTTCAATCTAGCTGTCCAGCAATCTTTTGAATCAGAAGAACTGGGTTCCCAAGAAGAAGAAGAAGAAATGTTCCGCCGATGTTTCGCACTACTGACAGTTAAGCTGTTGCTTCCTGAAGACTCTTGCTCCTCCATGTTTGAACCACCCCTATTAATTGTCTCGAACTTATGTAAGCTCGGTTCAACCATATCATCATAAACAATTAACTCGTACTCTACATCTGCATCCTTGTTATCTGCCACTCTCTTCCCATAACTGTTGCTAGTACCCGATGGAACATTATATTCATTCCTATTAGACTGAAAACCTGGTGGATTTCTCCTGTCCTCTACACCAGACAAATTTGAGCTGCTATTGGAATTGAAATTAGCAACAGCTTCGACGATAGAGCAAGCTCTGGCAACACAGGCTGGGAGAGAAACAGGTGGCGGTGATGGTGGTGGCGGTGTGTTCTTTTGATGGAAGTTCTGGATATCTTGAAGCAGTAGTGAGGTGTACGACTGTGGAGGGATCAAAAGATCTTCAGGGTCGTGGTCTAACTCTAAGTCTCGTGATCGCCTCGAAGATCTGCTTCTTGTTAATGTCCAGGGTTTTAGGTTTTCAACCACTGGTGGCACCACTGTCTTAACAACAACATTATCAGTCACTGAAGACATCACTTTGACATCTTCATCTTGTAGTTTTGTCTTGCAACTCACATCCTCAACCTTGTCCACTGCAATTCTGCTGGAATTTGGTATCTGTAGTAGAAAGGGGAAACACTATTACATCAATCACATACACAAATAGAATAAATTTCTAATAAAAAAAGCTTTACTCTTCCAAGCTAATAAATTATAAACCAAATGTTATCAAGTATGTGTTTGGTTTTACCCAAAAAAAAAATAATGATTTTGAATCAACTGATTTTAGTTAAAACTAAGTTGAAAGTAGAATGATTTATGTTTGTATACAACTATACATTCACGTAAAAGTGGACTAAATACTAAATTTGCATCTAAAAATGACGTTTTAAGGCAAAAACTTCAAATGTCAATTTCAAGTTAAAAGCTACTTCAAAGGTAAAAGCAATTTTTGAGACATGTCAAAATCAGATTCATATATATATAATCACTTCTGTCTCGCAAAATTGAATACAAGCATGCACAGAGTTGATACCTTATTAGCTTCTCTTTCAATTTCCTTTTTGGGTCTGCTTTGCGCCCTGCTGCTGTTATTGTTGCCTGTTGAATATGGAATAGCAAGGGAGTTTTGTTCAAGCTCATTCAGTGGATTTCTTCTGTATGGTGATTCTTCTGCTTTCCTCGAGGAGTTGCGGCTAAGTGATGACTGGTTTGTTGCATTCCCATTTGCTCTCGCAGGAGATTGAGAACGCGGCGAACCAACATTTCTCCTAACTGTAATTCTCTTCACACCAATTGTACCTGCTGCAGATTCTCCACCTTCACAACCATTATTATTACTTTTATCCATTACAAGGGATGTAACAGTAGCAGGAACAGGTACCATTTTTCTAGGCATAGAACTAGTATTGGTATTGTTTCTTGCATTGAGTGGTGTAGTTGTATCTGAAGATCTTCTCACAGGTGATATACTAACTCTCCTCTCTCGGCTACTTGAACGGTGTCGCTGCTCTCTTTCCCTACTTGGTGTTCTTCTATTCCTATACAATTTCTCAGTTGGTTCCTTCCAATCATCCTCATACAAATCACTAATCTTTTGGTCCTTCTCAGAGGAAAAAATTGTATCATTGTCACATTGATCAAAATCATTACTTCTAGTTCTATTTGAACCTGAAAGCCTCCTCCTATGTTCCCTAAAAGAAGAAGCTTTACCTGAAGAATTTCTGCTGAGTCTACCACAATGTATAAGAATTGCATCTACATCTTCTTTAGTACAGCTTGATGTTCTCATACCCATTAACTCAGCTCCTTCAATACTAGAATTTTTCTCACTTCCATCATGACTTTTCCTATGTTTGATGATAAAAATCTCTTTTTTAACTTGCCCTTTATGTTTTTCTACTGAATCATCATCATGTTTTTCTAGTGCTTTCTTGTTAGTCTCCTTCCTCAGCTTCACTTGTGGTTGAGTTTCTGCTTTTGGTTTAGACATTGTGATACCATTATGGGAAGAATGATTCTTGTTCTTCCATTCAAACTCAACAGATGTTGCAATGGCTGACTTGATTTCAGCAAGAGAGGAGGTGGAAGTGGTGGTTGAAGAATTCTTCTTCTTACTCAAACATGTACCCATGAAATGATGTGTTTTGGTTTGGCCTATTGAATTAAGCTAGAGAAAGTTGAAGAAAAATGAAGGGTCATAGTAAAGGGTTCACAAGAGAAAAAGAAGATGAGATTTGAATTGCAACAAGGGGCAAAAGATTGGAACTTTTTGTGATAAAATGAGAGAGAGGCAAAGAGCATTCAAATTTTGAGGCAGGGCACGGGTAGGGCGGGCAGGCAGTAAAACACGGGTCCAATGAATGAAGGGTCATGTTGTTTTGTCTGATCCAGCTGGACCCCACTATGTTTCTATCTTCAATTCTGAAACACCCTTTTTGAGAAAATATAAATCAATCAATAATATGATATGGCAATTTAACCACAGTTCAGTCAATGTCATCCACATAACATTTTCTTCTTTTTATGTGGGAATTTAAATTTGTGCAATGGTCATATATTTGTTGTATTGTGAATTGCTGGTTAAAATAGGAAGGGACTTACTGTCATAAACAAAAATGTCTAGACAAATTCATATATGATTAATTGACTTTAGCAACATGTAACACTTGTTCTTGGTAACTAGGACTTGCTTTTGAGTACAGTCAAAATTCAAAGTTAGAGTAAACAAAAATATTGAGACCGCAGTTGATCAACAAATATCCCTTGATTATTTTACGTCACTTGTTGCATAGTAGTTCATGTTCATGCAGCATATGCTTATGAAAGATCATATGAGGCGTTCACATTCATTTATGAAGGTACCTTAAAACTGAAGTACAAATTTGCGAAGTTTAGGAACTCGGCACAAGAAGAGATGAAAATCTTACTACAGATGCAATGCCTCAAAAATAAAAATATCAAATATCAAATATACAATCTCAACTATTTTGGCAAAATAAAACAAAAATTCAACTATGACAACTTAGACTAAGCCACAGTTATTATTATCTGTATGTCACAATGGAGCAGCAACCATGAGCCTGTAGTATACAGTCATGAGCAGAAGAGTTTTCCCAATTTTTCTTATGGCGAGACACAGCTAGCTAATCTCATTGCTCGTCACTAAAGGCGCAAATAACTAAAGTTGACCAACAAACAAATTAATCAAGGCTGGCCTGACACCCCGGGGAAGAGCTCAGATATTTTGTTGAAGACATCCATGACCTGAAATGTAAAGAGGAAGACGCAAATGTCAGATTCAACATACAAGGGGCTAAACATGCTTCTCAGAAAGACAAATTGAATTCAAATAAGTATCACCATACCTCCTTATCATTTTGGTATTTAGCAATATTCATTGGATTCTGTGAACACTGCACAACCAAAACAAAACAAAAAAATCAGAGATTTGATATGAAATATTAATCAAAAGCTTAAATTAAAACATACATCCATGATAGCTGCTTGAACTCTAGGATTTTGAAAAGCCATGGCAACATCAGGGTTGGCCATAATCTTTGAAATGACTTCTTCGGGAGAAAGTCCAATTTGATCTGACGAAGAGATAATGTAAAATGTTAGAAAATAAGGAGAATGTGGAAAGATTCATACCTAAAGCATGAACAAATTGATCCACCTCTCAAAAAAGACATGTCGTGTAAAATGTGAGGTAAATAACAATAAAACTTACCAAATTGTTGTTTAACATCAGGACTATTAAGGTCGAAATTTTTTAAGGTGTCCATCATTCGACTGTCCCATTCAGTGCTTCCACCCATGTTGTTTCTGAAACAAAAGATGTAGGAGAAAGAGTGGATGTATGAATCTCTATAAGCCAAAGGATACTATATACCAATATATTACTGAAAAATGCATCAATTTATCCAACTGTAGCACATAGAATGACACTTGAGAGAGAAATAACAAATAAGTTTACATTTTTCTGCGATGCATCAGGTCTAAATACATGCATCCCCCCCCCCCCCCCCCCCCCCCTCTTCAGGTTAGGTTACATGGAAGGTTATTGGACAGATGCATAAGATTGGTCAATTCCTCCAGGACTACCAATTTAACTATTAGTTCATAATTTCACCAAATGAGAGGCTAATGACTGGAACCAGTGTATTGTGAGTGTCTGAATACCTGACAGCCAGTTTAAAAAAAAAGGAAATGATGACTTTAAAAAGAGTACAGAATCCTGCCTCAGAATTTTTCCATTCACCAGAGAAAATAGTTTTTGTAGAAGTGTCAGACAACCCAATGTATCGTGTATGTAAGCACTTCGCCAAAAGCTTAGAGCCTTTCGTTTTTTTTTTTTTCTTCGCAAAGACAGGCCTTTTCATCTGTTATTTTCACTTTTATTTACCTATGTACCACCTTTTCACATTATTTTGTGTTTTCAAAGAATTGCAAGTGAAACTTCTATTCTTTTATTTGCTTCCTATGGAAATCTTTGATAATAGATTCAAAGAATTGCAAGTGAAACTTCTACTTTTTTTATTTGCTTCCTATACAAATCTTTGAAAATAGAAAATGGAGGTAAGACAAGACAACATGTTTGTAATTAAAAGTGAAAACAGAAAAGGTTTCTTAAAAGCAAACAAACTCTTATTATTCTTACAAGTAATAATAATTTGAAACATGGAGCATAAGATCATTGATGGAAAAAAAAGACTCTGAAGATACAATACAAGGAACTTACAGCATTTCTTCAAGTTGTTGACGATACTCAGGATTCTGCAGCATCCCTATCAAAAGCAGCAACAGTACATTAACTATCCATTTGCCAAACTCATTAACATGTCATGTGAAAATTAACAATCTACCAGTTGAAAGAGACAAACACGACGTTTAAGTTCTGATCAACAAACTTAATGTAAACAACATACAGAAAAGCTTCCATTACATTATATGGTACTGGTAAAGATTGAAAAGACACCCATATAAATTTGCCGTATATAGACAGTATTGTACATGTGAGTAACAATGAATAAGCTCAAATGTGGTCATGCATTAGTTACTTCCACGAACGTACTAAACTAATAAAATTACAGTCTGCACATTATAATGAATCTTAAAACATTGATTAACATTGTGTAGAACCAGAGGCAAGAAAATTGTTAAGAGAATTACATTTGAAGGTAGAAGGGTTCCTCATCTCCTCAGGTAAATAGCTGCAACAGTACCCAAAATTTATGAGCTTTCTTTTGGATAACAAGGAAAACAAATTGAATAATGTAAACATTAAACAAGCATGCAAATCTATAAATTTTCATCAAGCGACTGTGTCGCAAAACACATTGGAAATTTGTTCATTATGGGAAAATAGGAACCAGGGAGAGTACAAACATGCTCCACTCAATGGTTAACAGTTAAAAGAGCAGCAGCAAACCTAACACGCTATATTTTGGATGTAAACGAAGTTAATTGGAAAGGGAAGAATTCAAACAGAAGCATTGGTTTTTGTGGAAAACGTAACAACTTCAGAAGTAGTTCAATATGAAAATGCAGAATGGAACTACTTCCAAGTCCAATGTAGAGTATCATAGGCACTGTTTGTACTTGGTACTACTGTCATCAGCAATTCTAAGGTCAGACTAAACAACATACTTATACAATATCATGGAAACTTTTTTTATATATTCAAAACTAGAATTTCCTTAAAGTTTAGAACTTATCCTCATTCACTACAAATGGAAAATGATAATCATTAACTGCAAATGGAAAATGATAATCATTATTAAAAGAAAAAGGAAGCTAATATTACGGGTAAACCATCTTCTGCACAGTTGGGTCCTCCATCATTTTCTCTAAAGCATCCACCGATAAGACTGATTTCCCTATCCAAATATAAACAAGGTCACATTAAGAACATTTAGTCAATCCATACAGCAGCTCATTTATGACAACTTTGAACGAACAGATATTAACACAATGTGTTACATGATAACCAAAAAATGGTATAAATTAACTGCAGCCTATAATGTCAATCGGAGAATAAAATAATGCTTCTAGGAATTACTCATGTTTGATTTATGACATTATTTCAACCCAGGGACTGAAAATCTCTAATCAGGGTGTTAGGAACCTAAGAAATTAATTTCAAAGAAAGAATACTCCTATTAAGAAATATGATAGAATATGAGAGACTCTCCTAATCTATATCCTATCACAGGACCAAATCATCAAAAGTACCAGGACAATGGTAAGTTTACATTATCCTTTATAAATTAGACAATTATGAAAAGATTAAATCAATATATCCAACCATAATAACATGAACAATCATTTATTTAACAGGGCTGGTCTAAATCGTGACGTTACATTGCATTTCCTTAAAATTAAGCTTGAATAGATGTATCAGGCTACACAGGGTTTTCCGGTAATAAAGCAGATATGTAAATATTTTCAATTTCAACTGACACATTACTTACGTGCAGATTGAGAACCCGGAGAATCGCCAAAACCTTGGTTAGGGGGAGCTCCATTTTGAGAAGCCTTCAGTAATGTACATTGTTATTACTTAATAAGGGCAAGAAAAATCACAAAACATCTTTAGGAAAAACAAGAATCTTAAAAACTCACTTCTGCTGCTTCCTTGAATGAACTTGATGCGTCAACATCCTTAAATCTTTCAAAAGCATTCTGCTGCACAGTTTCTTCTGGAGACACATCTACAAAAGCTGCAACAACAAAAAAATATGCATCAGGATTTTTTTAAAAATTTCATGCAAATTAGTAGGGGTGCACTTTATAGTTTGTTATAATTCATAACAGTAAGTTGCCATTACAGGTGGATAAAAAACTGTGGAACTACTAGCCAGCATGATAGTGTGCAAGCAAGGTTGAGAAAAAAATAGGTTTGCACACACTCATGAATCATCCCAAATAATACAAGCATGGAAGCAAAATCCACATGATGACTAGTTATACATTCAACAGCAAACTAAAACAGTTGATGCCTATTTAGGGAGCACTCTCTAGTTTGTCACAGGATACTGGCATGCAAGCAAAGCTTAAAAATAATGCAGTGGCATAAACTCACTAAAGCTATTATATGTTCATAACTATAAGAAAGCTGCGAGATAGTATTCATGGCAATAAAGATTTCTCGGTGGGTGGGTTTACTTTTAGGATGTTCTCATTGAACATGGCGTGCCCATTTTTTTTTTTTTTTGCTTATAAAGCCACTAAAGCTTTTTTTTACTAGAAAAGCCACTTAAGCCTGTGTTGTCACTCCTAATTTTATGTAAACAAAAAATATACAAGCATTCAAGTAAAACGAACTGAAATTTGGTGAATAGTGTTTGTAAATTGTTTGTTGTATTGTGTTTATTTGGGTTGTTTAATGTTTATAATTGTCTATTTGAAACATAAAGGTGTTCATCAACAAAGTGAGTGTAAATTAGCAAGGTGGGTGTAGATAATTTAATGAAATTGACAAAACTAACCCTCAATTTACCAGTTATAAATAATAAAGGCGAATGGTTTTTTGGTCCAATGGAAAAGGTGCGCACTTGCTAATTTATCTTCATGTTTTTAGGTGAGTGTAAATTACCAGCCCTCGTGTGAGGGGGCATGGCTTTTACCTAAATTCTTAAAACCACAGATACATCTCTTGGTGGACACAAAATCACCACTTATAAATTGCACATGTAGTACATGTCATCCAACAAGAAAAAAATGGGAGTCCTGAGCAGAGATTGTACGTTACCTGATTTTTTGGGTTCACTCTTTACTTCTACTTCATCTTTAACATTGATGTCTGGGCCTGGGGATGCTTCTACTTTTGTTGCAGGTATGTCTACTGTGACAGTGGATTGAGATGCAGTTCGTGCAGAAGATGCTTGTGATTGAGTACTTGTAGAATTAGCGGGTGCAGCAGGCCCTGGTGGTGTAGGCATTGGAAAGGGGAAAGGAGATCCAGGGGAAAAGGCACCACTGTCAAATGGATTATTTTGTGTATTCATCTGGCCCATCATGGTCTTGAAAGCTTGTTGCATTGCATATTTCTGAAAGAAGATTGAAATACAAATGTTGAAATTGTATAAAAAGGATTCAAAAAGTTACGCAGTTAGTTCTTGCAGTTCTACAAAGAATCCACATAAGATAAGGTTTGACAAAACTTTCAACTTCATGTAAAATTTGAAGGTGAAAAGACTTGCTCATTTTACTCTGACAATAAACCACTCCTTCACTTGATATGGCTCCCAATATCATACAGTTAGTAGAACTCAAATGACAAACCAGTTTACACCCAAGCCTTGCAATAAAGTGGAACTCACCTTCAATCTTGAAGCTACCTGTCAAAAAAAATACAATAGCCCTTAATGTATTGAACATAAATAAATAAAAAAGAAGAAAAAATTAACACAGTATACGGAAAACTGAGTTTAATTATGATTCTCACCACTGAAAATAGTGCAGAAAACCCAACACCAACACCAATCCAAAAGAGCGGCGACCCTCTAGAAATGTAGTGAACAAATGAATCAAAATATGAATATATAAGTATAACTAATATGCAAAATCAAATAAACAAAATATCTATTGACAATCATCTCCCTTCCAGGTAGTTGACAAGTGTAAAACATCTACAAGAAAATCAAAATATGAAAGAAAGAATAGTGTGATTACACAGTCGAAGATGGAGGTGGTGATAACTGGGGGCTAACTCCAACTGATGTTGTTTCTTGACTATTTGAAGAAGAAACGCTAGCAAACTTATGCACTGTCACTTTCCCCTGCACTGTATTCCCAGCATGTGTTACTTATGACTCTTCAGAGATGAGTGTAAACCATTTAAATACATTCAATTTGTGTGGAAATTTTCATTAATCGCGGAACAAGAGAAGGGAAAACTATATAATTGATTGATAAATAACAACGGAAAAAAATACACACACATAATACATTTGAACCTCAAAATGCAATCAGTTTCAATCAAACTTGTTCAGAAATTCACAATACACCAATTTAGACTTTACAGAGACAGTACATACTAGTAGTATTGTGTTGTAATACAACTAAAAGCAAAAAAAAAAAATAACCAATCATGAACACAAAAACCCCTGAAAATCTCAACATAGCATATGCAAGTCTCTATTTTCATTATTTAATTATAAGAATGCTGAATAAACCACCAAATTAGTCTGACTTTGTAAGGCACTCTCAAACAGTCCCTGAAGTTATGAATATTTCAAAAATGTCCCTAACTCTCTTAAAGTGTCAAAGTTGGTCCCTTTATTTAACCTACTAGGGTTGACCTAGTGGTATTGGCTTGGGACCTTGGAGTGTGCACCTCTCTTCAGGGGGGGGCTAGTTTGGCTTCTTCAAAATATTAAAAAAAAAAAAAAAAAAATCAGTCCCTATACTTAACTACTAGCTATCAAATTATGTCCCTAAACTTTAACAGCTTACTATCAATCAAGTCCCTATATTTAACCACTTACTATCAATTTAGTCCCTAACATAATATGAGTAAAATTTGACTGAATTAGGGACCTTTTGAATATTTACAACCGCATGGACCTATTTGAGAGCACCCTACAAAGTCGCGTACGATTTTGGTGGTTTACTCTTAGAACGTTGTTCAGAGTTTGCAATTAAATAACAGAACCACCAAATTGAGCAACTGGGTTCAAATCAAAAGACATCAATAACATCACTATACCTACCAATTCAACTTAAATTTTTAAATACTCGTTCCATTGAACTACATCATAACCTAGTAAGTAAAACTCAAATTCACAACATTAAACAATAAAAAAATAAAAAAAAAACACTAATTTCCCAATTCAACTTCAATTTCAAATAATATACATTTCATTAAACTGCATAATAACCTAATGATTCTGTTTCTACTAAACAAAACTCCAATTCACAACATTAAACAAACAAAAAAAAACACTAAATTTCCACAAAAAAATTACCAGATTTTAGATTTTGGTGAGATTTAGAAGCAACCCTGGTAACATGAGAGGAAGAAGAGTTAGCAGAAAAAGTGAATCTCCCAAAAGTGAAAGGCTTTCTTCTTGTGAAGAGGTTTTTTGAGGAAGAATGTCCCAAAAGCAAAGGTTTTGGGGAAGAAACAAGGGCTAAATTAAGATTCTCCATTTGAAACCCCCAAAATCAACGAAACGGAGTAAAAGGGTTTGAAAAATTGGGGAGATTGAAGAGAAGAGACTTGAGAGTGGCGTAGTGGGAGTTTGAGTACTGTTGTTTGCGGTAGGGAGATAAGTGAAAAACCGCAACTTTATTGGATGGATCGCTGAACAATAAATGCAGTTAAAAATTTAAGAAAAGAGGAAAAAATAATGTAATATATTTTTTTTTTAAGAGAATGTAATTTTATTTTGTTGATAGAAATAATCACTATAGTTTTATTTTGTTGGTATAAATAATCACTATAGTATATTTGTTCAAAAAAAAAAAGTATACATTATTAAAAAAAAACAATAATCTCAATAGTACAGTAACATAAATATGGGAATAGTATATTCTTCAATGTTCTTTTCATTTTTACAATATTCTCTTATGTTCTAGAATATTCCCTTATCAATTTGAGTAATTAATCTCTCGAAAAAAAATACTTTAAAAAAGTATTTTATTGTAGTTAATGTTTACATGTTGAAAAGTCTATGTGATAAATATTTGGATAGTTGAAACATACAATTTATCCATGTGTCTCTCATTTTCTTCATTATTCAATAAGGTATCTAAAGTTTATTGAGAGAACCTTAAATCATATTCACTTGATTGCCCCACTATCTCATGTGAGAAAACTTTTTAGAAAATTGTCTCAATTATGATATGTCACTTATCCTTGTTCCTTTTGTAAACTCCATTAAACATAAAATATGAAGACTCAATAAACGAGTTAGTTCTAAGTCCATGGAAGTGAACACCTTGTCTTATAATGTGGTGCAGCACATGATCTTACTTCTCGCACCACCGTAGGAGACATTGCGACTCGGAACGACATATAACATAAGAAAAAAACCTTTTAAGACGCTTGAGGAACCACCTTGTTCCTACCTCGAAAATAAATTGAGCACTGGCGCGTTCCACCACTCTAAGGATAACCAACTTCTGGGTAGCTGCAAAATCATTCATATTTACATGAACCTAATTTGAATCAGATAGGCATTTCACATATGTCGGATTTAGTTACCTTGAACAAACAATGCTGAATCACAAGAGATAAGTTTGTAACAATCAAGGAGCTTAACACTAGATACATAACTATAAATAAGGGTCATGCCTCCCATGTATGATCATGCATTATACACCCCACTTTGTTACCCGCTAGCACTTACTTGAGCGTTGGAGTATCTTTTGCAAACATATACCATGTTGGAGATGAAGCATAGTAGCATACAACTAGTAGCGATGAGCTCAATCACTGCAAAGGAAACACACACCATGCTCAAGATGTACACCTCATCTGTTCATATATAAGAACATTAATGTCCATCGTATGAACTCAGTAAATATTACTTGCAGTCCTACGTCGTCTTGCATGAACGAGATACATGCATATATTATGATACTTAAGGCTCAGATAACTGAAGTCGATAAACACGTGATGAAAGGATCTCAATCACATTTTTAATACAACAACCAAAATATCAACACCAATTCTATAGTAGAAATTAGGGTCTCCCATCCTATAAGAAAGAGGAATGAGAAATATACTACACAACTTCCCTATTCGGTGGAATTGATGAAGATACCATCTTGAGACTCTTCCAACCATGAAAGTATATGATGGCAAGACCTACTAATAGGAGCACCTAACCTCCTTTAATTCTACGATTTTAGGCTTCAAATGTCATAAATGACATATATTTCTTTGCACATTGAAACGAGTTGTTTTACCACTGTTCTTCCATTTTCCCAAAAGATCGGTGAATACTTAGAAACAAGAGAATTGTTATGCTTATGAACAATCTCTTTCTAACAATTTCTCTAACACTCACTCTTTTATTAGATGAAATCTATGCGAATTCTACCACTTTATGTAGGATACATTCCCAAAGTACATGTCCTGCAATGATTTCATCCAATAAGAGAATGAATGCTATAGAGAATGTTGAAAATAATGTTATTAGCAAAGATGCCAATATGCATCTTAAGACTCCAATTAATAAGATGTTTTGGCTCGTTTCACCGTGAGTCGTTTGGCTTAAAGATTTGAATATGCATGAGCATGGTTTGCCTTTTGAAGAAAACCTAACCAAATCGAACAATTCTAACAGTTCAAGAAAATTGAACCAAACAGTTTGTGGTTTGGGATGAACCGAACAATAGTTATGGTTAGATTAACCATTTTATTGCCTACCAACTGAACCGAACCTAAATCAATATTTTAAACTAAACTATACTTTTTGGTCCTTTTGCGAACCAAATTGTGATTTTTTGTCCTATTTCATGAATTGGAATTGTGCTATTGGTATTAAAAAAAATGATTTGGGAGAACTCTTTCCATTTTTATTAGTTAGAATGATTAAACTCAAATGGTTAATAAGTTTCCATGAATCAATTTGGGAGAACTCTTTCCATTTTTGGTTAGAATGTGAATAATTTTTTTTTTTGATACCTTAGTCACAAGTGCTTCTTTTTTTTTTTTAAGGAAGGAAGGAACCTATGAATAGGAGGTTAACGCCAAAAATAGTTTACCTATCTCAACTCTTGCTCTGTTCCTCTTCGTCCCACGACTCTGTTCTCTTCTCACTACTCCAATGGAACTCACCGGCGAACCCATTCGGGTCCAATCCATAATCCAATCGGGTCTTTCCCAAGTCCCACCCGAATACATCCAACCCCTTCAAAACCGACCCATCCACACCGATCCCACCGCCACCATCCCCACCATCGACCTCTTCAACTTCAACACCAACCACCGCAACTCCACCCTCGAATCAATCTCACACGCCTGCCGCGAATGGGGCGCCTTCCACGTCACCAACCACGGCATTCCACCATCCCTCCTCAACGCCGTCCGCAACTCCGGCCTCACCTTCTTCAACAACTGCCCCATGTCGGAAAAACTCAAATATTCCTGCACCGCCGGCGCCGCCGCGTCGGAGGGATACGGAAGCCGAATGCTTGTCAGCTCCAACGATCACGAGGTTCTTGACTGGAGGGATTATTTTGATCATCACACTTTTCCCCTTTCTCGCCGGAACCCTAATAATTGGCCGAATTTTACCTCTGATTATCGTGAAATAATGGTGAATTACAGTGATGAGATGAAAATTTTGGCGCAAAAGTTATTAGCTTTGATATCGGAGAGTCTTGGGTTACAATCTTCTTGTATTGAAGATGCTGTTGGGGAAATTTATCAGAATATTACTGTTAGTTATTATCCTCCGTGTCCGCAACCGGATTTAACGCTTGGTTTGCAATCACATTCTGATTTCGGTGCTGTTACCCTTTTGATTCAAGATGATGTGGGTGGTCTTCAGGTTCTCAAGGATGGTGATGGCGGTGATAGGTGGGTTACTGTGAAGCCTTTGTCAGATGCTATTCTTGTTCTTTTGGGTGATCAATCTGAGGTAAATAGAGACAATTCATTGCTTGTAATAAGTTATAGACTATGTAACACCGACACTTGTGATGTGACATGCATTAGTGTTTGATACCGGCACTTGTGATTGTGTTCAATTTTAGTTATTTTCTCAAATTATTATCCTTGTCAACATGTTTGTGTCAGTGTCGTGTCCGGTGATTGTGCCTGTGTTAGTGCTTCATTGGTTATAACCTAAGCCGTGGATATGGAAAATTAGTTGAATATGTGATATGTTTGTTTTTTTTATATGATGTGTTCTGCTGTTTATATATATGAAGCTGGCACTTTTTAGAATCACTGTTTTATTGGCATTCATCTAGATGTTGAGAGCAGAAAACCAATTGCTCTTTTCTTTAGCTGAGTATGTTTAGAGAGCTTTTTGGGAAAGACATTTTACTTAAATACAAGCATGGCTAAATGGATTTGTATGTGCAAAATCAGAATATGCATGACACCTATCTGTGTATTTAACTATCTTTTATATTTGTAGTAGTATAATTGACTTGAGCTCAGTGAAGTAAATACTAAATACTATTCACAATCTTTCTAGTTTGAATTTATGTGAATAGTTAATTGAATGGGTGACAGTTAAACTTTTTAAGTCTTGAAGAACATTCAAGGGGCTATAGTTAAGTATTGTTTTGATGAAGGGCAACTATTGGTTTTTGTGATGCATTGGACTTGATTTTGACTAGGGGTGAGCATCGGACGGTTTTGGACGGTTTCGGTCCGAAAATCGTCCACCGGTAGCAAACCGAACAACACAAATATGAAACCATCGCCGCCCACTTAAGCTACGGTTAGAGCGGGTTGCGGGGCCAGCGGTACGGCGGGTTCCGCGGACGGTTTGGATCGGATTGCTGCTTTTCTCACCGTGAATTTTCTTTGCCTTCTCGTTTGATTTCCTTTCATGCTTCATCTGTTTCAATTGTGTTTTTGCTCCATTTGAGATTCATTGCAGCATTAGCAACAACAAACATTGATCAGAATGTTATGTAAATGAAATGTTTACATGGGTTGTGAAAATCTCAAATGGTTGCTGCAAGTTGGAAATAGAAAGATTTAAGAGTTGCGAGCTTTTTCATGGAGTATGCTTGTTGCTTTCTTCTATGTACTGGTGGTGCAGGTATTAAAATTGAGAGAGAGAACCATTATTTAAAAATATAATGTAAAAGTAAAAGTCAAAAAGTCATAATATGAATATTTATGTGTGTAGAGTGTTCTGATTATAAAGCCTATACACTCTGTGGTGTTAAAAAGTAGACACCTAGCTTGCACTTTTGATGTGACAATACTTTTGTTCAGAGGTAGTATTAGATATGAAACACAGGCATAATAATATTAAATGTGGTGAAATAGTCATTGTTTCGGTTGGTCACGGGTTTGGGTGCATAAATATTTGAAATCCGAACTCGACCGTGAAAACCCATACATACTCGTTTTTTCCATTTTTAAAACCCGACAACCGATTGAACCCACCCGCATCATAGATTTTCGGTTCGGATTTGACGGTTTTCGGATGGGTCTCGGTTATATGCTCACCCCTAATTTTGACAATTGTATTGATGCCTCATTGCAATCTAGGTAAGGGGTGGAAATATGTTTAGAAAATAAATTGTGTTTTTTTAGTCAGTGGTTATTCTTAACTGGTAAATAAAAAAAAATGGTAAATATGGCAGTATCCTTGTTATTCAAGGTGTTGCAAGTTGCAACGTGCAGCTAAGTGTGTGTTTGGAAATTAATATTTCCTCTGAGCCGTGAGTTTAGCTTGAAGCTACAACTGCATGCTTCAGCTGAATACACATCCATTATCTCTCTAAGCGAAAACAAACATACTATAAATTGCCAGCCCTGACCCATCTGTTATGAATTATTACAATGTTTGTTCCTGAATCAGAAGCATTGGTCACTGTCATTTTTCTTGGAAATATGGGATTTAGAATTCTAGGATGTGGCAGCCTAACATTGTATTCTGATGATTTGTGATTTCTTTAGGTTTTTCTGATAAATGATTCCTTCATGAAATTGACATTGTTAACTAGGTTTGTTTATTATGGCTCCAGATTTTAACAAATGGAAAGTACAGGAGCTGTGTGCATAGAGCAGTTACTAATCCTGATAGAGCAAGGCTCTCTGTGGCAACATTTCATGACCCAGCCAAGACAGTCAAGATCTCCCCTATTTCTGAACTAATCAATGATTCATCACCGGCAAAATATCGGGGTGTTGTTTATGGAGACTATGTATCATCATGGTATACCAAAGGCCCCGATGGAAAACGAAATATTGATGCACTTCTTCTGGAATCTTAAGTTGTGTTTTTTCTTCAACCTTGTTTTAGTGTACAAAAGTACGTGGGAGTATGTGGGAGGTTGAAGGTAGTAAATTATTTATGATGGAGAGGCCAGATATCGACACACCTTTTACATGGATCTTGGAATTCAACTAAACCTGAGAATAAGGCAAATTTGTCAAAATGGTCTTGATGGGTCATACCTTGATTGCTACATGAGTGAACATCAAGATATTTCCGGTGAAGACGTGCAAAGACATGTTGCTCACATGATTTCAAATGAATGGAAATGTCTCGATCAAGAAATTCTGGTCGCAAATCAGTTTTCATCATCATTTTCAAATTTTTGTCTCAATGCTGCTAGAATGGTTCCCCTCATGTACCACTATAAGAGCAATCCAAGCCTCTCTAATCTCCAGGAACATGTCAAGTCATTGATTAATGTTAGTGTTGGGCGCAATTAGTACATCTTCAAATATTGTGATATGATGTTATTCATTTTGTAATTTATACTGGGCAATATTGTTTCATGGTTCTTCAAATTATTTCAATACTTTAGTATATTATATCAATCTGCATTTGGAACTAAACCAAAAATGTAGCACTTATTTCCCATTTGTTTATTGGTGCTCAATACTTAACTGAAATTATAGGCATTGCATTTATACTTTCATAATCTTACAGCTAACTGACTATATCATTAAGGTCAGCTCTAAACTATCCTGGTTCCTTGAATTGGCCCATACAAAAAAACAAAAAAAAAAAACAATGAAAATAATGGTGAAAGTGAGGTTTGCCATGTTTCTATCAAAAGCTTGATATATACATATAAGAATTCATCTAGAAGGAGGAAACCAATGCTAAAAGATAGTAGTATATTTCAAATATGGAATAACATGAGCACCTGAGGAGTAGTTTTGATGAGTCAACCGAAGCAAAGTCCTGAAACCAAATAATATTGTCAAAGTCAAACTTCATAACCTAAAAAATTCCCTTATAAAATAACATTAAGTATCTAGTTCTGAAAATTGCAGGCTGAAATTTTTGTTTCTCTAGCTCTGTTAATATTTTCAAAAAGTTGAAAGCTTACCTCTAACCAAACCATAAAAGAAATGAAGTTATTAAACCAGGGGCCTAGTAATAAGCTGAAGATGCATTACTATATAAGATCACTAAGATCAATCAACAATACTTTTCTAAAATCAATGGTAGCAATAAGCTGATAAAAAAAAAAAGTAACCATGAGAAAAATAAGAAGGAAGGATAAGGAAAAAGCACAAATAAAACTGTGCACAGAACAGACTCATGACCGCAAGTGCTTAAGGCATCTGCCTAATTGCCAATCATAGCATAAAAGGGAAACTAATAACGACCAAAACTTAAAGAAGGATATGCTTCAATATGGTTCAGATCATAATTTAGACAGAAAAAAAAAAAAATCATTTCTAGGTGGGGTTTTCTCTTATGTGTGAACACTAGCAAAGAGAAGGAAAATAAAGAAAAATAGAGGAACTGGTAATGAGAGCTGATGTTTCTTCTCATGTGGTGTTACTTGGTAGTTATTGTTACTATCGGGAAGAAAAAAATTCTTGTGCCAAGTGACTAGAATGAATCCTACACCATATTGTCAAGGTGACTAATTTACATGACACTACATTTTAAAGGTTTGGTATATAAACTTGAAACTAAAGAGTTTGTGATTGTCAACACATTGTTGAGATGCATTTAATCAGTATAAGTGCCTGTTTGGTATAGTGGTGGGAGCACAAATACCACTTCCCAATGCTAACCTACCGTGATTTTTGTGAAGCTTAAAATTGTAGCTTTGGCCAAAACGTGGGTACAGGCTTGATCCACCGCTGTAACAAACAGAGGCTAAGCCGATTATTCAATTATACTTGTTTAGATATCGAGACACACTTTCAAATTACAACTAATTATGTGAATTGTGTTTACTATCATTGCAGGATGGACGTTAAGTGTGGTTGGGTCAAGGTTCTTGGCAAATCCATAACTTTCTCATGAAGCACAAGAAAATATACCAAGCTTTTATAGGATATTTGCTCGTGTATTAGAAGCATTGGCCAGTCATATTTCCTTAAAATATGGGATTCAGCATACTAGGATATCTGGCTGTCTAGCACATAGTCACATAATTCGTCCATCCTCCTAGGAACCGCGAATTGGTTCGTACGAACCGGTTCCCGGTTCTTTTGCGAATTGGTTTGCGAGAATTCTCACCTGAATTCGGCAAAAACAGCGAACCAACGAACCATCACCAAGAACTGCGTTCTAACCTCTCAGACTTGATTTTTGGTTTCAGACAGATGTTTTGTTGTGCCTGTTTCTGCAAGATGCCATGAAAATTTCCAATTTTGTGGCCCTTTCTGCAGTAACTTATTGATAGGTTGAAGATGAAGGGTAATTTGGGAAAAGTTCCAGGAAAAGAACGAGTATATGGAAAGTTTCAAGGGCCACGTGGTGTTTTGGTTTGCTACAACACCACTTCAGTTGCGTAGGAAAAGAATCTGTATTGTTTGTAATTGATTATTAACATTAATTGTATTGCCACTGAAAAGTTTTGTTTTAAAAAAAGAAACAATCCTTTTATTTTTTGTTAATTTAACATTTTTTATCCACTAACGTACCGATTATTATATTTGAACGAACCACGAACCCAAACAGCGTACCGACTCTCTATACCCCCTACGTACCGAATTTTCTAAGAGTGGCGAATCGCGTACCCGAATTCGTACCACGTACCGAAACGAATTCCGAACCGTGTGACTATGGTCTAGCATTGTATTATTATGATTAGTGACTTCTTTATGTTTTCCTGGTAAATGATTCATTCATGAAACTTAAGTTGTTAACGAGGTTGGTTCAGTTTTGCACCAGATTATAACAGAAAGTACATGACTTGTGAGCATGGAGCAGTTACTAATTCTGATCGAGCAATGTTCTCTGTGGCAACTTCATGACCCAGCCAAGACTGTCGAGATCTCCCCTGTTTCTGAATAATCAACAATTCATTGCTAGCTAAATACCGGGATGTTGTTTATTGAGACTATGTATCATCATGGTATACTAAAGGACCTGAAGGGATTGTTGACAACCCCTCATTCACAGTTGGGAAAAATCAGACCTACCAATTGAAGGGATTGTCAACAGCCCCTTATTAAGGGTTGGGAAAAACCATATTGTCCAAATTTAAATACAATACTATAGCAGCTTGAAATCTGGATTGTCCGATCTCATCCAACTGCATGAACACAGGGATTACCACAATCCAAATTCATCTTTGGTATACAATGAAATGTTGTTGCCTGATTATTAAGGTGTACAATACATTGCTCGGCATTGGTTTAGATTGATCTATTGGTTGTTCTGTATTATTGGTTGCCTTTCAATATAGTGTATGTTTACTGTTTGGTCTGCATAATTGTATCAAACTATTGGTTAAGTAATCCTTTCATATCTTAATCATGTTCAACAGAGTTCAACAGACAAACACATTCCACTTTTAATACAAGAAACAATCATACGAAAAATATACAGTGAACTGAACAATTAAGGATAAACAAGAACAAAAAATGAGAAAATACTCAATAATATTCTCAGAATTGGTTCCTTAACACAGCAAAATAGTAAAGATTAACACTTTAATACCCCAAGTACACACACCTATATGATTATAAAACTGTTTAAAATTAATCATTTTTCTAACTCAAACTCAAACCCCAGTAGATCCAAAACCACCTTCACCTCTAACAGTAGAATCCAAATCCAAAACCTCAGAAACTTCAGGAGTAATAATCTTCTCAATAATCAACTGAGCAACTCTATCACCAACTTTCACTTCAAAATCAACATCTGAATGATTAAACAGTATAACCCCAACAGGTCCTCTGTAATCAGCATCAATCACTCCAGCACCAACGTCAATCGAATGCTTCCATGTCAACCCCGATCTCGGCGCTGCAAAAATCATTCAATTCAATCAAAAACCCTAAATTTCAAAACCCTAAAATTCAAAATTGGGAAAGGGGAAAACAGTAATTACCAACACGAGCATAGGTTCCTTCAGGGACGGCGATGGAGAGATCTGTGGGGATGAGAGCTTTGCCGCGAGCAGGAACCTTTGAATCGGCGGCGCTGGAGAGATCGTATCCGGCGGAGAGAGGAGAGCCGCGGGAAGGTATAACGGCTTTGTCGGAGAGTTTCTTCACTCGGAGAAAACTGGATGAAACGACGCCGTTTAAGTTGGACATTGTTGAAAAGCGAAAGATCGAAAATTGAAAGTGTGTGTGAATGTGAAGAGAGAAATGAGAGTTGAGTTGTGTTTATATAGAAAGTGAGAAAAGGAGTGTGAGAGTGTGTTCATGGCGCCAAATTTTCCCGCTCCATTCTTTTCCAATTACTTCTTCCAATTGATGAGTTGAAGGAAAGAAAAGAAAAATAGAAACAAAAATAAAAATTTTAGTCTTCATCAAATTAATAAAAATTTAAATTTCAATCAATTTAATGTAAGTAATAAAAATATAGATTAATTTTGACGATGAATTTTCTTTTTTGCACATGTATCTAATTAAATGATATCATATTGTCACTTTCTTATGTTTGTTCCTAAATGATACATCATTTGTTTCATAATGAGTGATCTAGTTTACTGCTTGACATATGTGAAAGCACATTTCGACCTTTAATGTCTTTGATCATCTATTAGTAAAAATTATAAAATTTGATATTTTAAAAATATTAATCCAACAACATCTTACATGTTATCATCTGTATGTATGTATTAGTAGAAGAATATGGGGAAAATCCAAGTAATTGGACTCAAGTGGTTAATGAGCTCCACCAACGAAGAATTGTTCATAAGAACCTAAACTTGATCGTTCGACGAAACTATTCTTAGGTAGACTTTACTCATCTCTTGACTGAACTACATATTACTGTATGTATGCCTTTGAGCATTCAGAATATCCTAAGAGGATACGCTTTTGAGCTTTGGCATCAAATTTCTTAAGATGAACTTTGGTGTTCAACATAGTTCTAATATAGATTCTATTTTGAACATAACATGTTGTATTTACTGCTTCTTCCCAAAAACGTTTTGCAAATTTAGATTCATTGATCATGGTGTGTGCCATCTCTTGCAAAATCTCTTGCAAATTTATGTGGAGTTATAGGAGAAAAAATATCATGGAGAATTCCATGCTTTTCACAGAAGTTTTCAAAAGGTTCGTTTTCAAATTCACCATCATGATCACTTCTGATTTTCAAAATAGTTGTTTCTTTTTCATTTTGAATTTGTTTGCAAAAGGCATTAAACACCTCATAAGACTCGTCCTTGCTTCTAAGGAATTTCACCTAAGTCCACCTGCTAAAGTCATCAATAATGACTAATCCATTTTTTTCTTCTATTGATCGGGTTAGTATTCACTGGCCTAAAGAGATCAATGTGCAGAAGTTCCAATGGTCTGGAGGTAGAAACAATGCTCTTAATTTTGAAAAGTGTTTTAACCATAGGATGTTGCCATGAGTACCAAGATAACTTCTTCATCATTTTATGATTCTTCATCAAGATCTTCCCGTGTAGCCATGAGACTCTTCTTCGCTTTGTTTTTTAAGCTTACCTTCTTGGATTTGTCATTCTAGAAATTAGGAGAATCAGCTTTGAAATGACCAGGCAGGCACGGATACATGAACAACAAATTGGGGGCACTTGACCCCACATGCTCTATTACTTTCATATAAATTTGTTAAGTAATTTTACTGTTTTACCATTAAAAATAAGATTTGCCCCCACAAAATATTACTAAATAATTTTTTTTGTGAAGAAATTAATGTGCAATATTATGAAATATAATATTATTGAATAATTGATTGTTAACGTAGATATAAAAATATACTAGACAATACTCAAAATGATGAAATAAACAATAGTTTTAAAATATAAAGTTAATAGAAAAATATATTTCATAGATATTTAAGTATATTCAATTTTTTGGATATAAAATGACATAATTTTTGTAGTCTCTACTTTTTTTAGTGATAATAATATCACTTATGTATTAGTAGATTTTTTTAATGTAAAACAACGTATGATTTCAACAAAACAAAAATTAGCATATGATTTTGCCCCCACTTAACAATATTTCTGGATCCGTCCTTGTGACCAGGCCTCTTGTAGTGAAAGCAATTCTTTGTTTCTCCTATCTGCTAGTTGTTGAACTCATCTGGTTAGAAACGCAGTTCATCACCACCAGATACCTCAACATCTTCATCAGCTTCCTTTAGAGCTTCATCTTTAGCCTGCAGAGCTTTCACCATTTTGCCTTTTGGATTTGAGTGTTATAGACTAGACTTTAGGTTTATCATCATCATGATTCAACTCTAACTCATGACTCACTGGGTTGCTAATAAGGGACTCTAGTCCCAATTTGTTCATATTTTTAGCTTCTTGGATAGCTGTAACCTTGGGCCTCCACTTGACTGGTAAACTTAAGAGAATCTTGTTAACACGGTCCTTAGAAGAATAGCTTTTGTTAAGTACATGCATTCTAGATATCAAAACATGAAACCTAGAGAACATGGTTTTCAATATTTTCATCTTCCTTTATCTTCAGGGTTTCATACTGTGGCACTAGCAAATTGGCCATTGCCTCCTTGATTTGCTAATTTCCTTCATATGTAGCATAGAGAGCATCAAACATACTCTTAGGAGTAGATTTATCAACAATCTTGTTGAATTCCTTGAATTCCAAAACATTCACCTAAATGTTTCTCGCTTTGTGATGCTTTTTGTATTCCTTCTTTTCATCAGTAGTCAAACACTTCTTGTTTACTGCTTTACCATCTTTGTTCACAACAACAGTTGTGCCATCTTCAATGAAATCCCAAATATCTTCTGTAACGCCCCATTTTTATTCTATTATTTTTAATAGATGTGTGAATATTTTTATATGACTGTATCTATTAAATATATGATTTTATGTGTAATATGTGTTTTGTGTGATTTTATGTGATATATGGTGCGATGCTATTTTATTATATGATTTATGGAGTTGTGTATTATTTAAATGAATATTGTGTTATTATTTGTGGAAATAATAGGAGAAAATAGAAATAGGTAGAAATAATATTTATTTTTGGTTAATGGGAATTAAGTAGAAATTAAATAGAAATTAAGGGAGTTAAGTGAGAAAAGAAAAGAGTTATATTTTTGGGAGTAAAAGAAAGAAAAGTGGGAACAGAAACATTTTCACGTACAATTGAGAAAAACTGGTTTTTGGAGAGAAAGAGGAGAAGAACCAAGAGAAAGCTAGGAGAAGAGCTAGGAAGAGAGAATCCAACCGTTTTTGCTGTAGAATTTGCTGAGATAAGGTAAGGGTGGGATTCCTTTCAATAATCGTGATATATAATTTGAAAATTGATGAATTTGTTGTTCATGGTTTTAGGGTTGAGAAGTTATGTTAGATGATGAATTATGATGAAACTTGTTGTTGAATTGCATGATTATATGTTGTTTTATCCCCTATGTTGTCTATTAAGCCTGTAAACATGTTTCTAAAACAATTTGGGTGATTAGGGGATCAAAGATGGGACTTTTGAATGAAACCATGTTGAAATCGCAGCATTTTTCTGAAACCTGAAGCAGGACGCGAAAGCGTCCCTTTGGCGCGAAAGCGTCCTACCCAATAGTTGAGGACGCTAAAGCATCCCATTAGCGTGCAGAAAGCGTCCACATCCTGAGTTATGACATTTAGGACGCGAAAGCGTGCTTCTCTCGCGAAAGCGTCCTACCCTTTTTGCAGAGGACGTGAAAGCGTCCCAAAAGCGTCCAGAAAGCGTCCCTGTTCTGTACTACCATTTTCTGAATTTTGTTTCGTGCACCAGGAGTCTATTCTGATCATTTTAATATGTTCCCTTGATTTATTAAGGATTGTTTATGAGGTAAAAGTTATATATACAAGTCGAATGATGTGAACTCTTGAATAATATGCATTCTATTATGATATCTTGATTCCTTTTTGTCGTTGACGTTGTTGTATCATCTGATGTCGAAGTTGGGGAGTGTGTCATAATTATTTTAGGCACATATGTTGTTGTTGTAGTCGTTGTTGAAGTTGTATGTTGATATACACAAGTTGAGTCCATTTGCATACTCACATCTGTTGGGGGCTTATGCCCTGGAATGTTTATCATTCAACCCGTTGGGGGCTTATGCCCTGGAATGTTTATCATTCAACCTGTTGGGGGCTTATGCCTTGGGATGCTTTAACCATCCAAATTGTTGGGGGCTTATGCCCTGGAATGCTTAGCATTCAACGTGCGTAGATTGGTACCACCTGCATGATGCATTAGTTGTTGTCGTTGTCGCATTGTCGAGTTGTTGTTGTCGTTGTCGCATTGTCGAGTTGTTGTTGTCGTTGTCGCATTGTCGAGTTATTGTTGTTGTTGTCGCATTTTCGAGTTGTTGTTGCCGTTATTGCATTGTCGAGTTGTCGGTGTCGTTGTTGATAACGAAGTTGTTGTTGTTGCTGCTCTTTGTTGCTGAAAATGATTATGTTGTTGTTATATGTATTCTTTATATACATTATTAATGATGCATGTTGTGATATGTTGTTGTTTTCATTAATTTGATGAATTATATATTATTATTATTGGATAAGTTTCTCACCCCTTCTGCTTGAAAATGTTGCCCTTCGTATGGGTAACTTGCAGGTAACGATGGCTTGTAGGTTGGTTGGCTCAAGTGTCTAGGGCTCTGATACATATTAGGATGGGGATTCGTCGCGAATGTTGTCGTTTTCTTCATTTCTTTTATGTATCATATTTTTGGGAAAAGACTTGTTATTGGAGTTTATCGTTGTTGAAAATAATGTTGATTACGTTGAGGCCTTTGTGCCAAGATTTTCATTGATGTTGGATTTGGTTGAAATTGTATTTCCTAAAGAATTATTCCGCTGCAGTTTTGGAGATATTTTAAATATCGGTTTAAATAAATAGCTATCTTCTATTTATGAAATTTTGATTAGCAGTGTGACACTCCGTTGTTTGGTTTACTCTGATTAATTTAATTAATATTACGACTGTTGGGAGAACGGGGTGTTACATCTTCATCTCGAGTAATGCAAAAACTGTATAGCTTGTTTTTCCACCAAACAAATTGTTTTACATCACCACTAAACATAGGAGGTCTAGTCAAATAGGAATCAATCTTGGAATCACTCTTAGAAGTGGAAGTAGAGTACACAAAGGAAGAGATGTGTTTCTCAAGATCTGTTCTCTAACACAATTAAGTGAAACTTCAGTGACCTTGATTTGATGCCAACTGAAGGTGAGAAAAACACAATAAGATGATTGAATTGTGTTTGACGCTTTTTGCAACTCTTTCAATGAAGGGATTTTAAGAGGGGTTTTTCAAAATTTTAATCCTCTTTGCGGAAGAAATCCCATTGAAACGGATCTTGATTAAATCATTAATCACAGATCAAATAGAAACTTATACACTTTAATATTCATGTGTTTACCTCTTGAAGAGCAGAACCTTTGTAGCAGAAATCTTTCTGATCACGAGCAAAGCAAAGCAGCGATGCCTCTACTCAATCCACACGAACAGAACTTCTCCAATGACCGGTGCTAGCCAATTCCAACGGAGATTCAAAAAGACTAGGTTTAGAGAGCGACGGCTAGGGTTTCTAACTTTTAGAATTAGGTTAAGTGTTTCAACCAAAAGTTAGTAATGCTTCAGCACAAGGGTTCTATTTATAGAACCACTTGTGTGGTCATCAAGCCAATCACTTAAATACATTGTACCTTACGGTGGACCGCGTTTCTCTATTTTTCGTAAATTAAATAATAAAGTGATATTTAATAATTTAATTACTAATAAGTCTTACTTATTATTTTATAAATAAGTCTCACTTATTTATTTTATAAATAAGTCTTACTTATTTATCTCTCTCATCTATCTGTCCTTTGTGTGTGACCCTATAGGTTCTCATAACGTTGGCAATAATATTAAATCACATATTTAATATTATAAACAGTGAGCGGTATCTAGCAACACATCACTGCTACCCAAGTGACGAGAATGTCATGTGATCTGACGAAACCTTTCTGTGATAATGATCATGTGTATAATTACCTTTTTGCCCTCATGTCTGTATTGAACACAAGGCATAGACCGTGTCATCCTTGTCTAGTTCAATATTGGGCCCGTAGACATTTCTCCTGTTATGTAGGAGGGGCAAATTCTATCTAGGTTGAAGGTGAGAAAAACACAAGAAGGGGGGTTGAATTGTGTTTTGAAAAATTCTTCGTTTCTCCTAAAAACTGAACACACTGATCAGAAGCTAGGTGAGACAGCTTCTGAAGTGATAATCAGAATCTAAATGCAGCGGAATAAAACAGAGAGAGAGAAGAAGAACGACACAAAGCAATTATACTGGTTCCTTCCACAATCCGGAAGTAGTCCAGTCCCCCTTGCACTTCCAAGGAGATTTCACTATGAGTAATATCTGATTACAAATGCTCAAGCACACAAGCAAGAGACTTCCTTTGCTCAAGCACACAAGCTAGAGACTTCCTTTGCTCAAGAACACAATCAAGAGACTTCCTGCTCAAGCACAACTGCAAGAGACTTCCTAACTAAACAAAATTACACAGAAAATTGTTTAAGGTTGAACACTTGATATACAATCAGAGGTGCTCACAATACAAATCAGATACAGACTCAATGAACTTAAGAATTTCTAAGATATGACTTTGAGACACAGAAATTCTAAGTGAATGCAGAACAATTTCAGCAGAGGTTTGGTACTTGTGAAAATCTTGTGAGTCTTTCGTTTAGCGTTCTTGCATTACCAATTCTCTAGGTCTTCACTCCTTTATATAGAGGTGTGAAAGAGACGTTATGAAATTGCCAGCACACCAAAGAGTCGTTAGTGAAGCTTGATCTTTCACCAATGATCTTTTGCCTGATTTGGTTGTTGTCCTATGAAGAACCAATTTGAAATCCATTCCTTATCCAAAGGAACATATATGCAGGCGAGACCGTATTCTGGAGCTGTTTTCTTGTCTTGAAGCGTGGACACAAAACAGAGTAGTGGAGAACGTGGTTGTACAATTCGTACAAAGTACAATGTCAACGCTTTCGTCCAAAATGCAAGCACAAGCCTTCAAACACCTTTGAAATGACCGTTGCAAAATTCCACTTATCCTTTGTTTGTGTTTTCGAATCCAATGGACATCTTTTGCATTGATAATTCTTCAATTCTTGAATCTTTTGCAAATCCAGTTGAGATTCAGCTTCTGGTGAAATAGCTTCTGATGAGGCAGCTTCTGATGATGCAGCTTCTGACGATATGACTTCTGCAGCTTCTGATGACGCAGCTTCTGATGATGTGGCTTCTGGACCTCTTGTCTTCAGAAGCACTATTCTTCAGGAGTGGCTTACTTCAGGAGCGCTATTTCTTCAGGAGCAGCTTGACTTCAGGAGCACTTTGCCTTCAGAATCATCTAAGCTTCATTTTCTTTTGCTCTTTATTTGCTCATTCAGAACCAATGATGATGTAACTTTATAATTATGGTCCTGTACACTTGAACAAATATTAGCTAGTCCAATTTACAATTTTTAATACCTTGTTATCATCAAAACTCTTTAAGGTTCATTGTTAAACACATTTTGTTCCAACAATCTCCCCCTTTTTGATGATGACAAACAAAAGTATTTAAAATTGATCAATTGTTGTTAATCTAATTAACAAGTTGACTTTGGGGTTCTGAGGTTTGTAAGCTCAGAATCTGAGGTTTGTAAGCTCAAACTCCCCCTGAGTCTGATAGTATTTAAGGTGAGGTTTGTAAGCTCCCCCTAAGTTCTATCCAGGTTAATTAAATTCATTTTTCGCACAATAAAAAATATCAGAGCTTAAAAACAAAATTGAATCATTGAAAGAATTAACTTATAGATAAGAAGAATGGTTCAATTAATTTTACTTGAATTTTGATACTCCTTCGTTCGTTCATAGCTTATACCAATAAGGTAAAAAAAATGATAGAAGTTTTTCAAAAAATTTCAAATGCCATTAATGGGGCTCAGAGCCTTTAAATACTTGTCACATATACTCCCCCTTTTGTCATTATCAAAAAAGATAAAAAAACATAAAAGACAAAAAGAGAGTATACAAGAAATTAATCAGATCAAAAATATATGAACATGAATATCTAAAATATCAGAAGCAGCTAAACAGTCAGAATCAGTAAGCATTCAGAAGCAAAGAGAATTAAAACAGAATGGTTTCAGAAGCAAGGACTAGGAATTCAAAACAAACAACAAACAAAAAGAAAAACACAAGGGTGTGCAACTAAGTGTTGGTTTGATGTTGTTTCTTCATCTCCTCCATTTCTTCAATCTTCTTCTGCAACAGTTCTTCAAGCTGTTGTTGCCTCTGGAGAAGAGCCTGTTCCCTTTCCTTAGCTTCTTGCTGCTGCTGTGCCATCTGTTTCTTCAGAAGCTTACACAACCTTGCTTCTCTGGTCAAGTAATCCGTTTCTAAGAAGAAAGGCTGGTTTGCCAAGAGCAGTGTAGAACTTCTTACTCTGAGACTCTGATTCAAATGCTCTATTAGTCTTCTGACTGAAGCTTGCTTGACTCTGATGCATTTAGCCTTGATATCTTCAATAAGCTCAGCTGCCCGGTTCTGAAGAGATGTCCAGGAGTCTTCATATGCACTTGTGAGATCAATTGTCCTTCGTTGATCCACAAGATTATGCAATCTACTAAGGATTGTCAGAAGCTCAGAATTAATATATCCAGATTCCAGGATGTTTGTGGGTGGTTGTTCAAGGATTTCAAGATCAGAATCACTGATTTCCAGATCTTGAACAGGGTTAGGAAGTGGAATGGTAAAGTGTGTTTGTGTGTTTGAAGATGAAGGCTGGTCAGAGGCAATGTGAGTGGTAGAGGTTGAGGCTTGAACATTGACTAGAGAGATGTCAACATCCATGGGAGTTGGTTGTGGGGAGTGTTCAATTTCAGTTGGTGGTTGTTGTGGTGAAGTTGATGTTTGAGTGTTGAGTTGGGGGTCAATGGTAGCTGTTGGTGATTGTGGGGGTGTTGTGGGTTTATGTGGTTCAGGTGTTTGTTGATGGGGGTTTTCTGAAACAACGTTTTCAGAAGCAGCTGCTTCTGGAGTTGCTTCAGAGGCCTTTTCTGAGGTAAACTCAACATTTTCTGGAGGAATCATGTTGAGAGGTTGAATGTTAAGGGGTTGAGGGTTAAGGCGAAAGATAGTCTCAATGACTCTTTCTCTCTGCACAGCCATTTCAGCCAACTTCTCATTAATTATGTGACCAACTGGTTCATAAGTAGTTGACTGAGAGGGCTTTTTGTTGGTTTTGGTTGATGTTGGCTGGCTTTTTACTGGTTTTTGAAAGAGTTGAGCTAAGGGTATATCATCATCAGAATCATCAGAATCTGATAATGGTGAGGATGCGGAATCTGATGATATATTAATTACCTTCTCTGGTTCAGGATCAGAATCCTCTTTAACAGACTCACTGGTCATCAGCAACAGTTGCTTGGCTTCTGAAACTACAGACTCTTGTAGCTCAGCAGCAATCTCCATAGCTTTTCCAATAGCTTCTGACACAATAGGAGCAACTTCAGTCTTCTTAGAAACATGAGGAAAGTTCTTGGTCCTCCTTACTGCTTGCTTCCTTTTCTTCTTTGGTATTGCAGGTTGATCAAGAGTAATGCCAACATCCATGATCATCCTAGAATCCATGTCTTCAATGGCTTCTTCAATAGAAGGTACTGATGAACTACCAATTTTGAGCTTGTCAGTAGTAACTTTTGCCTTTTTAGCAGATTGTTCAACCTCTAGATATTGCTCTGCAGTCATCTTTCTTTTTGACTTTCTGCCTCTGGCTCGTGGCAGAGCACCACCATACATTTCCTCTGGAATATCTTCCAATCTGATTCTCTCATTGGTTGCCTCAAAATGTTCCTTTATATAGTACATCTGCACTTCAATGGGATCCTTCTTGCAGATGGGTGGAAAGTCCTTCATAAGATCAGACTTAACAAGTGATTCACTCAAATCTGTATGAAGCTTGGTGACAGCAGGGATCAACTTCATATTCTTGAGGGTTTGTGCATTAATGAACTTTCCAGTTTTAGTATCAAGCAACTCGTCTGTGAAGGCTTCAGAACTGCTTAGCTTGTCCAAGACTCCTCCTTGATAGAATATTTCTGACAAGAGTCTTCCATAAGGTACCCAGGTTCTATTCTGCAGCTGACTCTGTTTCAGACACTCTATCAAGTATTTGAACATATATTTTGGCACGTTCACTTTCTCCTTGTGACACCCTAAATCCCAAGAATAATTATTGCTATTATTTAATTAAAAATAGAGTTTGATTCGCAGCGGAAAGTGTCAAATAAAAACTTCTATAATGATATAGGAATTCTTCCACAAAATTTAGGATATCACATTGACTCATAACAAACATAATTCATATTTCACTTCATTAAAAATTATAGTAATAATAACATCGAATCTTTTTCTTTTGAAAATATTTCATTTTACATCATAGACAATGGTTTTCTTGCACAAAATTAAATAAGTAAGCATATCCCTTTTCCCGTGTCACTATCAGAGCGGTGCTTTTCCCCAAAATAATCGACGACACAAGACAAGTCCTCACGAAAGGCATGCACTTGACTCCAAGACTCATAACCTATATAACTACGGTTTCGCAACCGCAGGGCCAAGCCAGCAAACACAAACAACGAAGGGGTGAGTTCCGAGAACATGTAATAGTATAAAAAAAAATGAGAAGAACACGTAAGCAATTAAGTCAAAGTCGTTTCACATCACAAACATAATATTCAGAACCTTGAAGAATATACTATATCATCTCAATCTATATTAGTAGAAAATATCATTACAACTTAAGAACCAAAAAAAACTTCACAAACACAATGTCACAATTCAATTCCAACTAGTCACAACACATGTAGTCACCAATAACCATCTTCATAAGAACATCAACAAATAATCACCTTCATCGTCTCACACAATTACATTAATAGATATCACAAAGTAATTTGTTAAAACATCACAACTTAACAACTTGACTCGACAACATGACTCAACTTGACAATGCACTCTTAACAACTTAACAACACAACTCTTCTTTGACCATGCAACTCTATCAACTCAACAACAACTTGACAACTTAAACATCATGAACTTCTTGATATGCAAATGCATGTGGTACCAATCAACAACAAAATGAGCATAATAGGCTCTTCAACGTGTGAGCACAAAGGCTGCCGGGCCTAAAGCCCCCAACTTTAATGAGCACAAAGGCTGCCGGGCCTAAAGCCCCCAACTTTAATGAGCACAAAGGCTGCCGGGCCTAAAGCCCCCAACTTTAAAGCCCCCAACTTTAATGAGCACAAAGGCTGCCGGGCCTAAAGCCCCCAACTTTAATGAGCACAAAGGCTGCCGGGCCTAAAGCCCCCAACTTTAATGAGTATGCAATGGACTCAATCTTCCTACAACTTGGACAACAACGTGAACATCTTATACAATTCCATAACCATGGACAACTTCTTAATTCTTGCAACTTAGACCGACTCATGCAACTTCAAACTTTTAAATGATCAACAGCATTAAACAGCACAAATTAATTCATAGCATATCAACATCATAATATAACAGTATCAAATGATAATAAATCAACGTTTAAGAATATCAAAAAGACATTTAGCAAAATACATATCATTCACACATGACCATTTAGAAGCACATCATTGAATATCACATCTTTAAATCACACATAATCATATTCCAATAGTTATCATATACATGTGGTATACCAATAATTACATTCAAATACATAACATCACATCTATATCAATCATTAAATAAGTCATCAATCTAAATAGTTGCAGCAAATCAAGCATAAGCACCCACAAATTTATCCATGACTTCAAATACCACATATTCACATAATTTAAATCAAGCAACACCTTAATAATGTTTCTAATTCTTCTTTTAACCTCCCACATCTAAATTTGCACATTAATTAATTATCCTCTCAAAGGGCTACAACCGTCGCGGTGAGCCCCGAACTTTGGGAAATATGGTTTTCCCGTTCATCCCAATTAATTTACACTCATGATCTCGAACTCTTCTCTCCCACCCCATACCTGAATTGAAGCTTTCACATAACACTATAGGAAAGGAGACCTTGACGGCAACAATAATCTCGATCAACTTATTGAATACACACCGCGCCTTCATCAATCATTGCAGCAGAAGAACACAAGAGAATGACGATAACCTCGACATTATAAATCCAACGTGTAATTGGAATGTCAAATCTATTGCATTTATGGTAGGTTTGCGGCGAGACACGACGGTGACTCAAATTGCACTGATGGACTCGGTTTGTGAAAGAAAGAGAAGGACATGGGGTTAGGTAGCGCTGATTTTGGAGGGGTTTAGCTATTACCTTTTTGTTTTCATCACGTAATGATTTGGTTTCTCAATGAATATTGTTTTTCTCCTCTAAAGTGGCGGCACTGGCTTGGTTTCATACTTCTGTATTGTATTGTGTATCCCCTTAGGTTATAGAATGATACATATATAATATAATATATATATACTAAATGTTAGGCGTATTAGGTTATTGAAGGAAACATTTTTGTCAACAACATAAAAGTAATTGGGGCCACGTGCATATGCTAGCCCTCAACATATTTATTTATTTTTTTTTTTCAAACCAATTATATTTTCTTCTAACTATAAAATAACCAGTTAAAATAATAATAACAATCAAATATTAGTCTTATAGTAATAATTATCTAAAACTAGACATAATCTCTACAATTAAAATAACCAGATTTAATTTCAATAATTCAACTAATTTACTAAAGTAAGGACACTAGTAAACACATAGAAAATTATCACTCCATAGCAACCACAACTCTAATAATTTATCAATAGATCACTGAAATATAATAACAAAAAAATTTGGGGCGTTACAATTCTCCCCTCGTTAAATAAATTTCGTCCTCGAAATTTGAAATATCTTAGATGAAGGAAAGAAGAATTATCTATTATTTCCTTTTTAAAGAACTGAATTCTAAAAGGAATCAAAGAGATGAAGTAGCAATCAAAATTTTACCCAAAAAGGGGAGAGAATCAAGAGGGTCATAAGAGAGGAATTGGGACAGCTAAATAACTAGTGACTGTAAACTAGATTTAACGAAATGTATAACACAAGGAATAAATTATGAGAAAGAATATAAATGTCAACTAAAAGGAACGTACTATAATAGAGTTTCAACTTGACTTATCCAAGAGTTGAGACAACACACTTTTCAAGAACGACACTAATCAAATTAGATAAAATACTCAATCTATATTAGACATAAAGGGGGATTTTATTTTATTTTCTTCAAAGGAAAAAGAATGGATTAATAATCGACACCAATGAACAAGTTGTAGTACAAAAAAAAAAAAATTAGTATACCAACAACAAAGCCAACTACCTCACAGATAAAAGAAAGAAAAAAAAAATAGAGCACCACAACAAACTATCAACTGTCACAAATGAACACCACTAATAAATGTCACAAAGAAAGCAAAGGAGACTACCAAAAGAAAAGCACATTAAAAACTCAATACGAAGCAAACCAGAACCAGTAACTCCAACACTAATAGACGAGCCCTGAATAGGCATAGAATGGTAAGGACCTGCACCCAATTGCAGCACCATGCCACACAACCAACCTCACGACAAAACTAAACTGAGCCAAGGCCAAAAGAACTAATACCACCAAAAGTAGTAGGTTACCAAACATAATTTATTCTGCATCATGATTCAGAATAAAATCCAACCCAGCTAGAAGGAGGGAAACAAAGGAAATGACCAAGCGAGGGAATGATTCACGTTTCTTGTCCTATGATATATCTATATATTACAAGGAAAAAAAAACATGAGAACTTAAGCTTTCTATTTTATTCTCACATTTTGTCAAAAAAAAAAATCAGAGTAGTCTCACATGAGTAAACAGGCAAGAATATCACGTAGTAATCAAATACTGCAACAAGTCAACAACAAAGTAGAAACATGGATCAATCAATACAAAAAAAAAAAAAAATTAAAAAAAAATCACAATTAACTTAGTCAATCAAACACAAACTTCGAATAGAAATAAAAGCATACTAGGAACAAGACGTACTAGTCTTATGAGAATTCTAAGTAACTCAAGAACGCAAGAAAACTAAGTACCAATACACATCTCATTAACTTGTATGTAATCATTCAATTGGTCAAGAAGGGGAAAAATATTATGCATGACACGACTGACACTACACCCACTCGGTCTAGTTGGACAGACCTGCTCTGATACCACTATGTGACACCCTAAATCCCAAGAATAATTATTGCTATTATTTAATTAAAAATAGAGTTTGATTCGCAGCGGAAAGTGTCAAATAAAAACTTCTATAATGATATAGGAATTCTTCCACAAAATTTAGGATATCACATTGACTCATAACAAACATAATTCATATTTCACTTCATTAAAAATTATAGTAATAATAACATCGAATCTTTTTCTTTTGAAAATATTTCATTTTACATCATAGACAATGGTTTTCTTGCACAAAATTAAATAAGTAAGCATATCCCTTTTCCCGTGTCACTATCAGAGCGGTGCTTTTCCCCAAAATAATCGACGACACAAGACAAGTCCTCACGAAAGGCATGCACTTGACTCCAAGACTCATAACCTATATAACTACGGTTTCGCAACCGCAGGGCCAAGCCAGCAAACACAAACAACGAAGGGGTGAGTTCCGAGAACATGTAATAGTATAAAAAAAAATGAGAAGAACACGTAAGCAATTAAGTCAAAGTCGTTTCACATCACAAACATAATATTCAGAACCTTGAAGAATATACTATATCATCTCAATCTATATTAGTAGAAAATATCATTACAACTTAAGAACCAAAAAAAACTTCACAAACACAATGTCACAATTCAATTCCAACTAGTCACAACACATGTAGTCACCAATAACCATCTTCATAAGAACATCAACAAATAATCACCTTCATCGTCTCACACAATTACATTAATAGATATCACAAAGTAATTTGTTAAAACATCACAACTTAACAACTTGACTCGACAACATGACTCAACTTGACAATGCACTCTTAACAACTTAACAACACAACTCTTCTTTGACCATGCAACTCTATCAACTCAACAACAACTTGACAACTTAAACATCATGAACTTCTTGATATGCAAATGCATGTGGTACCAATCAACAACAAAATGAGCATAATAGGCTCTTCAACGTGTGAGCACAAAGGCTGCCGGGCCTAAAGCCCCCAACTTTAATGAGCACAAAGGCTGCCGGGCCTAAAGCCCCCAACTTTAATGAGCACAAAGGCTGCCGGGCCTAAAGCCCCCAACTTTAAAGCCCCCAACTTTAATGAGCACAAAGGCTGCCGGGCCTAAAGCCCCCAACTTTAATGAGCACAAAGGCTGCCGGGCCTAAAGCCCCCAACTTTAATGAGTATGCAATGGACTCAATCTTCCTACAACTTGGACAACAACGTGAACATCTTATACAATTCCATAACCATGGACAACTTCTTAATTCTTGCAACTTAGACCGACTCATGCAACTTCAAACTTTTAAATGATCAACAGCATTAAACAGCACAAATTAATTCATAGCATATCAACATCATAATATAACAGTATCAAATGATAATAAATCAACGTTTAAGAATATCAAAAAGACATTTAGCAAAATACATATCATTCACACATGACCATTTAGAAGCACATCATTGAATATCACATCTTTAAATCACACATAATCATATTCCAATAGTTATCATATACATGTGGTATACCAATAATTACATTCAAATACATAACATCACATCTATATCAATCATTAAATAAGTCATCAATCTAAATAGTTGCAGCAAATCAAGCATAAGCACCCACAAATTTATCCATGACTTCAAATACCACATATTCACATAATTTAAATCAAGCAACACCTTAATAATGTTTCTAATTCTTCTTTTAACCTCCCACATCTAAATTTGCACATTAATTAATTATCCTCTCAAAGGGCTACAACCGTCGCGGTGAGCCCCGAACTTTGGGAAATATGGTTTTCCCGTTCATCCCAATTAATTTACACTCATGATCTCGAACTCTTCTCTCCCACCCCATACCTGAATTGAAGCTTTCACATAACACTATAGGAAAGGAGACCTTGACGGCAACAATAATCTCGATCAACTTATTGAATACACACCGCGCCTTCATCAATCATTGCAGCAGAAGAACACAAGAGAATGACGATAACCTCGACATTATAAATCCAACGTGTAATTGGAATGTCAAATCTATTGCATTTATGGTAGGTTTGCGGCGAGACACGACGGTGACTCAAATTGCACTGATGGACTCGGTTTGTGAAAGAAAGAGAAGGACATGGGGTTAGGTAGCGCTGATTTTGGAGGGGTTTAGCTATTACCTTTTTGTTTTCATCACGTAATGATTTGGTTTCTCAATGAATATTGTTTTTCTCCTCTAAAGTGGCGGCACTGGCTTGGTTTCATACTTCTGTATTGTATTGTGTATCCCCTTAGGTTATAGAATGATACATATATAATATAATATATATATACTAAATGTTAGGCGTATTAGGTTATTGAAGGAAACATTTTTGTCAACAACATAAAAGTAATTGGGGCCACGTGCATATGCTAGCCCTCAACATATTTATTTTTTTTTTCTTTTTCAAACCAATTATATTTTCTTCTAACTATAAAATAACCAGTTAAAATAATAATAACAATCAAATATTAGTCTTATAGTAATAATTATCTAAAACTAGACATAATCTCTACAATTAAAATAACCAGATTTAATTTCAATAATTCAACTAATTTACTAAAGTAAGGACACTAGTAAACACATAGAAAATTATCACTCCATAGCAACCACAACTCTAATAATTTATCAATAGATCACTGAAATATAATAACAAAAAAATTTGGGGCGTTACACTCCTTCTTAATGAAGTGTTGAAGAAAGACCTTTTGTGCCAAATTGGGTTTCTCACTTCCACCACATGGAAGTAAGTCCTCATTCTGAATCTTCAGAAGCAGCTTCTTATCCATGCTTAGATCAGCATACTTTCCTGCTTGTGTTGAGTTGTACAGGGCCAAGTTTACTTTCTCTTTCCAGAGGCGTTCTTCAGCTGTATTTGAGAGATCAATTCCAGAGTATTTTCCAGAGGCCTCTCTACAGAGTACAGCTTCTATCTGCCATTCCGCAATTCTTACTGGAATACCACAAATACTTGACCTGATTTCAATACCTGTAAATGGCTCAAGACCCATTTCTTCTCTGGTCTTCCCTTCTAGTTCGGGATAAATCAACACCATTTGACTTTCTTCAGTTATAGACGCAGCTTTGTCATAAACCTTAGCCCTCACCCAGAAGTGTCTTACCAATGCTTCGTATGTTGGTCCATTCAACATCTTGAAGTAATGCATAAGTTCCTGCTTTTCATAGTAGCTTCTGATCCAACACTCATGGAAGGCGAGTGATTCAAAATCCACCGGATTTTCTATTTGAACCTGTAGTTCCCATTCTTCCAATTTCATGCTTCTTCCTTTGTAGTCATATTCAGGGATCATTCGTGAAGTAGATACTGAAACTTCTCGTTGCGAGCTTGATGATGCCATTTGATGATTGACGAAGATTTGAAGAAGATGAAGATTTTAGGGTTCTAAGGTTGAGAGAATGCGCTTACTTCGCAAGAGGTTTGAGAGCAAATGTGTTTGTTGTGAGTGAGTAGTGTGTGAATTGTCAAAGTGTTAAAAGTAAAACGATTGCAATTCAAAAGAGACAAACAAACATATCATTAATGACAAAATTGGGGGCGCGTGAAAAGTACTTTCAAAGCTATTAAATCATCATTGCCCTTTTAGTTATACACCAACACATACATGCCACGTAAGAAGTTCACAGAGTGACTACCAAGTTAGTGGGCCAGAAGTTACTTTTTAAAAGGTAACTTCCAACGTTTCCACTAATTCAACTATTCAGAAGCAACAAATCCAGCTTCTGGACTTCAGATGCTGACGTCATCATCAGAAGCGAGTTTTCCTCAGAACCTCAATAAAGAGCTTCTGATGGACTACCGCTTCTGAACTAACTTCAGAACCTAAAATCCTATTCAGGAGCAAGCAAGCATTTAATCAGATACAAAGTGCATGTTCAAATTTTTCTTTATAAAATCAAATCTTTCAACAGTTAAAGGCTTAGTAAATATATCAGCCCATTGATTTTCAGTATCAATGAATTGTATATCTAAAATTCCTTTTTGAACATAATCTCTGATAAAATGGTGTTTGATTTCAATGTGCTTCGCTCTTGAATGCAAAATTGGATTTTTAGACAAACAAATAGCAGCAGTATTATCACAATAAATGGGAATACTGTTAGCAGTCATCTGATAATCTTCCAACTGATGTTTCATCCAGAGTAGTTGTGTACAACAACTTGCAGCTGAAATGTATTCTGCTTCTGCTGTAGACATAGCAATAGTTGTTTGTCTTTTGCTAGCCCAGGATATAAGATTATCACCCAGAAATTGACAGTTTCCACTGGTTGACTTTCTTTCAATCCTATCACCAGCATAATCAGCATCACAGAATCCAATTAGCTTATAATCTAAGGATTTCCTATAAAGGAGTCCAAGATTAGTTGTTCCTTTCAAATACCTGAAGATTCTCTTGACAGAAGTCATATGAGATTCTCTAGGATCTGATTGGAATCTTGCACACAAGCATACACTGAATAAAATATCTGGCCTAGATGCAGTGAGGTATAACAAAGAACCAATCATACCTCTATACAGCTTCTGATCTACTTTAGCTCCTTCATCTTCTTTGCTTAAGTTGCACGTGGGGTGCATTGGAGTGTTCGTCACTTTACAATCTTCAAGTTTGAACTTCTTCAGAAGCTCCTTTGTGTACTTTGATTGATGAACATAGACTCCATCTTTGCATTGATTGATTTGAATGCCAAGGAAGAACTTCAGCTCTCCCATCATGCTCATTTCAAATTCATCCTGCATCAACTCAGAAAATTCCTTGCAAAGAGATGCATTAGTAGAACCAAATATTATATCATCAACATATATTTGCACAACAAGAATATCTTTCCCAAGGGTCCTTCTGAAGAGTGTAGTATCAACCTGTCCTCTTTTAAAATCATTTTTGATTAAGAAATTACTTAGTCTATCATACCAAGCTCTGGGAGCTTGTTTCAAGCCATATAGTGATTTCTTCAGTTTAAAAACATGGTCAGGATATTTAATATCCTCAAATCCAGGAGGTTGCTTGACATACACTTCTTCTTCTATGACACCATTTAGAAAAGCACTCTTGACATCCATTTGATATAATATTATGCCATGATTAACTGCATAGGAAAGAAGTAACCTGATTGCTTCCAATCTTGCAACTGGAGTAAACGTTTCAGTGTAATCAATGCCTTCTTGTTGACTATACCCTTGTGCAACAAGCCTGGCTTTGTTTCTTGTTACTTCACCTTGCTCATTCAGCTTGTTTCTGAATACCCATTTTGTTCCAATAATGTTCTTGTGCTGAGGTTTGGGTACCAGATCCCACACATCATTTCTTTGAAATTGATTCAACTCTTCTTGCATAGCTAGGATCCATCCATCATCTGAAAGTGCTTCATCAACTGTTGTAGGTTCAATCATTGAGATTAGTCCAATCATTGACTCCTCTTGTCTGAAATGTGATCTTGTTCTTCTTGGACTATCCTTGTTTCCAATGATTAGCTCCTCAGGATGTGAAGACTTGTGTTTGAATGTGTTTCTGGGAGGATCTGCTTGATGTGAGCCATCTTGTGCTTCATCAGAAGCAGCTTCATCTTGTGCTTCTGATGTGGGTTCAGCTTCTGGACTATCTTCAGACTCAGCTATCTGATCAGGTTCTGGAGTAGCTTCAGGAACCTGTATCTCTGCAGAACTTTCACCTTGCTTTGAAGTTTTATCTTCAAGCTCCTTGTCATCAAATTTAACGTGCATAGATTCTTCAACACAAAGTGTTTCTGAATTATACACTCTGTATGCCTTTGACCTTTCAGAGTAACCTAAAAAGATTCCCCTTTGGGCCTTGGCATCAAATTTCTTTAGGTAGAGCTTGTTGTTCAGAATGTAACATGTACATCCAAATTGATGAAAGTAAGAGATATTGGGTTTTCTTCCTTTAAAGAGTTCATATGCTGTTTTCTCCAAAATAGGTCTAATATAGATCCTGTTCTGAACATAGCATGCTGTATTCACTGCTTCTGCCCAAAAATGTTTTGGTAAATTGTTTTCATGAATCATGGTTCTGGCCATTTCTTGTAAAGTTCTATTCTTTCTCTCTACAACCCCATTTTGTTGTGGTGTTCTAGGAGAAGAGAACTCATGGAAAATTCCATGTTTTTCACAAAAAGCTTCAAATGGCTCATTTTCAAATTCTCCACCATGATCACTTCTGACTTTCAAAATTTTTGATTCTTTTTCAGATTGAATTTGAGTGCAGAAGCTACTGAATACATCACACGCAACATCTTTACTCTTTATGAATTTCACCCAAGTCCATCTGCTGTAATCATCAACAATGACTAATCCATATCTACTTCCATATAGGGATGCAGTACTCACTGGTCCAAATAAATCAATATGGAGTAATTCTAAAGGTCTTGAGGTTGAAACAATGTCTTTGGTTTTAAAAGATGATTTCACAATTTTCCCTCTCTGACATGCACCACAGAGTGCATCTGAATGATAGTCAATGTCTGGTAGCCCTTTCACAAGTTGTAACTTACTAAGCTTAGAGATTAACCTCCAGTTAGCATGTCCCAACCTTCTGTGCCACATCCATTTCTTATCATTCACTGATAGTAGGCAAACCACCTTCTGATCAGCCAGTTCAGAAAAATTGATTTTATAGACATTGTCAACTCTCTTTCCCTTGAACACAATGGATTTGTCTTTCTTGTTGATTACTGTACAGTTGGGTTTTTCAAAAAGCACATCATAACCATTATCACAAAATTGACTAATGCTCAAAAGGTTATGTTCAAGACCATCTACCAACCATACATTATTAATTGAGGTAGAGGAATTACCAATAGTTCCTGTACCTATGATCTTGCCTGACTGGTTGCCCCCAAATTTCACACTTCCTCCCTCTTTCATTGTTAGGCTGAGGAACATGGACTTGTCTCCTGTCATGTGTCTTGAGCAACCGCTGTCTAGGTACCATGATCTTTGCTTTGGCACTGCTCTTAGACATACCTGCATCATTGACATTTTTAGATTTAGGTACCCATTGTTCTATGGGTCCTGGAAGGTTAGTACTTAAGGCTTTACTCTTCACTTCTTGTACCTTGTGCTGTGAGTTGGGTTGCTTCTGATTAACCATCACCTTAGGTTTTGGTACTTCAGAAGCAGTAACTATCTTCTTCTGAAACTTAGACTTCAGAACCCCAGATTTTGGTTTCACCAGACTCTGAGGAATAGGTTCTGATCTTTTCAGGATCCTGACCTTTGAAGTCTTGAAATCAGATTTGATCATAGCCTTTGACTTAGAGTTCTTTGGCGTTGAAGTAATCTTAGCCTTAGGACTAGAAGCTTCAGGTTCTGATTGAACAACAGTTTCCAACTCAGCCCCTTCTGGTACAAAGAATGTTTTCAGACCTTCCTTGATGCATTCACAACAAGATTTTAGATTGGTTTTCTCAAGTTTCACTTCTGGAAAACCAATTCCTCTGCCATTGTTCTTGTAAATGCTATAAATCATAGAAGCTACTCTGCTTCTGTCAATGCCAGATATAATAAAATCTTCAAGAGCAATTTCATGGTTACTTAAAGGTTTTTCATTACACTTTTCTTGTAGCTTCTGACATAAGAACCTGAGCTGATCTTCATATGTTTTACACATGAAGTCAAAGCCCCTAAGTCCTTGTTCAGAAGCTTTCAGATCCAATAGAGTTGATTTTTGCTGTTGTACCAAATCAGCATATTTTTCTTTTAAATCCTTCAACTCATTGGTTCTTACTTCAAAATGTGTAAGAAGTTCTTTAAGTGACTCAACAAGTTCATCTCTGGGAATTTTGGAATATACCTCGTTTTCATCTTCTGAGTCTGAATCTGATCCAGCTTCTGAAGTTGCTGTTGCTACCAACCCAACAGCTACCTTTGCATCTTCATCAGCTTCCTCTTTATCAGATCCAGATTCACTACCCAAATCATCCCAGGTTGCCATTAAACTCTGCTTAATCTGCTTCTTGAGTTTGCTTGGTTTAAATGTAGACCTCTTTGACTTGTCCTTTGACTTTTCTCTTTGAAGATCAGGGCATTCAGCAATGAAGTGTCCAGGCTTCTTACAGTTGAAGCATCCCTTCTGATCTTCTTTCTTTGAGCTTCTGGAGTTACCCCTTCTGGAGAGAAACTTTCTGTTCTTCTTGGCCAGATATTGAAGTCTGTTTGAGAGCATGGCCATTTCAGCAGCATCTGGTTCAGAATCTGAACTTGACTGTTCTTCCTCTTCAGATTCAACTACTTTGAGAGCTTTTGATGACTTGCCTTTGGATGGAAGAGCTATTGATTTACTCTTCTTAGTAGACTCATGTTCATTAAGACTTAACTCATGAACTTTGAGAGAACTAACAAGATCTTCGACACTTAAAGTGTTTAAATCTTTAGCTTCCTCAATGGCAGTCACTTTTGGTCTCCATCTGGCAGGTAAGCTTCTGAGTATCTTGCTTACATGATCAGAAGCAACATAGCTCTTCTTTAGAATCTGTAGCCCAGAAACTAAGGTTTGAAACCTTGAGTACATCTCCTCAATAGTTTCATCATCCTTCATCTTGAATAACTCATACTGATGTACAAGCAGGAGAGCCTTTGCTTCTTTGACCTTCTTGCTCCCTTCATAATTTGAACAGAGAGAAGCAAACATAGCTTTAGCAGTGGATTTGTCACTCATCTTCATATACTCTGCTTTGGGTATGGCAGTGACAAGGGCTCCTCTGATAATATGATGCTTCTTGTAAAGTTTCCTCAGTTCTGGAGTATGTTTCTTTCTATCCACAGCAGCTCCTTCTTCATCAAGGACTAAATCACCAACACCATCTTCCAGAATATCCCATAATTCTTCATCCAGGCTCATGATGTAACTGTAAAAGTTGGTCTTCCACCAAGAGAACTCTTCAGCATCTCCATTGAACTTTGGAACTTTTCCAACACTGGTTTTCTTACTATCACTATAATCATGTGAGACATGTTTATAGCTAGTATCACTAGGACCAGTAGGAGGAGGAGTAGACATGTTTTTCTCAGATCTTTGACTGTTGCACGGTTAAGTGATACACAACAAACCAGGCTCTGATACCAATTGAAGGTGAGAAAAACACAAGAAGGGGGGTTGAATTGTGTTTTGAAAAATTCTTCGTTTCTCCTAAAAACTGAACACACTGATCAGAAGCTAGGTGAGACAGCTTCTGAAGTGATAATCAGAATCTAAATGCAGCGGAATAAAACAGAGAGAGAGAAGAAGAACGACACAAAGCAATTATACTGGTTCCTTCCACAATCCGGAAGTAATCCAGTCCCCCTTGCACTTCCAAGGAGATTTCACTATGAGTAATATCTGATTACAAATGCTCAAGCACACAAGCAAGAGACTTCCTTTGCTCAAGCACACAAGCTAGAGACTTCCTTTGCTCAAGAACACAATCAAGAGACTTCCTGCTCAAGCACAACTGCAAGAGACTTCCTAACTAAACAAAATTACACAGAAAATTGTTTAAGGTTGAACACTTGATATACAATCAGAGGTGCTCACAATACAAATCAGATACAGACTCAATGAACTTAAGAATTTCTAAGATATGACTTTGAGACACAGAAATTCTAAGTGAATGCAGAACAATTTCAGCAGAGGTTTGGTACTTGTGAAAATCTTGTGAGTCTTTCGTTTAGCGTTCTTGCATTACCAATTCTCTAGGTCTTCACTCCTTTATATAGAGGTGTGAAAGAGACGTTATGAAATTGCCAGCACACCAAAGAGTCGTTAGTGAAGCTTGATCTTTCACCAATGATCTTTTGCCTGATTTGGTTGTTGTCCTATGAAGAACCAATTTGAAATCCATTCCTTATCCAAAGGAACATATATGCAGGCGAGACCGTATTCTGGAGCTGTTTTCTTGTCTTGAAGCGTGGACACAAAACAGAGTAGTGGAGAACGTGGTTGTACAATTCGTACAAAGTACAATGTCAACGCTTTCGTCCAAAATGCAAGCACAAGCCTTCAAACACCTTTGAAATGACCGTTGCAAAATTCCACTAATCCTTTGTTTGTGTTTTCGAATCCAATGGACAGCTTTTGCATTGATAATTCTTCAATTCTTGAATCTTTTGCAAATCCAGTTGAGATTCAGCTTCTGGTGAAATAGCTTCTGATGAGGCAGCTTCTGATGATGCAGCTTCTGATGATATGACTTCTGCAGCTTCTGATGACGCAGCTTCTGATGATGTGGCTTCTGGACCTCTTGTCTTCAGAAGCACTATTCTTCAGGAGTGGCTTACTTCAGGAGCGCTATTTCTTCAGGAGCAGCTTGACTTCAGGAGCACTTTGCCTTCAGAATCATCTAAGCTTCATTTTCTTTTGCTCTTTATTTGCTCATTCAGAACCAATGATGATGTAACTTTATAATTATGGTCCTGTACACTTGAACAAATATTAGCTAGTCCAATTTACAATTTTTAATACCTTGTTATCATCAAAACTCTTTAAGGTTCATTGTTAAACACATTTTGTTCCAACATAGGTCACTCATGTCCCTCATCATGATTCATGGAGTACCCATCAACCAACTTTATAGTCATCCTGTTACGGACAACGTTTGAATGGTGACAAAGCACTCGACTCCAACATCTAGGGTACATAGTGGTTTCAGGTCGAAGGGTGGAATACACCACTATCACTATGAGAATATCTTATGACACTTTTCATAACTTTTACTATGTAGTATTATCATGGCGGGTCAATCCAATATAAATATTACTCCTAATATTTATATCTATGTGAAGATTTGATAACTCTTTATCCATGATCTATGAGATGTGATGATCAGTCTACCCACATAATAGTCTCTATGCTTTAATGATATTTCACTTCTCAATAAAGCTTGACTACGGATACTTTAAGAATAGTTTCCTTATGTTTAACGGGGTCTCACAATTAAGTTATACATAATGTTCCATTAAACGAACTAACTATTCTAGGGACTTTATTATTTTGAAACAGAACAAAATCAATAAAGAAACGCCGTATTATTATATATTCACAATATATACTTATATCAATATCATGATACAAAGCCAAACCCAATCAACATAGATTGACTATTAGGGCTTACTCCAACATTCAAAACAAAGATAATAGTAGAAAGTAAAGAGATAAATGAAAGAGACAATACAAAATGTGTATTCTGGTTCACCCCACAACCCAAGATTACTTACAACAACAACACTAAGACAACCTTGTCATAAATTTCCTTCCCACAACCCAGTGGATTTCCTACTCTCACTCTAGAGATACAACGAGTTTTTTTTCTTTTTACAAAAGATAGTATTTTAATAAAGTCTAGGAGTATTAAATAGATATGTAGCACAATACACTTAGAGTGTAGCCTTACATATGTTTCTTTTATATTTGCTATACAAGGTATATATTATAAACAAGTATGACTATAATTACAAGTATATATGAACAAGTTAGACTTTGTATGTAAGCTTGAATGCAGTATTATGTCGTAACCTTCTTCAAACAACATTGGTCTTCTCATATATCAGAGATGTAGATGACTGTTGATGAAGAAATCCTTGTCTTTGAATGCCTGAATGAATGCTAAGATATCTTGAAGATTTGGAGGTCAGCACTTCCGTCATTCAATTCCATCAATGAGATCATAAAAGAGTTTTATTTTCTTGAATAAGTCAGAATAAACTTTCCTTCTTTGAGATACTAGCCATTGTGTGCAACAACGATGTTACACTAGAATCAGATGCTTGGTACAGATGATCTTACATACATAAACATTGACTTCCACGGATGACCTTATTCCTGGTGCATAGCTTTGCCTTTATCTATGACACTGAACTAAACAAGGTCCAGAGCTTCATAATACTTAGCATGTGAAGAAACACTTAGTCTAGAGCTTGATCAAGTACATAGCATTGACTTCATGTCTAGAGTTTTGACTAGATATAGAGGCAGTGTTATTTGTACTTAGAATTTCCTGCACACTTAATCATGAATATAGTATAGTTTCTTTTGAGGCGATATAAGGAAATTAAGTTTAATAGGATTTGTCAACAAATTTACCATGATAATTGTAGGATTCGTTGATTGAAAGTATGTTAATGCAATTCTCAAAAGGGGTCATATTTTACTATAGTTTACCTCACCTTCAGAACTTTTATTTTCATAGCAAACAAAGAGAATGAGGATTATAGTTTCTATCTTGTGATAGAAGGCACAATCCTAGTATTTTTATCTAATAAATCTAGAAAAATTAAATCCACAAAAATCAACTACTCAAAAGTCTAATATTTTTTGGTAATCAATTTGGAAAAAGAAATTGGTAACTAAATTTAGTCCTCGTCGCTTTGATAATTTTTATTACGTTATAGAAACCGTGCACTTGCAGCCTATCATTTCCCATTTTGTGCCTTGTGAAAAGGTCATATAATAATGAAAACTTGGAAAGTAAGAATGAATTCTTATGGGGCAAACAATGCTAATGAAACTTGTGAAAAGGTCATATAATAATTTTTATACGACCTCTTTATTAACCATGCTAATGGGGCAAACAAGATAATTTGTTGTACTTAAGAGACATTTAATAATAATTCATATTTTATGAAGGTTTTTTACAACTTTACAAGCAATAATGTCTTTTTTTTGTCAAGAAGTTCAACTTTTAATGCATAAAAGTGTACTATTTGAGTTTAAAATGTGTTTCTAAACAAGTGTATTAACTTGAAACTTGAAGTGATGAAAAATGTAAAGTGAAATAAATGTAGATGACTTGAAAAATAAATGGAAATGAAATTTAAAGACCTACAAATGGCATCAAGTCCTACTACTTCTTATCCCCAATCAAGTCATCTTCTTGCCACACCCTATACATATATGTGATTTTTGCGCAACTTAAGACTCAAAAAAAAAAAAAAAAAGAAGCTCATATATTTCCACATGTATAAAGTAGAGGGTCAAGATCTAAGAATAACATATATATAAAAAAAAAAAAAAAACATGTAAAGCATACATGGCATGTCATATGGCAAAACCATAAACATTTCAATCACATGATAACATGATACACAAATATCCTAGAAATGTAAACTCTTCGTCACTTGAAGTGGCAAACAAAATACTTTGATGTACTTAAGAGACATTTAATAATAATTCCTATTTTAAGAAGTTTTTTTGCAACTTTGGAAGCCCTATAAAACCCATTTAATGTATATAAGAGAAGAGAAGCTTTATAAATTATAAATTGATAAAACCATATTCTATTTCTTACATGCAAAAAGAAAAAAGTATGGTTCAGATTGTCAAGTTTGTTTATGTTATGATTATCGTTCTCTCCTCATTTGTTGTTGCAATAAATAGTTACGGTAAACCATTTTTTATCCTTTTCAAATTTTCTTGCTTACTTTTCTACATAAAATTATCATATTTTAATAAGATATTTTCATTCTCTTTTTTCATTACAACAGACTATCTTGAATGTACTACAGACTATGATTGTAGAGAAGAATGGTTGTGCCCGCTAAATATGGTACCAAAGTGTTTTGTTAGTTTTGCTTTAGCCCGCTTCCTCTCAAAAGGCAAATGTTTATGTGTTTGAGTGATAAGCCTAATTGATTCTATTACAAAATATCAAGAGCTATCAATTATTTATTGTATTGGTGTTGAAGTTGATATTTTATATTATTGGAATAGGAATATCTATTAACAATTATCAACAAATAGAACGTTTAATGAGAGATCTTAACAAGTTAAAAAGTAAGATTCAACGTGTTAATTTTGAATGCAGTTTCAAAATTGGGTTGTAAAAGAATAATGATTATGATTGACTCATTTATATATGGGAAATGCTAACCATTGCCCTTGGGGCATTGGTTAAAGTACTAAAATAAGTAAGTTTGCATCGAAAAGTGGTGTAATCATTGCTAAAAAAAAAGTAAAAACTTGTATTTCCAAGACAAAGTTTCCATTAATGGAATCCTTAACCATTGCCCTTAGGGCACTGTTAGCAAGACCCTTTATATATTTCATGAAAATTAATAATGTCGAAATTGTCCATGAAAACAAAAACAATCTACAATTTTTAATGCTTAAAAGTTTATGCTTTGATTTAAAACATTTTTAAATAAGTATTAACTTGAAATTTGAAGTGCTAAAAATGTAAAGCGAAAGAATTTGAAAAGTGCAAAAATGTAAATGAATTTGAAAAGTAAAAAATCACAGAAAACTAAATCGTAGAAAACTTAAATTGCAAGTAAATTACAATAAAGATAAATTTAACATCCAAACTTTTTTATATAGAGAATGCATTTTTTTTTTCTTTTTAAAATCACGGTAAAAGTTTTCTTTCAAAAATATTTTCCAAAAATGATGACCAAAATAAAAGCCACCTTTAACAAATCATTTTTCAACAATTAGTTCTTTTCACAATTCACGGACTTTGTAAAACAAGAGTCGTTACAATAACATTCCTTTATCACAAATAATGTTATAAACAATAGTACTAGCTAGTACAAAAGGAAAAGAAGAAAATAGATAAAACTCTACAACGAAACCCTGAGCTTATCTTGAACTCTAATTGGGATGGCAATAGACGAAAACCTACAAATGACATCAAGTCCAACTACTTCTAATCCCCAACGATGTCATGTCATTGCCACATCGTCAACATATCCATAATTTTCATGTACCTTAAGACTCTAAAAAAAAGGCACCCATATATTTCCACATGTATAAAGTATAGGGTAACAATCTAAGAACAACACGCGCGCGCGCGCACACACACACACAAGTATCAGAGTTGAAAGTGAAAAAGCTTGTGGGTTGAGGTTAATGGTAAAAGTTGAGGCTTCTGAAATGGGTATCAGAGTCTCAAACTCAAAAGCATGTTCAATAACAGCTTCTGATATTGTTCCAGAGTCAGGTTCAAGAACTGTTTCACAGTCAACTTCAATACGTAGAGTTTCCTTTGAGAACAGATACCCAACCAACAACTCATTGGCTAGGATAGCTAGAGGAATGGGCATGTCCAGGACTGTACCAACAAGTACTATTTCCATATGGTTGATTTCAGAAGTTACAGGGACAAATTATGCAAAGTAGAGGTTGAAGGTTGGGTTGACCCGATATAGGTTTATTATAAGTGCTCTATATGTTGTTTTGTTTGAACATAGTTTATGGATAGTTCAACTGTTTCATCTTCTCCCTTTTCTAATTCAAGAATTCCTTTTGAATCACTATCAGATGAAGAAAGGCACCGATGATTCTGTGTCTATAAACTTCATGCTTACTAGTGTGGAAGATGATATAATTTTTTCATACTCTATGCCTAACTCATCAAAGGCTCCATAATTATGCATGGTCTTGATGAGCCTGCTTTGATAGAATAGCTCTAACATCACTCTACCATAGGGAACAAACTTCCTTTTTCCTTTCTTTGATTACCATTGTCCTTCAGATGCTCAAAGATAAGCTATGGAAAGTTGGTCATCCTCTTTATTTCTAATGAGTAAATGATATGCTTGTGATCCCAACTTATCTGATTAGTACTTGAGTCTCTTGGTTGTAGACATCCAAGTATTAATTTGATGAAAAACTTGTAGAATTTGTGCAGATTTGTTGTTCTTCTAGTGTTCTCATTCTTTCCGGGATCTCTTGTTCCTGACATATCTGCTTCATCTACTTCTGTTGCCCCTCAGGAAGGTGAAGTTACAAATTAGCTAGATACTAATGGATGAACTTCGCAGCCTTCGCGGATTTGTGACAACCACGTTTGCAACACTCTCTGCTTGCTTGGATAGTTTGGAGGTTGTTCCGGAGATGATGTGGTGTAGTCTGGTTGCTCAAGGTCTTTTGTTTTATGTCTTTTTTGTGTTTCGTTGAACATTTTATGTTGTGCACTTTGTTTTATGACTTGTTCTTATGTGTACCTTTTGACTTAATTTGGTTTTATATGAATATTTTTATGGTATTCTATTTTACTGGTTATGTATGTTGTGATTGCTTATAGAACTAACCCTATATAGCTTTCTTTTTTCTTTTTGATGATTCTAAAAGAGGGAGAAAGTGTATGTTTGTCTTTGTGTTTATATTATTACATGTCATCCATTTTCAAAACATATGGGGAGATATACAAGGGAAAATGCTAGATATCAAGAATGGATTTTCTTGATGGATTCAAGAATGACATGGCAGAATAATCACCCTTAGATTTCAATCATATTTATTAAAGTTTCATAACATAAAAATACATAACAACCACCACCCCATGATTTCCGGCCAGGCTGAGATTTTATTGGCTAACATTAATTTCGGGACAATTTCTTGATAAAATCTTTCTTGATATATAGCATTGCTCATATACAAGACATGGGAAGTTTCATTGAGCATTAATGTCAAAACGTTATGGTTTGTCATCATAAAAAATGGGGAGATTATGAAGAAGACCGCTCTTTTAAAAACTTGGCTGGGTTTTGATGATAACATAACCATATCATATAATGAAGAAAGGATATGGAGGCATTATGAGACACAAAATGAAGACTTAGACTAGATAGTTAATATATTTGTAAGTGTATCTTTATCTTTGATATATAGCTTTCAACAATTATATAACTTAGAATGACCATAAAATATTTTAAACTCACCACAAATCATTTTGCAAGTTAAATTTATAAGTCTATCATAGTGAAATCCTTCAAGGGATGTGAAGGGAGTGGACTACCCTAGGTTAGAAGGAGAACCACTATAATTTTTGTGTCCTTTTCTCTTCCTTACTTTATTTTTTTGCACAATGTTCATAGCTTTGTCTTAGCTTTTCCAAAAAAACAAACAAAACCTAAACATCTCGTAAATAACTAATAAAATCTTATAACCTAATTTATCCCCCCTCCTCTCTGGTTGCACTCTGAGCTTACAAGGATTTAATGATGATAAAGATGCCATTTCAGATTTTGAGGTTTAGGGTTCTAAAGGGTTGTTTTTGAAAAGAAAGGGTTTTCAGAGAAGGATTGAAAAATTGTAAAGTGTGAGATTGAGAGTGTAAGAAGTGTGTGAATGGTGAGTGGAGTGATTTTAAACCTTTGATATTCACATACTTGATTCGGCACAGTTACACATTAATGACAAATGGAGGCGCGAGAATATAACATTTAAAACCATTAAACATTGTCTAACAACTATTACCCATCAGTTACTACCCATGTTAGAGGCTTCTCAGATATATGGCATATAAGTGGGACAAATGTCAATAAAACAGTTTTAAAACCTTTGCACTTACTTTATATCAGAGCCGCTTAAAATCAAATCTTGCCAGAGTCATAGGTTCTAAGTATCAGAGTCTCATCCTCGTCAAAGGTTATGATCAGAGTTCCTTCTAACTGGCCTCAAACTCTTAACTATTACTAAAAAGGAAGCATCATTCTAGAATAAAATGCATGTTCAGATTTTACTTTATATAGTTAAATCTTTCGCCTGTTAAAGGTTTGGTAAACATATCAACACATTGATGATCAATATAAATGAACTTTATATCTAAAAAACCGTTTTGAACATAATCTTGATAAAGTGGTACTTTATTTCATTGTGCTTAGCTCTTTGAGTGCAGAATAGTATTTTTAGACAAATAGATAGCACCAATATTATCACATTAAATAGGATTTTTGGTTTCACTTATCTGATAATCCTCTAACTAATGAGTCATCTATAACAGTTGTGTGCAACAACTGTCATCTGAAATGTATTATGTTTCTGTTGTAGACAGTGCAATAGGGGTTGTCTTTTACTAGCCTGTGAGATCAAATTTTCACCAATGAATTGACAGTTTCCATTGGTGCTTTTTCTTTCAATTTTGTCTCTAGCATAGTCATCATCACATAGTCCAACTAGCTTATAATCTTGAGATTTCTTATAAAGTAAACCAGGATTAGTGGTTCCCTTCAAATATCTAAATATCTCTTAACATCAGTTGAGTGAGATTCTCTACGATCTGATTGGAATCTTGTACACAAGCATACACTGAGTAAAATATTAGGTCAAGATGTTGCTAGGTAAAGTAGAGAACCTATCATACCTTTGTATACCTTCTGATCTACCTTGCTGCTTGAATCATCTTTGCTACCTTGCTGCTTGAATCATCTTTGCTGAGATTGAGTTGAATGCATTGGTGTAGCCATTAGTTACAATGCACTAAGTTGAACTTCTTCAAAAGCTCCTTGATGTATTTGGACTGATGAACATATACTCCATCTTTGAATTAATTGATTTGAATACCAAGAAAGAACTTCAATTCTCTCATCAATACTCATTTTCATTTTAAACAATTAAAATTTCATTCTCTAATGTCTTTCTGAAGAGAGTTGCGTTAACTTGTCATTTTTTAAAATTATTTATTAAAATAAAGGTACTCAATCTATCATTTCAAGATCTATGAGCTTGCTTCAGCCTATAGAGTGACTTTTTTAAGTTTAAAAACATAATCGGAATGTTTTAAATCTTCAAATACAGGTGGTTGCTTGACATACACTTCTTCAAATATGAAACCATTTAAAAATGCACTCTTAACATTCATTTGAAAAAAAAATGATACCATGATTAACAACATATGCTAACAATAATATAATTGCTTATAGACACATCAACAAAATTTTTAGTATAATCAATACCGTCATGTTGACTATAACCTTGTGTTACTAATCTAGTTTTATATCTTACCACTTCACCTTACTCATTAAGCTTGTTTCTAAACACTCACTTAATTCTAATAATGTTCTTTTGAGGTGGTTTAGCTACCAGATCCTAGACATCATTTCTCTGAAATTGATTCAACTCTTTTTGCATTGCCACAATCCATCCATCATATGATAAAAATTCATCTATAGAAGTTGGTTCAATCATTGAGAGCATTTCCAACATAGAATGTTCATTTCTGAGTGCAGATCTTATCTTTAGAGGGTTGTTCTTGTTTCCAATGATCAGATCTTCTAGATGTGATGAATTATACTTGAATGATCTTCCAGATTGTGTTGCCTTGCCCGAGCCATTATGTGCTTCTTCAAAGTCTTCTTCATCTTATTGAGTATCATAAGGTGCAGCAGTTTCTGAGCTATCAGAAGGGTCAACAAGTTATAATGCATCATATGTTCTTTTTGGTACTGAAGACGTTTCTAGTTTTGCAGTGAGCTTAATTTCTGCAAAACTATCAATTAGCTCTAACATTTGACTGTCAGGATCTTTTAAATCAAACTTGATGTTTATTGATTCTTCAACCATATTAGTTTCAGAATTATACACTTTATATTCCTTTGAGCATTCAGAGTATCCTAAAAACATACCCTTTTAAGCTTTGATATCAAATTTATTTAGATGAACTTTATTGTTTAAGATATAGCATGTACATCTAAACCGGTGAAAATAAGATATGTTGGGTCTTCTTCCTTTGAAGAGATCATATTGTGTTTTGTTCAATATAGGTATGATATAGATTCTGTTTTGAATATAACATGTTGTGTCTACAACTTCTGTCCAAAAATACTTAGCCATACCAGTTTCATGAATCATGGTTTGAGCCATTACTTGTAAAGCTCTATTCCTTCACTCCACAACCCCATTTTGTTGTGGAGTTCTAGGACAAGAAAAATCTTGGAGAATTCCATGTTTTCACAAAAAGTTTCAAATGACTCATTTTCAAATTCTCCACCATGATCACTTCTGATTTTCAAAATTTTCAATGACTTTTCATTTTGTACTTGGGTGCCGAAGTTGTTAAACACATCATATGACTCATCTTTATGCCATATCCATTTTTCATCACTCACTAACAAAAGGCAAACTACTTTCTAATAAGCCAAATCGGAGAAGTTAATTTTATAAACATTGCATTTTCTCTTTCTAATGAAAAATATGGATTTGTTAGTTGGATCGATGACTGTGCAGTTTTCTTATCAACCACTACTTCATAATCACTGTCATATAATTAACTTGCTCAGAAGGTTATATTTTAGTCCATCAACTAACCAAACATTTTCAATATAAGGGGAAGAAGAGTTGTCAATAATATCCAAACCAATTATCTCCTCTTTTTGGTTTCCTCCAAATCCTACATTTCCTCCCTCTTATATACTTAGGGTTTGGAACTTAAGTTTTTCTCCTGTCATGTGTCATGAGCAACCATTGTCCAGGTACCATGACTGAAACTTTGACCTTGCTGCTAAGCATATCTGCAATTGATCGATTACTTGATTTATAATGTTGCTTATGAAATATTTATCTATAAAAATAGGTTTTAATTTGAAAACAAGAAAACATGTGTAAGTAATCAAGTTTGGTGTCATAAGCATTGTTTGTATTAGCCACCTCAAAGTTAAGCGACCACATAAGCATTTTCAACAAAATTGAATGAAAAAGGATAAAAGTGTAACATTTTATGACTTAAACGATCAATTGGTTACAAAAAAACTTTACAGGACTAATTTGTGTCAAACATCTAATTTAAGGACTCTAAAAGGTATTTGACCTAAAAAAAATGCACGGATATGTCTAGTTTCCAACACGAGCTTTTAATCCCATTTAGTGTACATCTCAGATATTATAATCTCCCACAAAGGAAATTTACGAGAAGAAGAAAAAAATTGCAATTCATATTTTTTTTGTTAAGTGAAATTTTATGTGTGTTAGGTTTCAGAGTTTGGTTCCCTAAATTAAGTTCATCAAAGAAAGGCTTTAAAACTCGCTCATAAAACCCTAACAAAGATATTTAGAAATGAGGTTAGATTCAATAGTGTACCAAAAGACGTTTAAACATTGTTTGTTTGAAGACTCAAATAAAACTTTACTGACAGTGAGTAAAAATCATTTTCCTCCAAAACATTCAAGAGACCTTAAAGTTGACAAGATAACTCAAGAAAATTCTTTTTCAACAAAAATATTTTTGAACATATTTTCCACTTAAAACATATTCTCAAACCATTTTTTCAATAACGTTAGGTTATGATTTTCTAACAAATTTTTGACTGAATCTCTTAATATTTTTATCTAATAAATTTAGAAAAATCTATCTTTGTGATGGAAGCCACAATCCTAATATTTTTATCTAATAAATTTAGAAAAAATCTATCTTTGTGATGGGAGCCACAATCCTAATATTTTTATCTAATAAATTTAGAAAAATCTAATCTGCTAAAATCAACCACTCTAATCTAATCTTTTTAGCTAATTAATTTAGAAAAAGAAATTGGTAACCAACTATAGTCCATGACGGATTGATACTTTTTATTACGTTATAGAAATCGTGCACTTGAAGCCTATCATTTTCCCTTTTGTGTCGTGCGAAAAGGTTATAAAATAATGGAAACTTGGAAAATAATAAGAATGAATTTTTAGGATTGGTAAGTTTTTTATGCGACCTCTTCATTAAGCATGCTAAAGGAGCAAACAAAACACTTTGATGTACTTAAGAGACATTTAATAATAATTCTTATTTTAAAAATGTTGTTTGCAACGTCATAAGCCCTAAAACACATTTAATGTATATAAGGAGTGGACGTTATAAAGTGATAAAACCATATTCTATTTCTTACATGCAAATGGGAAAAAGTATGGTTCAGATTCTCAAGTTTGTTTATGTTATAATTATCTTTCTCTTCTCATTTTCAGTTGCAATGAATAATGATGGTAAACCATTTTTTTATCCTTTCCAATTTTTCTTATTTACTTCCTACATAATATTTTCACATTTTAATAAGATCTTTCTATTCTCTTTTTTCATTATAGCAGGCTATTATGAATGTACTACAGATCAAGAATGTAGAGCAGAAGGGTTCTGCCCGGAAAACATGGTAGCAAAGTGTTTGGTTAGTTTTGAATTAGCCCGCTTATTCTCAACAGGCACATGTATATGTGTAGGGGTGTAACGAATCGGTTTGGATCGGTTTTATGTCAAAAAAATGTCTGAACCGATGAAATATTTATCGGTTCGGATTGGATCGGTTTTCACTATTTTTAAAAAAAGAAACCGAACCAAACTAATCGGCTTGGTTCGGTTTGGATTGGTTCGGTTGATCGGTTTGTTTAAAAATACAATTAAAAAAATTCATGTTCTCACAAAAATATTTCATAGAACTTTGTATTTCATATTCACTTTCTAATCTTCACTAAACAATGACATATAACGTGTATAAATTAATGGCATAGAAAATGAACATGGAAAACAATGAAATACAATGAGTATAAATCAATGGCATAGAAAATCAACATGGAAAACAATGAAATAGAGTATAAATCAATGGCATAAACATGATAAAACTAACCAAGAGATGAACGATCTCAGTTTCCGGAATCATGGTTCGAGTCATTTCTTGTAAAGCTTTATTCTTTCTTTCCACAACCTCATTTTGCAATGGAGTTCTGGGACAAGAAATGTCTTAGAGAATTCCATGTTTTTCACAAAAAGTTTCAAATGACTCATTTTTAAATTATCCACCATGATCAGTTATGATTTTCAAAAATTTCAACTCCTTTTCATTTTGTACTTGAGTGCATAAATTGCTAAACATAACATATGACTCGTCTTTAGTTTTGAGGAACTTGACCGAAGTCCATTTGCTATAATCATCAACTATGACTAATCCATATTTCTTTCCACTAATAGAGGCAGTACTTACTTGCCCAAAAAGATCAATGTGAAGAAGTTCCAAGGGTTTGGAGGCTGAGACAATGTTCTTAGATTTAAAAGAAGTTTTAACAATTTTTCCCTTTTGGCATGCTCCACAAAAGCATCTGAGTGATATTTTAAATCTGGTAGGCCTTTGACAGATTTACAGATAAATATTTCATAAACAACATTATAAATCAAGTAATCGATCCGTTACAGATATGTTTTACAACAAGGTCAAAGCTCTAGTCATGGTACCTGTATATTGGCTGCTCACAACACATGACAGAAGAAAAACATAAGTTCCAAACCCTAAATTTGAAAGAGGGAGGAAATGTGGGATTTGGAGGAAACCATAGAGGAAAGATAATTGGTTTGGGGTACTATTGGTAACTCTTCTTCCCCTTCCATTGAAAATGTTTGGTTAGTTGATGGACTAAACCATAATCTTCTGAGCATAAGTCAATTATGTGACAGTGGTTATGAAGTAGTGGTTGATAAGGACAACTGCACAATCATCAATCCAACTGACAAATCCATATTTTTCATTGGAAAGAGAAGATGCAATGGTTATAAAATTAACTTCTCTGATTTGATTGATCAGAAAGTAGTTTGTCTTTTGTCAGTGATTGATGAAAATCGATTATGACATAAGCGTTTAGGACATGCTAGGTGGAGATTAATCTCTAAACTTGGCAAGCTTGGTGTCATAAGCATTGTTTGTACTAGCCACCTCAATGTTAAGCGACCAAATAAGCATTTTTAACAAAATTGGATGAAAAAGGATAACATCGTAAACATTTTATGACTTAAACGATCAATTTGTTACAAAACACTTTAAAGGACTAACTTATGACAAACATCAAATTTAAAGGACTCTAAGAGGTATTTGGCCTAAAAAAAAATGCAACTCTACAAAACTAACGGAGATCTCTAGTTTCCCACACGAGCCTGTAATCCCAACTTAAAAGGTATTCACATTTAATGTACACCTAAGATATTATAATCCCCCACAAAGGAAGTTTACGAGAAGAAGAAAAAAAATGTAATTCATATCTTTTGTTAAGTGAAATTTTATGCGAGTTTGGTTTCAGAGTTTAGGTCCTTGAATTAAGTTCATCAAAAGTGGAAAGGCTTTAAAGCTCATAGAAAAGAGCAACTACAATAGTAGGAAACTAACAAGGATTTTTAGACGGGTCCCACATGTTACGTGTACATGCCCTTTATTTATAATTTTTAAATAAAATTATCTATTAAGAACTCAATGACACCAATGATACTAAACTATAAAAAAAAATCCTTAAATAAGTCCAATAACATATACTTTTAACATGTGCATTTAGAAAATAAACAAAAAAATATTGAAAAGAGAAAGAATGTCGTGAACTTGAGATGATGAAACCAATTTTTATATACTTTTATTCTCTATTCTAATCGTGAGACCTGATAGTTGCTAAAGAGAGATAGTCTATATATAGTTGTAACTAATAGATACCAACATTTTTTCTTCCTCTAATAAAAGTCGGTTGAAGTTTTGTTAAGTAAATAACTCTCCATTAGAGATCCTCTAACTAAGATATTTAGAGATTAGCTATCAATAAAATCCTTACGCCGATATGAGTTGAGTTCATGTCTTTCATAGCCAACTCCTTACAAACCAAACGGAACAAATAAATATAAGTATTTCTTAAAAAAGGTTTGCGTAGAGTCAAAAAGACAGATAAAAGGATCAATCATTCATTATACATGGTGAGACTTAATAATTGTTACATTGAAATTCAATATAATTATATTTAATTCAAATCCATTAACACACTCTTTTCCTCTTGTCTCTTTCGCCTTATTTTCTGCTCAGGTCAGTTCTATTTCTCACTCTTTTCTATCTCTTTATCTCTTCACTTTCAACCTTCAACTTTCTACCATATAATCAAGTTTCAAACTTTAACTCAATGGCTGCATTTACTCCTTTTGGGTACCTCTATTTTCATCTTCTTCTGCTCTCTTCTTATGATTATTATAAGCTAGTTATTATGTCATGTTTGCATATGATTTGGTTCATAAGCTTTTTGCTAAAAGTCATATTAATTGACCAATTATTATAATGAGTCACCATTGTTTAGTAGACACGTTTTTATTTATTCAAAAGGGTCATTGATTTTTATTATTTTCTTAATTAAACAAAATTCTATATTCTAGTTTAGTTTTTATTTTATTTATGGAGATTCCAATTTCCACCCTCAATTATTCTATGCTTTAAAAGACTTTTTTTTGGGATATTTTTATGGCTCTTATGTTATAAGTTTATGTCTTTGATGCAGTTTGATTTGATTTTGTGATTTTCAACAAGTGGGGTTGGATGGAAATTCCTTTTTCTTTTGGGTTCTTGGCTACTCAAAGCAAAGAAATTCAATGGCTGCTGTCTGTGTTTTCTGGTATCATCTTCAGTCTTATTGTAAGTAATATGATTTTTTCATCAATTTGTTACTGAGTTATATGTTGTAAATGGTTCTAAGGATTAAGAAATTAATGAACCAAATTAGAATTTTTATGTCTTTTATCGATGGCGTGTCTGACACGACACCGACACATGTGATCAGAGTCAATTATGTCATTTTCTCAAATTATTAGTAGTAGTTTTTATGGTGGAGGAGCAGAAATGCTGAATATCATTTCAGAAATTGGAAGATGAGTGGTAAATCAAATGGAGGGGTTAACCTAAAGTATGTGAAAAAAATCAATATTTATCAATCATTTATGTAAGTAGGATCGGTTGTTGAGTATGAAATTCATTATGAACTAATTACTGCTAGTCTATAGAATTAGTTATTTTCCTTGTTTTGAATGTAATTTGGAGAGTAGTATTTCTTCATAATGATGATATCTATAATAGGACTCGGTATCATGTGGTTTATGGTGAAAAAGCAAAAAAAGAAGAAAAAATAATCCGTTGGGTGGAAGAGCTTGCATAGCTGTGCATTTTTAACGAAATTACTGGTAAAGGCTTTGTGTGCGGTGGAGGGTCAATTGGGTAGTTTTGGGATATCGATGACAGAAATTACAATTGTGTAAGAGAATGGAATGCTTGCTTTTCTCATTCACATGAATAGAATATATACAGCCCTAGTGTAGCGTTTGGTCAACTATCTAATTACTCTACAGCATAATTACAGGAAACTAATTATAGCTAATTATTACAAAATATTCTATTCTATCAAATTGTGCTTAATCTGGTATAGGAAGAAGTATTTGTTTAATTTTCTGCTGGTTTCTTCAGTTCATAGAAATATGGTTCAGTCTTGCTGTATAGTTTATATTACTCCCAAAAAAGTTTTTCATAAATATTCACACCATTCCTTCAAAAGTAATTTGAACAAAAACTGCTTTACAGTCAGTAAAAGATGTTGTGCATAAATAAGCTGTCTCGTCAATTTAACAATTAAAGATGGTATTTGGCATTAGTGTTTAGTGCATTTTACTACAGCCACATATTTTTTTTTTCTATGCACTTAAAAATTATATTTTGAACTTCAAATGAGTTAGTGAATATTCCTGTATGGCTTTTATATCAGATTGGATTGGTCTTTATAGAAGCCTGTACTGTGCCTGAGTCAGTGTTGTCAAATAGCGGCCCTAAAGCACTATAGCATTGCGAATTTTGATGAATCTGATACGAAAACCACGAACGTTGCTATCCTACTTTTGCTATTAGGGAAATAGCGACTACTATTCCAATTTTTACAAGCTGATATAGCGGCAATAGCAGAAAAAGGAGAATATTAAAATGTTTTTAAAAATAATAAAACTGAACAATCTGCACGTGTGGTCATGTACCAAACGTGACCTATTATAAATATAGAAAAACTGAAAGTTATTGAGTATTACTCCTATATTCATCGTAATACGTAAACCTTTCAGTATGAAAGCTGCGTTTTCCATCATTCCCGTATTTAATTATATGCGGTCTGCCTAATTTTCTATATAATTGTCTTATTTCAACTGCTATGTAGCTTTCGCAATTTGCCCGCAACGCTATTTGCTATTTCACCTGGCGGATTTTGGGCGTTTCTATTTTCCACAATCTGCTATTGATAACACTGCTCTGAGTTTAGTTTTTATTGGTTAAGTCTTGGTCTAGGTAGGATTGAGCTCTGACTATTTGTTTTTGTAGCTTCACTTCCTGAAGTTGTTGTTATTTGAGAGGGAATATTAAGAATGGAGTCAGAGTTTGAACTTTGAACTGTTAGGTTCAGATGGTGTTCTTTCATTTCCTTTTCTAGTTTGTTCTTGTTAAATATTTGTCCAACTTATCTGAATTGGTTGATAATGCTAAAAGAATTCTGGTCATATTAAGTTCACTTTATTTAATTATTGTGAAATTTGATCATTTTTAATGATCTTCTTGAAGGTTTATCAATTGACTGCTGCTTTTAGTTCACGGTTGTTCACCGGATACAGAAAATTGAGCAGTGCTGGGAAAGTTGAATGGAATAACCGGTAATGCCTTTGTATAACGATTTCTGTTTGAATTGATTTTGTCCATAATTGACTTTTATATTAACTTTATTTCATTTTTCAATGCAGAGGATTCTCAACATTCCATGCTTTTTTTGCATCCTTTACTTCATTTTACCTCTTGATCTTATCAGATCTATTCAAGGATGATTCACAGGAAAAGCTTGTTGTTAACAGAACATCTACTTTCTCAGATTCAGTATTATCGGTAAGTTGATAAAGATAAATTTGATTTGCTGAAGTTGATTTTTTAGTTCTTTTTACATGTTAAATAGATTTAGGCTAAAACGGTACGCATGAGAGGGGAGTGATAAACTATGCATGCCTAAAAGGTGATTGTATTATAGTTCTTTTTGACAATGATATTGTTTGCTGATCTTTTTTCTCAAAAAGAAATAGCTTGTAGTGAATATTGAATCAATCATCATGATAAGTTTACCATCAATGGAAGAAGAGATATACAACGTCTTTTTATTCTACAAATAGACCCATCATATGCTAGTGGTGTATTCACAATGTCCCGTTTCTGTTAGATTTCAATCTTCCTGTTTCTTCTTGTTTGATATCTCTTGTCTCTGATATTCTCTTTAGTAACATTATTCTTAGGCATTATGGAAAGAATGATTATATAGTTGGCTTATTTGTTGATTTTTTTCATCATTCTTTGAACAGTTCTCTACAGGTTATTTTCTAACAGATCTGGCTTTTGTTATTTGGAATTTTCCAGCTTTGGGAGGTTTGGAATATGTAAGTCAAAAATATATTAGGGCCTATTTACTTTGTAAAAATGTTTCATATCTTCATTTCTTATTTTCACTTTTAATTATGAAATTTCAACCATGTTTTCATTTACCTGCTTTCAAAGTTTTGTCTAAGAAACAAAGAAAACAATACAAAAGTGTCTCCTTGTTTTCATTTATATCTTGGTTTTGATGATTTGTATAGGAAACAACGAAAACAATAGTCTTTTTTAATCTATTGATTGATTTCAATATTTCCTATACTTCACCAAAAAACCCGGAAACAAAATGAAAACAAGGTGTTATTTTTGTAACTAAGAGTGATACATGAAACAAAAGTAGAAAATGCTTTCTCAAACCAAACTGGTCATCAAGTTGTTTTTATACATATTTATATATTTGCAGATTGTTTGCTTTCATGATACATTGAACTCCACATCTTAGTTATGCTAACTAACTTCATTATTTAAGGTTCTACACCATGGGCTATCGTTGTTTTCAATTATCCAATCTTTGCTAAGTGGTCAAGCACATATCTACATATTAATGGTTCTTTTCACCGAGGGCACAACTCCTTTTGTAAATCTAAGATGGTAAATTTGTTGTAAAGACATTTATTTGCTTGCTTGCTTGTACTCTTTGCAACATTGATTCATTACTTTCATATACAGGTACTTGGACACCACCGGTCTTAAGAGCTCAAAACTTTACATCTGGAATGGTGTTGCATTGTTCTTCGGGTGGTTGGTACTGTCTATTATACTCTTGGTTTCAATTCTAATTCCATTGTAGTACCTGAAGAAGTTGCTTATGTTATGGTCATGCTTTTATTTTGGTACTATCTTCATTTAGTTTTCTCTTCTGGTTATGAATGAGCTATGTTTTGGAAAAAGATGCAAGTTGCAATAGTGACAAAGATAATTAAAAAAGGATTATCAAAAGGGTTCTGACAAAATGAATACCGCGTGCTGTATGATAAATTGATGATGTTAGAATTGTATGACTATCTCATATTCTCATCCAGTAAGAAACATAGGCAGTGTTTGGTAGAAAGGTTAGAACACGAGAAAACAGTTCACCAGTCAGGTTTGTACGGCGCAAGTTAAAATCAGGAGTTAAAGTACAAAATGCTGGTTCTCGACACATGCATGCTTTGAATGCTGTAGAAATTTGCTTTTAAACTACATATTTTGAGATTGAGTCTTTTGATGTATGGAATGTTTTACTCCTTTATGTTTTTCATTGACAACTGGTTTTTGGAAATCAAAATTTTGATATTAAATACGATGCCATTTGGTTTTTGTGTGTATTTTTGAAATACATGTAACTTTTAGAAGATAAAAAGTAAGAGAGATAGAGATAATCGCACACGGTTTATGTATTTTGATTTCAAATAACACAACTGTTTTCATTTATCCTGCAGGTAGCAAGGATTTTCCTGTTCATGTTTTTGTTTACACATATGTGGACCCATTTTGACGAGGTCTGCATGCTTTCTTTGATTCCTCATCACATATATACTTAACAGTTTCCCTATGATTGTAATCTAGTGAATAAGTCTAAACTTTTTCTCCCTTACTTCAGGTGAAGCAGGTCTTCCCAATGGGTTTCTACAGCTTACTGGTGGTGCCTCCTGTGTTATCAGTGATGAATTTATTTTGGTTCTGGAAGATTGCCAAGGGTATGGTCAAAACTCTTTCAAAAGCAAAACATAGCAAGTGATGATTCCACCACATTTCCTGCTACTTGATGATCGATCAAACGGTCATCGTGTTGCCTCAGTACAGTTGCAATCAACAATTTTTCTTTTCACTTACAAAATATAATACTTGTAAGGTAAGATTCAGTAGAATTGTATATTTGGCCTTACTGAATTGAATAATTTTTATTTTCATGATTAAATTTATTCTTCAGTATATTCTAAAAATTGTCAGCATCAAATGAGTGGTAGTCACTTGATAGGGATGAACATAATTACAGGGACCAAAAGCAAACAAATAATATATTATAGAGGCAAAAAATGAAAAGAAAAAAGAAGATAATATTTTTCAGTTTTCAACTTAATAGCATCCACAAGACCACAAGTATAACATCATTCTAAATAATGTATTTTGGGTGCAAATAAAAATGTATTTTCTTTCTATCTTATTATGCTTTTCTATAGTATAGATTTTCCTAAATTCGTTTTCTTTATCTTTATTGTCAACACTTCTCACAAAATATCTTCTAACCTTAAATCTCCAGTACATATTTTCTTGTAGTTCATTGATAACAAAACCTCAACAACTTACTGAACACATTTTGTTTAGAATACTTTCTTTTGTTGAAAGCACTAGATGATGGGTGCAGCCCTCTTGTAACATATGGAACTCATCCACATTGGTTGGTTGCTCATCCAGCCCCTTCTAAATGCAGCATTCTACCGGAAGCGAGCTTTCAGTAGTGTATTAAGGGGACGAGATGAGCAAGCAATCACCTCTACATTGAGCTTGAAAGTCACGGTGAAAAAAAAAAGTTTGTCGCATTTGAGCAAGCTCGGTGAAAATCACCTATACATTGAGCAAGCAATCACTCTCTATTTCATAATATTTGTCGTATTTCAAAAAAAAATGTGACAAAAAGCGCATTGTTTCAATTTTTAAAATAGTTTTAATTGATTTTTTTTGTCTTCTAACTGCACCACCTAATTATTACTATGTTTCTCTCTTGAGCTATTATTTTTCATTTTACGTTTATGATAGTGACAATGCATATCAACTGTTAATGAAGATAATTTAATAAAAATTAGTATATGCTTTTGGTCTCTTTTACGTTTATGATAAATAAATTAAATCACGAAATGAAATGAGGCGAACGAATACCCCTTTACATGGTAGTGGAAGTAGGATGTGTTGAACTAGACTTTATAAAACATAAACCTGGTTTGTCAATCAAAATCTAAACTTTTGAAAGTGTAATATGATATCTTAGTATGTTTAGGAGCCTATTTCATATTAACGTATTTAAATATGACATTTTAGAAAATTTACTCAAATTTTCTTTGAAAGAAGTATATATATTTTTTTTGTGGTGTATGGAGTTCGAACCCCGGACCTTGCATATATTTGAGTATATATGATTTTTTTTTTGTTGAAAGAAGTATATATTTTTTTTTTGTGGTGTATGAAGTTCGAATCCCGGACCTTGCATATATTATGCATTGTCTTTACCAACTGAGTTAAGCTCACGGAGATTTTGAAAGAAGTATATATGATATCATATATCAATTCTAGATTTTAAATAGTACATTTAAATATGAAAAAAATTAATGTAGACTAATACATAGATCTAAAAAGATTTGTTTACAGCTAGTAGCATAATTTTTTCAGTTAAATAAACTTTTAAAAGAAAAAAACCTTAGCTTTATCTTAATTAAGAAAAGGCCTAACCTGGTATGTAAGCTAGACTGTAGGATCCAGTCGACCATCGTGACATATTCCCACATCTACCCTTTACAAACCAGCTATAGGATAAAGCTTTTGGCAGAATAAAATAAAACTAGGATAAAGCTTAAAGAAGAAAAGTAATACTCCACTACTACCCGATCAAAAGAATGAGAACAGTTTCAGTTTCCCCTCAAAAAAGAGAATACCCCAAAAAAGAATGAGAACATTTTTTTTTTGTTGACTGAATGAGAACAATGTTTCTTCTTATTTTTTATTTTTGAAAGGGAGAACAATGTTTCTTATTAGCCAAACAACCCACACAACAATTTATATGTCAAAGATACGAATATCTACAATTTTCCAATTCGGAAGCTGAAGAAGGCACATACCTGATTAAGGCTTTTGACCACTTTGATGGCGAGTTCTTTGATTAATCATCATTGATTAATCACATATATAAGAAAAATGACTCATATATCTAATCCATTAATTATTTGACGGAGATGATGGTTTTTTTTTTTTTAATCAAAACAACAAAATTTATTAAGCTAACAACCCAAACAAGTTGCACCGGCCGAGTGCCAGAAGCATAAACATACAAGCAAGGCAATATTGATGACAACCTTAATAAAAAAAACACATATATCTAATACCTTAAAATTTAATTATTTTAAAACACATGATTTACTATTGTCTTAAAAGATTAGTAGAGAATGTTATTAAGACTTTACACGTGGGACATGAGACGAAGCGAGACAACAAAAAAGACCAAATAAAAGTAGCAGGCGGTGTAGTATTTTCGCGTCGTCGACGTGGGTGGTCAATTCAATTCAATTCAATCCCTAGGTGGGACCCACCCACGTGCTTACACACGGAGTATCCCCGTTAATTACAAAGCCGTTAACTACCATTAATGGTATATTGGCATGCATAGATAGTGCCCCACTAACCCCCCACTAACTAAACTAGAAAGTAACGGCACTAAAATAAACTCCGTCACCGTTAACCTCCCCAATCTCTTTCCTACACCCTTCTTCTCCTTTTTCTCTCTCTTTTAGTTTTCTATTGCTATAAAAGCACCACAGAGAATGAATTCTTCTTCTTTCTTTTTCCTTTTCCAAGAGTTTTCGATTTTCACCCTCATTACATTACTGGGTCAGTGTTAATTTTCTGGGTTCTTAACCATTTCACATAAAGTTTCTACTTTTATCTTCTTTTTTTTGTTGTGTGAAAAAAATGTGGGGTAGGTGGTGTTGTTCATCTGGTGCAGGTTTTAGATCATTGACAAAAAGGGTTTCTTCCATTGTTAATCTAACACATGGTTTTGATGAAAAGGTTCAATCTTTTGGTTCACCATTGTTAGGTTTAAGGAGTGTTGTTACAGTGACACATGGTGGTGGAAGGGGAAAAGGGTTTGGTTATTTTTCAGTTATGTTGAACCAGATGAAAAGGGGTTTATCATCATCATCTTCAAATGTGGTTGGTGATGGTGGTAATGGTAATGATAATGGGAGAGAAAATACTATATCATCTTCTGAGGCTAAGAAGCTTATGAGATTGGTGAATGTGGAATCACTTAAGATGGAACTTGGTATGGGAGGGAAAGAAATTATTTCCTATTTTGAACTTCTTCAAGCTTGTGAAAGTAGTGGTATTGCTAGGAATCAAGATGAGGCTGCAAAATTTGCTAAGGTTCTTGATGATGCTGGGGTTGTTCTTCTCTTTAGGGATAAGGTTTATCTGCATCCTGATAAGGTGAGCTTTAGTTTTTTCAATGGCCATTTTTTCATCGTTTTGTTCTCTAGTTAGAATTTTGTTTGTTTACTTGTTTGTTTGGAATATATGAATAGAATTTGTTCTTGTTGTAGGGCTCATGAAAAGCATTACAAGATCTAAGTCTATTTCTCATCAATAACTATAGTAGATATCATTTTATTGTTTCCTTTCATGCTTTTCATGTGAGAGGGTCCATTATGGCCCTTATGTTTCACATTCCTTTTTCAGTTGGGACTTATTATTGCAACAATTGAATTGACATTGGTCAATCTCAATATCTTTGGGACCAAACATGTTTGAAGTTTTTCAACCTTAAACAAAACATTTAATTTCATGGTTGGATCATGTAGGACATTGTGTAAAAGGGTTTGGATGTCACTACATTCATTACAAAAAAAGGTTAAAAGTTGTGATAATTTCATGAATCGCCCTTTTGGCTTAACTCCATGATTAACTTACAGGAATCATTCTGTTTTCAGCTTTTTTATTTTTTCATCAATGACAAATATACAGGAATTTGGTTTGAATATTCACATGGAATTTCATAGCGGCCAACCTTATTATATCTTTCATGGTAATTATTAATTATAAGTAGTAGAGTGGATCGAGTCTCGAAACACATAATGTTTCCTGGTTAATTCAGTGGAAATTTTTATTTGACAAGCTTGAATGTGTTTCATTGTGTTGAGGAGAATGAAAGTACTATATGACACTACAAACTTTTTGTGTCGTTCTTCTCTTCCTGTTTGCTTTCTTCGCACGCTCAACCTCACATTATCAATTATCATACTCTCGAGTCTGGTTTTTGGTTTTGAAATTTTAGAGCATTACTTTATACTGATGAAATGGATTCTCTCATGTGCAACACATGAGACATTAAGATAAACTGATAAAGTGAATTTGAATGGTGCTAGATGTCAGTGTCACTTTATCCTCATGTTAAATTACAATTGAGAGACAGGGTAGCTGCCTATGTGGCTGCTTTAATCTTCAAAACTACATGTGTTTCTTTATGGTATGTTCGGTAAGTAGTCTAACATGTATTTGCAGGGTAGCTGCCTGGTCTAGTACAAATGTTCAATACATACTCTCTGTTAAGTCCTAGACATTGTTTGGATAGAATCTTATTTGCCTGATCAGAATTTTGTTGCTGTTATACACTGCAACGAAGTTCTATTGTCTGTTTTAATGTGTGCATGTTTCTAAATTCACTGGTTCTGTTTGTTTGGCTGTTTTCTGTGTTTAGGTGGTGGATTTGATTCGAAGAGCCGTTCCATTGGCACTGACTTCTGACGATGATCCTATGAGGGAGGAGTTAATGAAACTACAAGAGAAGAAAAAGGAAATTGATTTGTTGGCACATAAACAGGTGCGACGCGTCCTTTGGTCTGGACTAGGATTCGGTGTAATTACTGTCGGCCTCTTCTTCCGGCTAACATTCTGGGAGTTTTCATGGGACGTAATGGAACCTATTGCGTTTTTTGTGACCACAACCGGGTTAGTTACAGGCTACGCTTACTTCTTATTCACTTCAAGAGACCCTACTTACCAAGACTTGTTGAAGAGGCTTTTTCTTAGAAGACAGAGGAAGCTTTGTCAGAAACAGAATTTTGATGTTGAGAGATTCATGGAGCTCCAGTGCAAGTGTAAAACACATCTACATTCTCGCAGTGTTTTGAAAAATAGTATAGGGGTTGATGTTGATCTTGAAGATGCTTTACATAGAGATTAACATTTTGACTGAGATAACCTTGTCCCCACTGCTTGTTTTAACATTAGTGGGAGAATGTTCAATCTAACTGTAGCTTTGGCTAATTATACACACATTTCCTTCATTTTCACGACCATGCCTATAACCATATATGCAAACATACTTTTTCTTCTATTTGTTGTTTTTTGGCCAAGAGTTATTCATTTAAGTCATTTATATTTCCTTTAATTTTTTTCTTGTTTTGAAATAAGAGTCTTAAAAATGGTTATAAAGCAGTATGTGGCTCTTTAATGATTTCCTAAAAAAATAAATGAAATTGCATTTATAGGCAATAACATACGTAAAAGCATTTTTCTTGAAAAAAAGAACTTACATAAAAACATTGATATTTTCATAAAATACTGTGTACTGTTACAATTATTTTTAATGAACAGTTGTAAAAATTTAAGGTCAAATTTATTATTATACTCTTTTTAGGGGATTTTTTTTATTTCATTTTTATCAAGTTAGTTCTTTTTTCGTCAAAAAAAAAAATTCAAGTTAGTTATTTTAATCCATAAATTTTTGTATTGTTAGCCTTTAAACCACACTTCGTTACAAAAAAGTTTATATGTCCGTTAAATACCTAAATTTGAGCAAGTCAAGATTCACATAATTCTAAATGTGATGTTTTGGTCAACATGTCACAAACTTTCAACATTGTAATTACTGGACAAAGAGAAATAAATTGCAACAATTCTAGATGATGGACGGCAAATATAAGTAATAGTCTAACTAGTACCCCGGTTTAAGGAAACAAAAAAAATGTAAATTTTATATTTTTTTTTGAAAGAATGTAAATTTTATATTGAAAACAATATTTCTACACTTTTAATTATTTAATTAAAAAAGTTTAAATAAATTTTTATTATATTTGTTTCCTTAACTAATGTTCCAGGGACATTAGTTAGCATTTTCCTATAACTATAGTAAAATAAAAATCTTGACACCTGGGATCCTTAAACCCAACGTTATTGCCGCATCATACCTTTATCACCCATACAAGCTTTATTTTATTTTATTTTTTTTTTTTTGAGGGAAACAAGCTTTATTTTATGGATTGTGGTTTTTTTTTTTTTTTGAATAAATTTTATGGATTGTGGTTAAAATGCTAATAATGCAAACATATATCGACTAAAAGGAATACCTTGGTATACAAAAAAAAAAAAAAACTCAAAGATCAAATTTGTTATGAATCTCTAACTTAAGGACCACAAAATATATTTGACTTAAATATTTAAAAATTACAAAAAATAGTCAAGTTGATTTTTGGTTGTCAATTACAATGTTGAACTTTAATTTCTAAGAGATTGGAGAAATTAAATCCTTGCAGTGCTATTACCTCCGAAAAAAGAGGCAAAAATTGAGAGCTTAAGCAACTCAAATTAAGTTCACTAAAAACAGTAAGCCAATTTAAAAAGAAATTTCTTACTTAGGGCACTGATCAGCAACATAAAGAAAGTTGCTCTCTTTCTTCAAAACTCTGGTTAAGCAATCATTTAAACTCATAGTTCACCAAACATTTTAGTGACAATGCAAGAGACTACTGAAAACAGCACTTTCTACAAAGTATGGTTAAAGCAAGCCCTATGGATCAAGTTCTTTACATAGCCCTGTACATATTACCTTTCTTATATATCAAAAAGTCACACTCAAGGGAATTTAGCAGTTCAACAATGGATTCTTCATTGGATCCATTGAAGTGCTCCAAAATATCAGTCAAAGTAGCCTGAAACCAATTAACCACACATTTTATGACCACAAAACAAAGGATATAAACAGATATCATAAAGCTTTTAATCTGAAATATAAACAAAATGTTCTCACTAACCCCTGAATCAAAGTTCTTCAGCCACTCTACAATAGAACTCTCTGTAGCTTTCAACTTAATCAAATTCAATTCCTCTGTTTCACTGACTTTTAGACGTTTGCTTGTGAATTCCTCCTCACAGGATAATGGAAGCTTCTGTACTTGGCAACCATTCATAGGTCCAGAAGGTGCTACTTCATCAATTTCCATCGTGCTTTCGGTAGAAATGTCAGCTTCAACATGACTTTCCAGGTTGCGTGTTTCTAAAGGAGGCTCTGACAAATTTGATGCATTGTTTACAGCTTCACCATCTTTCACAGACTGGTGACCTTCAGATTGAGGGCTTTCTAAGGATATTCCACAGGTTCGCATTGTCAAGTAAGCCTTGATGTGCGGATACGTTATCTGCACCATGAAAAATTATTCAATCTCAACCTCATCGAGTAATATATCCAAAAACAGAAAGTTGTCACATGGAGGGCAGAGCTGTAGATTGAAATGCATTGGCCATATTTGCACATCAATGATCAAGAGATGAACTAAAATCATTTAAGGCCATAGATTTATACTCACTTCTTCTGGCAATTCATTTTTTATTGGCTTCAACTTATCAGCAGATCCAACTTTTACAATAGCAGCCTGAATAGCTGATATGTAATCTTGTTTCAGTCCTATCGCCTCACAGAATCTAGGCCAATCAAACGGCAATCCTTCTTGGGCAGCATCCAGTAGATACTGAGCAACAGTTTGTTCTTGTATAGGAGCTGATCTACCAGGAAAGTTCTGAGATTACAAACGGGGGGAAAAGGAAGAAGTTATTATATATTAAAACATGTAAAGCATATATGTTTAACAGTAAGAACAGATTAGCAAGACATACAGCAATCTTCTGAAGAGAAAGACCTTCTTCGTGCCACATTTTCCATGCATCAAACTTCGCTCCTGACAACTTCGTTGATTTGTTGGTTACTATCGGAGATACTTTCCGTACTTCACTAGTTTGAATGCTTGGTACACCATCCAATGATAGGTTTAATTCTCGTGATAGTTTCTGAATAGCTTGAATAAAATAGTCTCCATATCTTGTTACTAGGTGCTGTACAAAATGATTCAGAGCTTTTAGTATTTCAAATGACAGAAATGATAAGATGCCTTTTTTTGCTGCAATTATATCAAGACATATTAAGACTAGTTTCCATCTTTCTTGGTTATTATCATGATTTGTTTCCTTATTTAATTATATAGAATTGTATTAGCAAAAATATGGGTTATTGCATAGTCTTTTTGTATCATCAAAATTATAATCATCAACCGTAGAAAACGACGTTCTTAAGTCAGTTCTTTATTCTTTTTCTTCTCTCTTTATCAAAAACCCTATAACTTCAGCGTACCTGATTCACACCATCAATGAGTGCTAGCCTTGCTTTTGAAGATGGTCTTGTCAAAGCAATTTTTTTGATTGTTTGATCACCACATAGAGCATATCTACAAAGGTATAACAGCTTCATGAAGAAATTATGGATCAAAGAAACTTTAAGTAGGACTGGCTCTTTTGAAGGAGTTAAAAGATAAAATAAAACTTACGGAGCTGTTCCGACACTTCTTGCAAGCTTTAATCTTTCTTCTAAAAGCATTTGGTAGAGCTGTCCCTCAGCCTGAGTAGAGAAGGACAACGCAAAGATTTAGATTAACATATGCCAGTGTTTTGGAAACAAATACATATGACTAATGTTTCTTAAAAACAAAATAAATCAAAAACAGTATGACTGGTGTCCACTTATTCAAGAAACTTCATGAATGTGCATAGCATGGATTGCATGAGTTTTGATCCATGGTGAACCCACTTCTAATAACCGGATATATTATAAATAATAACAAAAAGTTATTATTCCATAATATATCAATGGTTATTAGAAATTGGTCAGTGGTAGGCCAAAACTCATGTAGCCCATACAATTATACTCTCCCAAGCTTCATTGAGGAGAAAAGAAGTTGAAAAAACAGAACACTACTCATTACAACCTCCGAGAAACCTTCTGATCCTGAAGTGGGCAAAATTTTGAATTCTTCTCTGCTTCTATTTTCCTCCTCTTCAAGCTCACCAACCAATGGCAAAACCAAAGGAGGTTGATAGTCTGGTCTACAAGAGGCCAAAAATTTCTCTCCTTTTGAACTGACACTGGTTCATGAAAGAACAAGGTTTATGTTGGATTGTAGTTTTGGTTACGAAACATTACATATACAATGAAACTAAAGGCACATATAGTAGATGGGTTTTGACATTGGAAAACTAATAACAGCAATGAAGTAAAAAGGCTTCAAATGATTGCTGTGATGTATCCCGGCCTACCTTATAAGTCTGAACGTGTCACGGACAACCTCCTTCAAATAACCTGTTAACCATTAGGAGAAAATCATAGTTTGATCTCACAATTTTCTTGAAATTAAATTTACTGTATAAAATATATATTTTTTGTGTAAATTGCGAAGTATGGCATAAGTAAATCTGCTGCAGCAAGAAATACACTTAATTTACCAAATAAATAACAAGATATATGCATGAATAACTGATTGCATTTAAAAATATGCTAATTATTATTCTTTTCAAACCTTTTTTTTCTTAGTATATAGATCATATGTTGATACTGCAACAAGGTAAAAAATTCTGCTCGACAGTTTTTTTTTTAAAGAAATTCTGCTTGACAGTAGTAAGAAGGCAACTTATTCTCTCATTGGAATAAATGGAAATCAAAGGAGGAAATATGAATATAAAGGGGTCTAGCAGAAAAACAGAAACTATTTCATCCATGGTTCTCACTATTGTAACATAGTGCTTCCAATCTAATCATGCATTACTTCCCTCCAGTCTCAAATATAAGCAACAAAAAAGTTCTCTTTGATGGTCTTAAATATAAGCAAATGTTAACTACTTCAATATATTAGTTAATGCTGTTATTCCTAAATTAACCTTCAATTGATTAAGACTTTTTTCAAATAAAGTTTTTATTCTCATGGATCAAGTTCCATGAGGGGTAATTTGGAAAAAATAATTTTCTTATTATTGAGAAAATTAAATGACACTAACTACTTTTCTTAAGGGGTGTGAAGTTAGTTTTCTTTTTTTGCTTATTCATGAGACCCGGAGGGAGTAGTTTCTAAAATCAGGAAGTAATTTGTGTACTATACTACTTTTACATCATGCTCACGACCATATAAAATGACTAACAAACGGTGAACAAGAAAATAAAACTTCAACTACAAGGTTGAATAGAAAGTGGGAAGCATGATTTCATTATCTCAAGCTAACAAAACCATATGGGCTTCACAATGGTTATATCCAAAAATTAAGCGCTGTTTGTTTTAGATTTCTGGTTCCCCCAACAGCATAATAGACATTCTCTATTTCTGAGGTGTTTGCTTCGAAAAGGTTTTTTTTTTTTTTTTGCTTGTACGGAAATCCATTTCGAGTGTTGAACAAACATGCACTTAATAGTTCAAATTATGTAGGGGTGTTCAAAATATTCAGTTAACTGAACCAAACTACTAACTGAACTGTATTGAACCATTTTTTAACTGAACCATTTTTTAAATACCAATTTAAGTTCAGTTTAAAACCAGTTTCTGAACCGGTTTAAGTTTATGACCCGTTTTTTCTAAATATCACAAAAACAACCTCTGAAGCCCAAATTCATTTTGTTTCATACAAAACGAAGCTCAAAATGGGTTTTTTTACCATTGTCACTGAAAAATGGGTTTTTTTAAAAAACAATGACTAAAATCTGGTTTAAAAACCAGTTCAAGAATAATCTGGTTCAAAAACTGGTCAAAAATAAGCAAACCGGTTTGAAATAAATAAACCGGTTCAAAACTGTAAACCGGTTCTGAACCGGTTCTAAACCGAACTGGAACTGGTTTGAAAAATTAACCAGTTTTTTTTAAAGTGGTTTTAAAAACTGAATTGTATCCATTAATGTGGTTCGGTTCCAACGCAGTTTAGAACCATGAACACCCCTAAAATTATGAAGAAAATAAAGAGATTATTTAGAATGCAGTAGTAAATGCAATTGCTCAACAGAGTTCAACTAAGCAGAGCAAGATCATCAATTGACGGAACAGTTTGATCATAAGCTATAACTGCAACTAAGTAAATAATTTCAATTTAAAATACCTAGGGAAATTAATTGATGTCCGAGTGCCTTCCACCAATTTGCTTGGTATGTTTTACCAAGTCCATGAAGTGGAAGCTTGTCATACTGAGCATCCATTATTTTCTTTGCCTACAAAACACAAGTAAATAAAACTATCAACAGTTGGAAGGTAAGTGAGGAAATTTAAAGGCAACAATCAAGGTTGAACGAAAACCTAAATTAAAAACCCTAGTGATACTTACACTTCTAGTGTACATCAACTAGCATGACAAAGCAGTAACCTACAATGCCACACAAAGCAGTAACCTACAATGCCACATCTGAATATGCTTTTAATGTACATCCGCTAGATAAAAGATCTATTTGTTAAGGATTTGAATATGGTCATATATAATGCCATATGTAAATCAATAAGCTCTTCGGCTTCAACTGACATTAAGAATAACCGGAAATAGGATTTATAGTTTTTTGCACCCCATATCATGTGATTATGAGCTAAGACAGACTTTTTGTGCAGGTGGAATAATTTAACTCTCCATTTAAATAGGATTTATAGTTTCATTATATTGTAATGTTTTCAGAGGATCATTTCCGAAATTAAGTCATCAAGTATTAGTTTTGAGCAACTTCACTTGGCAGGTTATTATATAAATAGAGTAATGTTAACAACACTCTCTTTTGAACACCCTCTCTAATACTCACTCTCTTATTGGTTTAAATCATTGTGGGTCTACACTTTGAAACTTGAACCCGCACAAAATGGTGGGACATACATTGATTTCATCCGATAAAAGAGTGAGTGCTAGAGAGAGTGTTGAAAAGTGAGTGTTGCTAGCATTCCTCATATAAATAAATATATAGTAAGGGGAAAGTATCCTCCTGTACTAAGTGAAATAGAACTTCTATCGGTGGATGCAATATAAATTTCCATGGTGATTTCTCTTTCGTGAATTCTTTTTAGTGCAACGTTACATTTAAATGGAGAGTAAAATCCAACCCAAAGAAAAGATGACATAAGAAATAAAGAATATACTATGTAATGAATAATGTAAGGTTTTTTTGTGTGAATGAAACACAACGATAATATGCTAATAGACAAATTGAGAGTGCATAATGAAAAGTGCAAGAAACTAATGCCACCATTAAAAAGAACTAAAAATCAAGCAAATTACATTTAAAAGAGATAATGAAAAATTTCCTAGTTTTAATTTTGAACAACTTACTCGAGAACCACGCAGGATATCAATCGGCATATTAAGGCCCCATCTGCCGTTGCATGAATGAATGCAAGCCATTAGAAGAAATGCTTCTCTTGACAAGTCACGCTGCTGCTTCAAGACTTTGCAGTTATCACAGTTCCCTACAAACAAGATTTAAAAGAAACTGAAACATGGAGTAAATCGAAAAAGATAAGCTTTTATCCCACGTAAGATTACTACTGGATTTTGTCAACTCCAAAAATTAGTTGATATATTTATAGAGGGCTTCAAGTTAACTTTAATTGCAACAACTTTGGAGCATAGGCTCTAAATTGAGAGAGTGCTAGAATTAAGCACATTGTTCCCTAATTCTATAAAGCCAACAAAATAACATAAGGTTATAATATAAGCTTAAGTTCTTATTTTATAACAGTACAGTTGAATTTAAGGATCTAAGTGAAAGGCTTACCACATCTTTCAGCTGAAATTTTTTCCCCGAAGTGTTCAAGCAAGAACTTTCTTCTGCAAGTTGCCGACAAACAATATTGTTGGGCAGCCAGCAATGACTCCATCACAGCTCTTTTTTGGTTTTCCTGTTATATTGGAGACCCAAAAGCATAATTAAGACAATAGGGACAACTCATACAAGGGAAATATGCATATGGGGTCAGCAAGTTCAAAGCTCACAACCACAAAATTCATCAACCAAACATCCTTTTTCCTAAATACAAATATGTATACCGATTTTAAGTCTGCAGCATAAAAATCTCCCTTTGCAAAGTCACTTCTTGTGTAGTAAAGCCAACAAACAGAAGCTATACCATCTCTACCACATCGACCACTTTCCTGGTAGTAAGACTCTAGATTCTTAGGGCAGCCATAGTGAATCACTTTTCTTATATTCGGTTTATCTATGCCCATGCCAAAGGCAATTGTGGCCACCATGATTTGTATTTCATCTCTAACAAATAATCTGCAAGAAATTAACATATAGTCGGTTAGGCTTCAAATGCATCAAGCATCTTCAACAAGAACGAGAGAGGGGGAAGGAGCATGCTCTGCTCCCACAATGATTAAAGGCAAAACTTGATTTCATATTCTTAAAATATACAAGACAAAATACTCACCTATGAGACTCCTCCCGTGATTTTCCATCCATTTGGCCATGGTACATTCCAGCATTAATACCTACTTCCGTAAGTGACTTGTAAATCTATAAAAAAATATCATATCAATAAAATATTAACACAAGTGGACAGTGATACGACAGCATGTTAACACTCTTTTGGGTTTCACTTGTAACATATCTAGTGCATTACCTGTTCTACATCTTTGATTGTTGTGCAGTAAATTATAGTTGAACAACCATTAGCAACTTCTTTTGAAACTTCCTCCACAAGCTCATCAATAAAAGATTGTCCACGGTTAAATTGTTTGACACCATAGAAAAGATTTGGGCGATCAAATGAACCAACTACAACGTAAGGATTATTCATCTTCAGGGAATTGGTGATGTCAAACCGAACCCTGGCAATATGGTACAGGTATAAAGTTTATCTCATTACTCTAATTCACTAAATATAGTTACAAAATATTATTAAAGAAAAAAAAAATCATGAAGCACTGCAATGTAACTAGAAAAGGCATCACATAAATTCATTGAACAAATTTTGAATGTAGAAATATCAATATATCTAATTCTTTCTTATAGTAACACATGATTACATGGAATGGAGTTAGCACACAAGCAATGGACATCACTTTCCCTTAATGAAATGTTGTCAAGGAGAAATAGAAAGCAACAACCAACAGTGTACAGTACAGGGGATATACTACTGGAATTTTTTATCAGTAAAGATTTAAGTCAAAAGTATCTTAGAACAAGACCTAGAGCTGCCTAACCCTATCCTCTAAAAAGAGTTTAACAAAAATGACAAAGCATCCGAGAGAAGGAGTGTTTCTCTCAATAAATTAAACCAATGGATATCAGAACTCTACATTCTTAACTTAGCTAAACTAATCCTCACTTGTTCATTTGTGTTTTGATTTTCAAAATAAGTTTCTGCCCTAGTAATCTACCCATAGGATCATCTCAATTGAAGGATGGAAAATACGCCTTAAATGTCAAACAGTATCCATCATGTCACGATGTCAGTGTTCAAATCAATAAAAATCAGTTGTAGAGTAAATATATACAAAGTAGGCACAAAATGTGGACAAAACTATTATAGAAAACAGCAATGATATGCTTCACTAACAGCCAAAACAAAAAATGCTTACTTTTCTGTAGCAGTTGCAGTTAGACCAACATAGGGAACATCTAACAGAACGCCACGTAACTTGTCTAACTGCTTGTATTCCACCCTAAAGTCATGCCCCCATTCCGATATACAATGTGCTTCATCAACGGCAAAAAGACTAATTCCTTCTTTTAGCAAGTTGGACCAGAAACTGCATAAATGACATAAGTTTAACATCAGATCATAATTAGATAACGCACAGTGTGGACTAAGATCAATGATCTAATCCTGAAAAGATACCACCAACTAGCAATTATAGTGAATCATTGGATTCATACATCAACAGAAATGTCATTATGTCATTGTAGAATACACACGTCCATGTGCATGTGTCAAAAGGGATGAACAAAAACAGGAAAACAAGAAAGGATATTCATGCCCGATAACCTCCTGGTTTAAAAACTTCAGCTCCAACAACTAATAAACTCAAAGCACTATGGTCCCTCATTTCTTTGAAAAAAGAGCATTTATTGATAAAATAAGGAAAACAATTCTACTTTAGTCTGATATGATTTTGCAGCTTAACCATTTTCTAGAGTAATTACTGACACTTCGCTCTATCGATAAGCTATATTATTTGTAATTATCCACCCAAGATAAGGTCATAAACTATACAGAAGAAGCTTATGCATAACTTTATTCCATAGCATACCTGGTAGGAATTGTGCATGCCTTCTCAGGAGTCATGAACAGAATGTCAAATTGACCACGCTCGGCTTTACTCTGAACAGTGTAATCCTTCTGAGCGCTTGAAAGATATTCAGCTTTGATACCTCGCTGTTTCAAAGCCATTACCTGATTTCCCATATTTTCCATATTAGAAAGTCACATTGTTTGAAGCTACATAAAGTAATTCATTCAAACCAATGAAATGAAAACAAAAAGATCAACTGATCAAGAAGAACGGATTAATTCACCTGATCTTGCATCAATGATATTAAAGGGCTCACAACTATCCCAGTCTTTTTCACAACCAATGGAGGTACTTGATAACTGTTCAAAATGAAAACAAAAATTTAGTTAAGCTTTTTCAACTTCCAGTTTAAGCAAGACACAAGAAAAACACAGAGAGAGTGAGGGAATGATGATGTATTTTACCATAAGGACTTTCCACTGCCAGTAGCCATGACTACCAAGCAATCCCTTTTCTCAATAATTTTCTCAATAACCTCTCTCTGATAAGGTCGAAAACTCAAAAACCCGAAGTAATCCTGAATAATACAAGTTACAAACATATCAGTATTGATCAATCCCTTAACATACAAATACTCAAAATCACTGTAGCACCGACACTTCTGATGGAAGACATGTCTGGTGGTGTCTGACACGTATCTTTGTCCGACATCGATGTGACACCGACACATGTGATTACATTCAATTAATTCTTCTTTTTTTTTCTTCAAATTTTTACCAGCATCAACATATCCATTTCATGTACCAGTACATTATTAATGGGGCAAAATAACAACTTTTCCATTACACATTAAAAAAATCCCTAAAAACCTAACAAAAATGAAACTTTTTTGAAAACCCACCTAGTAAAGTGGAAACTAAAAAAAGGGTATCAAAGTTTTGTAGCAAGAAATAAAAAGGCATAATGAAAATGAAATTGGAAGGTTTATGCAATAATTTATCTACATTTTTATAAAAAATAAATAAATAAATAAGAATGAATGGGGTTGAATAATATAATAGGGTTTACCTTGAGAACGGAGAGTGTGGTATCCATGGTGGTGAATGCGAATGAAGGAGGAAGAGAAGACAAAAAGTTCGAAATCGAAGCCGTTCAACTCTCAACAACTGTGTCACTGATGATATATACAGTTTCTTCATTGGAGTACTCACTCTCTCATACTCCCGCCAATTCATCTCTTGGTCCTGGGCCTGGGTTTGGGCCTGGGAGAGGCTCACTATGGGCTAAATTTCACCTGGGCCACATTGATTGAGAATTTCTTTGAAAATTGCTGTTCCCACTATTGAGATTGCTAAAAAAAACTTACCCGTCGGTAGTTAACTGCCGAAATTCCTTGTTCCGCGGCGCGGCAGTTAACTGTCAAAGTGGCCTTTTTTTAAGTGTAGATTCGACGGTAGTTAACTGCCGATGAAGGTAAATGTGTAATTTCTTGATGTTTCATAGCAAAAGTTGAAGTGAGAACAACAAGTTTCAATTTCTTTTCCCAAATTCCAATTTTACTCGCACCTAAAATTTTGGATTTTGAAATTCAAAGTGATGGGTTTGTGTCCATTTTTGTTTATCTATATAATGTGAAATGGAGTAGGGTGTTTGAGAAGAATGAGACAAGAAAGCATCGACTTATTTTTTTAGTGCATTGTTTACTAAATAATTACACATATTTTAAAACTATAGTTTTAAACGATATAATTTTGTATTTTTTTATAAAATGTATTACATGTGAAATAATATTTGTGTGGAGAAAGTTTGTTAAGTACTTAATTATTAGATTTAACAATATTCAGATACTCTTGCAAATGTCTATATTTAATAAAAAGAAGAATGTTCTGTAAACACTCATATAGATGTGTATGCACCGAGAGATAAAGAAATCACAAGAAAACAACGTGATATATTGATAATATGATAGAAAGTTAGATAATGATAAAATGAAGTGTTTAATGAATGTTGAAGAATTTGAAATGTTTAAATAGTGTTTTACTGAAATACATGTTGATGCGAACAAAGTAAAATATAAATTAGTATTATTTTTATATATAGTTTTTCTATATTACATTGATTTCATCCCTTTCATTGTCTCAGAAAAACAATACCAAAGCTACCATAAGAAACATAACTTCCAATTTCCAAATAACTATGTTCCTTTATTATCAATATTTTAATTTCAGAGATTTAGTAACTCTTCACATCTTTTATAGTGTCACTTTCAAAGGACAAATTTTCTGTATTCATCAGCTTCTAGTGCCATTTCTTCAAGGCTCCTATCTTTCCTCTCTAAATCCACAGCTAGCTTCCTTTTCAACTCCTTCTCCTATTCATTTATCTGCATCATTCACAAACAAACAATAACATCCAAATTTTTACTTGTTTTTTAAATGAACTGAAAAAACAGCCAAATTATTAAAAACACAAATGTTCCATCCTACCAAATCATAAATGTCATCATTGTTTTCGAAATCACCGTTTTTCCGAGGAAGTATATGGATATGAACATGAGGAACTGATTGTCCGGCTTGAGGTCCATCCTGGTTCAAAAAGATTGATTTGGTTAAGTTGAAAAATTGTATAGCCACATAGCATTGGTCTTAGGCAACTTACATTAAAAGAAAAACCTTATATGCTCAAAATCAAATAACAACATATTTCTCCAAACTGTCTTACTTGGATACAAAATGTAAGTGATGATGCATTGTGATAGCTTTCAAGTTGTCTACCAAGTTTATGTGCTATGCGCCATAACTCAATATTCTCATCATCAGTAAGATCAGCAACACGCTTCACTTCGCGCTTCGGACAGATTAGAACATGTAGCTAGCTACTGTTAAGTCAATCAAATTCAGCTTCAAAATCCGGACATATCAAATGCTGTTGTTGTCTGTTACTATTTGAGTTGTACTTACGAGACCCACACTTACCAGATTGTAAAGATAGATTAATCATTCCTACCCGATATGTATTACTACGTACCATATCTCTAAATCTAAACCCCTTAAAAAAATTCCTTAAATATTTAGACACTATTTCAAATTATTTGTTTTTTTATTTTTAAATACACACTTATTAATACTACTAATTATCTTCCAAGATGAAAAACCAGAATTGAACAATTTTATACATAAATGATAATCTAGTGATATTCATGTTCATTAATTACACTACCAACTTTTTTTTTTTAATTAACATCAGACTAAAAAGGATATGACCTGCGAAAGATAAAAAGAAGAGTGATGATTAATAAAGATATTTAAGCTTGAAGATCATAGGAGCAATAATAGATCAAAGAGGTGAGGGAGCAAGACATACCAGTGACAGCAGGACGTAGGTTGACAAAGGCAAAAGAAAGATCTGTTGTATGAAACACTGAACTATGGTGGATCTTGTAAGCTCCAAAATCATAGTATTCAACAGCCATCTTTATTTACACCCCCCAATAAAAGTAACATTAATCTCATATTTGGATAAAGAAATACAAAGTTAACATTTGATGATTATGGTTAGTTGTTTATTTACCTTAATGGAGTGAGTAGAGGAGATAATAATGCTCCTTGATGTGTTATACAAGAACAATCAGTAGCTAGATGATTTACAATTTGCATTTTGCTATGGAACTTATAGAAATTCTATGTCTTTCTTGTTTGACTATTATTCTATTTTTTTTTAATTGATTCCTTTTTACTTACTCCATTTGTCCTACCTTATGAATGTATTAGGTCTTCCTAAATATATTTAAAAACGTGTGAATGATATAAAAGTACAGAAATAATTAATTAGGTCAACATTCAACACTTGTTTATTCCTTCAAAAAAAAAAATTGTAAATCACTTTTTTATAGTCCTCCTATTATAATTGTGTCTATATCAATACCTGCTATCATATATTTTTCAATATATAAAATAGTTAGAACATTCAACATTTCTTTTCATATTGACGAACTCGAGTAGTTTTTCAATATTAATGATATACTCAACATTATCCTCATGTTCTTTGAGTTTCTCACTTAAATGCTTCAAATCATTCACTATCATTTGCTAAAAGACTCATGTAGCTTCTATTTTTTTTAGGGAATTTCATGTATATTAACCAATGTATAATTAACATATTAAATATTAAAATAAATTGATTCAACAAATAATTGTATAATTTTTTAATATTATACAATTGACAAAATTTAGTTAATTCTCTAGATAATTATTTTTGGTCATACTATTATTTTCACAATTTTTTTATTCATACTATTGAAATACATATGCTTTTTTTGTATAATTTTTTTTAATATTATACAATTGACAAAATTTAGTTAATTCTCTAGATAATTATTTTTGGTCATACTATTATTTTCACAATTTTTTTATTCGTACTATTGAAATACATATGCTTTTTTAATATTTGTTTATTTAATGATTTAGAGTTGTTTTTAATATTATCATAACTTCTACAAAATGTTTTATTGAAAAACTTTTAAATTAGAGATTTATTTTAAGTTTTTTAAAGAAAAATGGAATCACCGGACCACTTTTTGATAAAGTCAAAGCTTCATGAAAATATTTTACGATACAAATTTTAATATGAAAAAAGCTTTAAAATAAAATAAAAATAAAAACTACCAAACAACTTTAGCTTTATTTTTGAAATTCTTTCTTTCAACTTTTATTTTCAAGTAACTTTTATACCGTAAAAAAGTCAGACCAAACGGTACCATAGTCATGTTTGATCATTAACCTTCTTCTTTGTCGATCTGCATTTGTTGTTGAGCCCTTTCACATTTCTCCAAAAAAAATCATTTTACGTCAACTCACGGTCCTTTTTAACAAACTTTATGTTCCTCCATTAACACCTACTTATCTTGAAAAATTACTTCTTTGAACTCCAATGTGACCCAAAATTTTTGGACGGAAGAAGGTGTGAGCAATAATAGAGTGAAATAAGTCTTCTATATACGAATGATTTCTAGGTGTGAAAGCTAAATATTATATTTCAGTGTTGAATAATGTACACTACTGTGTTTGTATATTAAATATTAAACTTATTATACTTTAATCAAACGACAAGGAAGAAAATAAAAACTAACAATAGTTATCTATAAAAAATTTCTTCAAAAAAAATAGTTATCTATAAAAATTGAGTTCTATGAAGTTTTAAGAAGTCAAATTTATCGATAATTGATACTAAACTAAATAGATTATCAATATTTTTTAATATTATCTTTCTTTAAACCAACAAAATTGTTGAATATTTTTTTTCTTTTGAAGTAGCTAATGCTACTCATGGTTATGAAGACCTTCGTCCTTGTCTACCAACTTATACGAAAATGTGAATGTGGGAATCCAATGGAGAACATATGAAGGAAAGATAGGAGTTTTTTTTTTTTTTTTTTTTTAAGGAATGGAGGAAGGATAACAGATTGAAAAACAAAGGTGTTGGAGTGTTGAAAATTAAATAACAATATTAATTTAATTAAATAATGTAATACTTTCTTTTGCTAACATTATAATGTAATAATTTAATCCAAATAAAAAGTTAAATTAATTTTAACGGGAAGTTTTTGATAATGTAATATTTTTACATTATAAAGTAACAATATTAATATTATAAAGTAACAAAGACTAGAATATTATAAAGTAACAATATTAATTTAACTGAAAACCACTCGTAGGTTTGTTTCCAAGTTTTTCCTTTTGGAGTAGAAATCAGGAATCGTTGGGTGAGATGGACGATTCGAACGTTAGATCCTGTACAGGGCCGTCCCTGAGAATTCGGTGGCTCGGCTCTGGGAATGAAAAGAGGCCAGTGATAAAATCAAAACGTATTTTTTTTAAAAGAGCAATGCTCTATTTATATTTTTTAAAAGATAAATACAACGTGCTGTATATATGCGGTACACCCATAGGTGAAAATAACTACCGTATACATGAGGAATCCCCACCTAACATCAAAAGCAAGAGGAAAATTAAACCTGCATAAAACAATTAAAAGCCATGCGCTGTTTGCACCCCCTTTATTGCAGGATAGTATACTACTGGATAGTATACTACTGGATAGTATACTACTGGGTATAATTTTTTTTTTTGAGGCCCATCCTTGAGGGAGGCCCAGCTCGGTTGAGCTGTTTGCACCCCCTCAAGGCCGGCCCTGATCCTGTATGACACAGTTCTTTTTCGATGTATGCTGAGTGCAGACCATAATAACATTTATTGATTTTTTTTTGAAGCAATTTATTGAATTTATTTTTAAAAAATGAGAATGGGCTACGAAATAAAAAAGTTATAATTTATTTCATTTTGTCTATTTTTCAAACAATGAAATGAAAATTTTGATTCGTCACGTCATATAATATCTAAATAATGAATTTATTTCATTTTGTCTATTTTTTTTTGTCTATTTTTTTATTTGAAATCTAGTAGTACATGTAATACTTTATTAAAAAAAAATTAATATCTAACTTCAGAATTTTCGAGAATTTGTAAAATATAATTTTTCAGGTGTAAAATAGTAGAAAATGGTGCCTTGCTTGCTTAGCTATATCTATCATGCATCATTCATCACTCAATGAATGTACTTTGCTTCTTGTTGTAATAATTTTCATTCTAAGAGGTTCCTTTCCAGTACCTTACCTAACTTTATTCGATCCCTTCTTCTTTTTCTCTTTGGACTATAAATAAATTTGTGGCTACAACACAAATGAGTTGGGTAAGAAATCAAAAAAAGAAAGAAAAAAAAAACTGTTATATCTCTTGCTTTTGTTTACTGTAGAACTTCAATTTCAGATTGGAGAAAGGGGAAGATTGTTCATACTACTGCAGAAAATAAGGTAAATTAATTTTAGTTTCATTGTTTTTAATTGAGGAAAAGAAAAATTATTATTAATTAAAATGTCATGAAAGTCGAACTTAAAATCCGAACGATCACACGTTGGTTTGGTCTTATTCAATCCGATTGACATTTTTTTTTTTTTGGATTGACATTTTAAAAATTTAAGAAACTTACTTTTAAAAACCTAAACAAAACAATTTTTTTTCAATTGCTATAGATTTTTTATACTTGGGCTCTAATCACAAATATAATATATAGAATGAGTAACAAATAAATGAAAAGGACATATTTTTTAGATATCTAGTAGCAATATAATGTGAAATAATAATAATAAAAATATAAGGTTAGGTTCGAGATTTAGGAGATCGAATTTCAATAACTTGAAACTGATATCCAAACTAATAGAGACCGAGTTTAATATCTTTTTGGACTCGAACATGAAAAAAAAAAAAAAAAAAAAAACTGAACCACTTAAATTGAATTGATTTAAATTTGGTCTTAGAATGATAGAATGAGACTGACTTGTATAGACAACTGAGAACAAATATTAACAATCCAAGAAATACAATGAAATGTCAATGTATCACAATGCAGAAATTGAACTCATCAAAGAGACAAGGCAAAAGCTGAAATCATCAAACACATAAGGCAAAAAATGAACCATTAAACACTTTACAGAAACACAAATGCTTAACCACATAACATAGGCAGAAGCTAAAACAAAACTCTAACACTGTTCCTATATTTAACCATCGTAAACAAAAAATAATCCAATAAACCAAAGTATTCAAAATTGTCTTAAATGAGAATCTTTTACAAATGAATTGTTAGCACTATCTTTAAAGATTCTTGTGATTCTAGGTACTGCAGACCGGAGAAGGATGAGGAAGATTGTTCATGAAACTTGAGTATTAGCCGAATGTGCCGAAAATACTGTGTTGGAAAGATCAGGTAAATAACAATATCATTTTGCTTCATCATTCATTCAAATATAAAATAGGTTTTCTAAAATTGTTGGAAAGATTGTCTAGTTGTTGAACCAAAATTAAGCCTCCAAAGTATATTTGCACAGCAGAGTTTCAATGAACGCTACTGCATATTAGAGAAAGATCAGGGGAATTGTTCATACGGCTTGAACATTCGCTGAAAGTGCTGGAGATAAGGTAACCAACAAACAATCATACTTTAACAATTTTCAGTCGATATTTTAATTGATTTCTTAAGAGTATTAAAAGGGTTTATAAATCACATACATAGAGAAACCAACTCGAGTTTATAAGGGCAGAATCAAACATAGTTTATCTATAAGAATTTTTTTGCTCTAGCCATGTTAATTTTACTTTTCATGTTCGAGTACCTTACTAGTGGCAGGATCCTATATTTTAGGTACGTACACAATATGGTAAAACTTTATGCATAGCTCGAATCAATTTCCTTCAATTTAAAAAGTTATATATACATCAACAGTTTAAAGGGTGGCTAATGAATAGATTGAATCTATAAATATCATTGCCTCTGCAGCTTTTTTTTGCTGCAGAACATGAATTGCAGTGAATATTACTCCGAATTCTCTAGATTCTAGCTGATGCCTACTGTCGAGAAGCGAAAAGATTGTTAAAAAGTATGTGCTGACACCATTGAAGTAGAAAACAATCTCAATTATTGGTATATGATTTCCAATTTTGGTCTTAACTCTACTTTTCTACATGATCATTTTTTCACAACTTGTTTATCATTTTCAAAGATAAATTAGGTATGTAGAGATTGGCTTAGCAGATCTTAAACTTTAATATTGGATGGACTCCCATTTGAACTTTCTCAATTATTTTGAACAAGCTAAAAAAAATTGTTTGATGAAAAGTGTGTGATCAAGTATCATTTTTCAAATTAACAGACCCTGAATGAAGAAAATCTTCCTACACAAAAAGAACATGAATGATATGCTATGATAACGATATTCATTATCAACCATTGTATTTTCCAATACACAATACAACACATACACACACATCTAACTTTGATCTATTGAAATTTATTTAGATGGCGAGTTTTCTGACTGATTTGGCGAAGCCTTATGTGGAGAAATTGATAAATGGGGCGATCGCAGAGTCAAGAAATATATGTTGCTTCGCGTGCATTGCTAATGATTTTGAAGAAGAAAGAGCAAGATTGGAAATAGAAAGCACAACTGTTAAGCAACGTGTTGATGTGGCAAAAAGAAGAGGAGAGGATGTTCAAGCAAATGCTCTTTTTTGGGAAAAAGAAGCTGATGAGCTCATTCAAGAAGACACCAAAACAAACCAAAAATGTCTTTTTGGGTTTTGTCCCCATATCATATGGCAATATAAAAGGGGAAAGGAACTGACAAATAAGAAGGAGCAAATTAAGAGATTGATTGAAACTGGAAAGCAACTTTCAATTGAACTCCCTGCCCGTCTTCCAGATGTTGAACGTTATTCATCCCAACACTATATTCCTTTTAAAAGCAGGGAATCCAAATACAAAGAGCTTTTGGATGCATTGAAAGATGACAACAATTTTATAACCGGGTTGCAAGGGATGGGGGGCACAGGAAAAACTACATTGGCCAAAGAAATTGGTAAGGAACTTAAGCAATCCAATCAATTTACTTACGTCATAGATACAACAGTGTCATTATCTCCTGATATCAGAAAGATTCAAGATGATATTGCTGGACCCTTGGGATTGGATTTTACATACTGTAGTGAATCAGATCGACCCAAAAAACTATGGAAGAGATTAACCAATGGTGAAAAGATTCTTCTAATATTGGATGATGTGTGGGGAGATATTGATTTTAATGAAATTGGTATTCCATACAGCGACAATCACAAAGGCTGTAGAATTCTTGTAACCACGCGTAGTCTCTTAGTGTGCAACAGATTAAGCGGCAGTAACACAATCCAACTGGAGCTCTTATCTGATGAAGAGGCATGGACCATGTTCCAAAGGCATGCTGGTCTATCAGAAATTTCAACTAAAAGTTTGCTTGACAAGGGCCGTAAAATTGCAAATGAATGCAAAGGGTTACCAATTGCAATTGCTGTTATCGCCAGTAGTTTGAAGGGCATACAACATTCGGAAGAGTGGGATGGGGCCTTAAAATCGTTGCAGAAACCCATGCACGGTGTTGATGATGAACTTGTTAAAATTTATAAACTCTTGCAAATTAGCTATGATAATATGAAGAATGAGAAGGCCAAGAGACTATTCCTCTTGTGTTCCGTTTTTCGAGAAGATGAAGAAATTCCTACCGAAAGGTTAACCAGACTTGGCATCGGAGGAGGTCTGTTTGGGGAAGATTATGTCAGCTACGAAGATGCTCGAAGACAAGTTGTTATATCCAAAAATAAACTCATAGATTCTTGTTTGTTGTTGGAGGCTGATCAAAACAGAGTGAAAATGCATGACTTGGTTCGTGATGCAGCCCAATGGATAGCGAACAAAGAGATTCAAACAGTGAAGTTGTATGATAAAAATCAAAAGGCAATGGTTGAAAGGGAGGCAAATATTAAATATTTGTTGTGGGAAGGAAAGCTTAAGGATGTGTTTTCCTTTAAGCTTGATGGTTCCAAGCTTGAGATTCTAATTGTCATTGTGCATAAGGATGAAGATTGTCACGATGTGAAAATCGAAGTCCCGAAATCATTTTTTGAAAATATTACGGGCCTTCGAGTTTTTCATTTAATCCATGATCATTATTCTAAACTAGCTCTGTCATTACCTCATTCAGTTCAGTCTTTGAAGAATATTCGATCTCTTCTCTTTACGAAAGTCGATTTGGGTAGCATCTCTATTTTGGGAAACTTGCAAAGCCTTGAGACTCTTGATTTGGATTGTTGTAAAATTGATGAATTGCCTCATGAAATTACAAAACTAGAGAAATTTAGATTGTTGAACTTGGAAAGTTGTAGAATTGCAAGGAATAATCCTTTTGAAGTGATTGAAGGATGCTCATCACTTGAAGAGTTGTATTTCAGTGTTAGTTTTAATGATTTTTGCAGAGAAATCACTTTCCCTAAATTGCAAAGGTTTTATATCGCTGATTCACTGACACAAGTGAATGAATCATCATCAAAGTATGTGTCTTTTGTATTCAAAGATGACATTTTCCTATCTGAAACAACACTCAAGTACTGTATGCAAGAAGCAGAGGTTCTTATACTAAGGAAAATGGAGGGGGAATGGAGAAATATCATACCTGAGATTGTTCCTTTGGATCAAGGTATGAATGATATAGTTGAGCTTTGTTTGAGATCCATTTCACAATTACAGTGCCTCATTGACACTAAGCACGCTGAATCTCAAGTGTCAAAAGTCTTCTCCAAGTTGGTTGTACTAGATCTTTGGTACCTGGATAATTTGGAAGAATTGTTCAATGGTCCTCTTTCCTCTGACTCTCTGAACAGTTTAGAGAAGTTGTCCATCATTGATTGTAAGCATTTGAAAAGCTTATTTAAGTGCAAACTAAACCTATTCAATCTAAAGAGTGTGTCATTGAAAGGATGCCCGATCTTGATCTCCCTATTTCAACTGTCAACTGCTGTTAGCCTAGTGTCGTTGGAGAGATTGGATATATATGACTGTGGATGTCTTGAATACATTATAGATGAAAGAAAAGGGGAGGAATCAAGAGGTGAAATAATTGATGATAATGAAAGCACAAGTCAAGGCTCAATGTTTCAGAAACTGAAAGTTCTTAGTATTGAGAATTGTCCAAGAATAGAATTAATACTTCCGTTTCACTCTGCTCATGATCTTCCATCACTAGAATCCATCACAATAATAAGTTGTGATAAGCTGAATTACATATTTGGCAAAGATGTCAAACTTGGTTCCCTCATAAAAATGAATCTTGAGGGTTTACCAAATATGATTGACATTTTCCCTAAATGTTATGGTGCCATGACTTCACCCATTTCTGGAGATACTTCCAAGCCAGAAGAACAATCAGAACCAATCAAACGCAATATCTTTTCATGGACTGATGTTTATTGTTGTGGTAAAAAATATGGGCACAAATTAAGGAGTAACACAAGTACTAAAATACCATTGATTTCCCAGGATCAACAACAGGAAAACATAATGGTAACCCTCAGCCTCCTTGTCCATCTTCTTCTTCCATGATATTTTTTGTACTTTTTAATAAGAAACTATTGGTACATTTCATTATTTAATTTCTATTATGTAATTGCAGGAATCAAATTCATATCCTCTTAACATATGGGAACGTGCTCAATATCTTTCAAGACAATCACATCTGTTGTGCAATGTTAAAGAGATTACACTGATCAATGTTTCAAAGATGAAATCGTTAATTACCCTATCTGCTGCTCCAAGAATGTTGTTGGAAACCTTGACTATTTGGCACTGTGACGAATTGAGGCACATTATAACAATAGACGTTGGAGATCATCATGACAATACTGATGGCAATAACTGGGGCACTGTCTTCCCAAATTTAAGAAATTTCAAAGTTAAAGATTGTGAGAAATTGGAATACATAATTGGACTCTTCACTGATGATCATCAAAACCACACTAAGATTCATCTTCATCTTCCAGCATTGGAAGATCTCAATCTTGAGAATCTTCCGAGTTTAGCTGCCATTTACCCTAAACAACATCACACAACATTTCCAACTTTGAAATGGCTTGCAGTCAATCGATGCCCGCAATTTAATATAAAATCTATTGGTGATTTCATACCTCATCATTCAGTAACAAGATCTGTGGACGGTACAATCATCAAGGTATGCATCCTTATCTCTATATACTTCGTTGATTTTAAGTCAACATATATTTTTGAATGATTTTTTATTTTATTTTTATAAAATGTTCCTCCACATAAGTTTCTCTATATTTTTCTTACTTTTTATATTTTGATGTTTAAAATTTCATATTTAATTCATCTTATGCTAAAAAAAATTGAGGAGCAACATCAAATAATGTTTGAATAATGCCTCTGAAAAACATTAAAAGAAAATACAAAGGATGATCAAGCATGTTTGGTTTCATCATAATCTGTTTGCAGGATAATTTTTTAAGAATTGAAGAATGCAGTTTTTTATGGGGACAAAAAACGAAACAATAATTTTATGTGAACTAAAAACATATTTAATCGTTGCCCTGACATAAAATCATGTTTTGTTAGCCTTCGTTGTCGATATACATTTGTTTGTTGTGCCCTTTCACATTTATCAAAAAATAAAATAAAATCACTTTATGTTGACTCACGATCCTTTTTGACAAACTTTATTTTCCGCCATTAACACCTACTTCTCTTGACAAATTACTTTTTTGAACTCCAATATGACCCAAATTTTTTTGACAGAAGAAGGTGTGGGCAATAGAATGAAAGAAGTCTTCTATATATGAATGATTTCTAGGTGTGAAAACTAAATATTATATTTGGTATTGAATAATGTTCACATATAGTAAATTTTAAACTTACTATACTTTAATGAAACGACAGGAAGAAATTAAAAGCTAACAATAGTTATATATAAAAGTTGAGTTGTATATGAAGTTTTAAGAAGTCAGATTTATCAATATTTTTTAATATCATCCTTCTTTGAACCAACAAAATTGTTTGGAGTAGTCAAATAATCCATGAATGAGTTAGCAACATATAAAATTGTGGTAATTATTCAAGATATTTTTCTTTTGGGATAGCCAATGCTACCCATGGTTATGAAGCCCTTCGTCCTTGTCTACAGCTTATACGAAAATGTGAATGTGGGGGTTGATTCATTAGAGGAACGTATGAAGGAAGGATTGGAGTTTTTTTTTTTTTTTTTTACGGAATGGAGGAAGGATAGCATATTGAAAAACAAAAGGGTTGAAGTGTTGAAAATTAAATAGCATTATTAGTATAATTATATATTGCAATGCTTTCTTTTGGTTACATTATAATGTAATTATTTAATCCAAATAAAAAGTTAAATAAATTTTAATGGGAAGTTTTTTATAATGTATGTAATATTGTTACATTAGTATAGCAAATATCTCCATAGTCTTTTATTATCTCTATTGTACTTACAGGACTTTGTTAATCTTATTTTATGCATTGTGTTTATTTCCCATTCATATATTGCAGGAATTGAGTGGAAAAGTGGATCATTTTCGCGTGTTGGAAAGTCTTGAGGTAGACCACTCCAATGTAGAAAGTATCTTTTGTGTCAATGAAATAAATGAACGGCAAATGAACTTAAGCTTGAAATTCATTCATTTGAATGTTCTGCCTACGATGACATGCCTTTTTGTGGGTCCCAAATATTCGTTTTCCCTCCAAAACCTTGCATGGTTGAGAATCAAGGGATGTGAAAAATTGAAAATTGTTTTCTCCACTTCTATAATAAGGTGGCTACCACAATTGCTTACTTTGAGAATTGAAGAATGCAATGAGTTGAAGCATATAATTGAAGATGATCTCGAGAATAAAAAACCCTCAAATGTTATGCCTACAACAAAGACATGCTTCCCAAAGCTAAAAGCACTTGCTGTAATAAAGTGCAACAAGTTGAAATATGTCTTTCCAATTTCCATATGTAAAGAGTTTCCTGAGTTATATGATCTGAGAATTGAAGAATGCAATGAGTTGAGGCATATTATTGAAGATGATTTGGAGAATAAAAAATCCTCAAATTTTATGTCTGCAACAAAGACATGCTTCCCAAAGCTAAAAATACTTGTAGTAGTAAAGTGCAACAAGTTGAAAGATGTCTTTCCAATTTCCATATGTAAAGAGCTTCCTGAGTTAGGGGCTCTAATGATAAGAGAAGCAGACGAGCTAGAGGAAATATTTGTAAGTGAAGGCGATGATCACAAAGTGGAGATTCCAAATCTGATAGTTGTAATATTTGAAAATCTACCAAGCCTCTATCATGACCAGGGAATTCAATTTCAAGCTGTAAAATATCGTTTCATACAGAATTGTCAAAAACTATCTCTGGCAGCATCAACACCAGACTTCGAAAATGATATTTCTGCTTCAGATTTTGGCTACGGTACAGACTCTATCCAATATATTTTTAAAAACTATTACATGTTGGCAGTAAATAATTACATATCATGCATTAGTATTGTTAAAGGATAAAAACAATTGAATCTTCAAAAGTAGCGATATCACGTATGCATGCATAAGTATTTCTAAAACGTAAGGGATCGTGTAGTGACCTATCGAATAGAAGCTTTAATTTTATGTAAAATTTAATTATTATGTAGATAGATAAACAATATTGTGCATGTTTAAACTTAAAAATGATGATATACAATTGAAAGCGGAAGTTTTTATTTTATTATGCTTGAGTTACTATATAAGGATGTTAATCTCTATAATATTTTGCTGTAGATTGGGAATTGTTTGACTATTGGAAGACTATGTTTCAACAATTACAAAGAGAGACCAAAGGCCACGATAGTGATAATGAAAATCCTAGTCCACAAACCACGAAAGATTTTGCGGTTGGGATTGAAGTTCAAACAGCATTGGAACACAAGTTGACTTCTCCACAGGTAAATACTAATAAATATTTTGAGGTTAGGATTGAAGTCCAGAAATCCTGTGCTTACCACTTCTGAATCCAATCACAATGACAATATATTTGAATCAAGCATGCTATTCTTTTGTGCAGATAAAAATGAAAGAAACACCAGAGACGGAGAATGAACTTATTGAAAATGTTCCTGATTTAGAAATACCAACAAACTTAAAAGTGATTTCTAGGCCATGTTTGAATTGAGTTAGATATTTAATTGATGCAATTAATATATAGCTGAAGATCATTAATGCTTATGTTCTTGTTACAGGAGTTGATGAATGAACAATCAATGGACCAACAACGTTCACTTGGAGAAACTGATACTACCATCAAAGCTTCTCAAGAAAATAATGTAATATAGTACCACCTCATTGTGCATATAAATCTAAAAAAGAAACGTTAAAAATATGTTGCAACTAATTTACATTTTCATGTTATGCAATCAGTTGGAAGCATCAACTTTGTTGACCATTTTCTTGTATTCTTTTTTACACTTTGTCAGTACAGAAATTGAATTATATTACAATATTGACAGGTTAGCGAAATAAGTGTAGAAGAAGTAACTACATCAGCTAATGCCAAGACAAAAACATCTACACAGGTCTTCTTCTTACAAGTATTATTGTTCATTCTTTTAATATTTAATTGCCTTGGGAGTCTACTGCTTTTGATATTTGGATTCTTTGGTTTTATATTTTTTTCTATAATGAAGTAAGCCTTTTTTCAGACGAAAATATCTATAGCGTGGCTGATCCTATAAATATTAAGAATTCATAATGATATCATTCTTTTATTTGAATTTTGTAGGAAGAAGGTGAAAGCCAAATAGAAATAGCTTCTACTCCAATTGCCATAACAAGGCCTCTTACAACTCAAGAAGTTCATGTTAATAACTTGAAGGAAACTAGTAACACTAATGATGATCAAGGTGAAGAATCTTTGCATCGGTTTTATTTTCTTAAGTTACCTCATCACCCTTTTCATTTTGAAGTTGAACTCTCTTGTTTCCCATCTTTTGTCAGATTCTCTAAATGATGATATTGTCATGAAAGCGAGCTCAAATACTGAGGATCAGTTTTCAAAGGATGATGACATATTAGTTTCCAAATCAAGACCCTCTGCTATCGCATCTCAGTTTCCTTCAAAGCCTTCTGAAGGTATTTTATTTCTTTGTATTATTTTTAATTAATTTACTTGTGCTTAAATATGCATAATTATTCTTTCCTATACTTTCAGGGGACCCTTCTCAAATAGATGAAGATTTAAGTTCTTCTTTGGTTGTCACCGGGGAGCTTGAAAATCTAGTCTCCAATAATCATTTGGCTATTGAGAAATTGTCTTTGTTGACTGATTTCCTTGTTAAGCATCCTTCAGTTCTTCTAAGTGACACTTCATTGAGTAGCAGATACAAGGGTTATGCCTACAACAGCCTAGCAGAGCTATTGAAATTCCTCCAAACCCATAGTGTGTTGGATGTGTTAGGTTCAAGCAACTCTGAATTTGTTGAGTTACTACAAGATGCACGCAGATTTCCCTTTCATAAGGAATGGTTGGATGATATCGAAAAGCGTGCTTTGTTGCCTGGTTTACAAGTCTCTCAAGATGCATTGCAAAAATTGTTGGACTCAAAACACATCTTGACCGAACATGTGAAGGATCTTAAGCATCAATTGGCTTCCTCTGAAGCTGTTTTGCAGAGCATCACTCAACAGGAGGCACAAATTTTACAAACACGGGGTGCTTTAAGTGATCCTATTGGTTATTAGACTATTTTTTTACGTTGCATTCTAGCTGTTCCCTGCTTTTCTTTATCCTTGAATATTTTATTTATTGCTCGAACATACATTTATATATCAACCAGAACCTTACAATTGCAGTCTAGCAAAGCAATGCCTTCATTTTGTTTGCAATTAATTGTAGTAATCTCTTAGCAAAAAAAGTCGGGTTTGAATGCTTCGATTTGATCGGATACTGTTTAGAAACACCATTATTGTCGCTATCCAGTTTGGATTTTCTTAAACGAACAGCGGAAACTAATGAGTTCAGAAGGTAAAATTGAAAAACAGTAACTATTGTTTGTGACATGTAAGAATTCTAGGTTCAGTGAAATGTAACTTCCCTTGTATGGACATCAGACATACAATTATGCCAAAGCAAGGCTTACATTTTGTTTGCTTTGAAGTGTACAAATATCTTTGCAAAAAAATAAATATATAAATCTTCGATCAATTACCATCTAGAACAGCATCATTGTCATAATCTGGTCTGGATTTTTATATACCAAATTTAGAATGTGCTCGCCCTTGTCCTTTATAGCATAATACCATCTGATCAAATAGGTTCTTATGATATAAAAATTTCACATCAAATAATGAATAGATAGAGATTAAATCCAAGCAAAGTTCAGTTCGCATCAACTCTTGAAATGCAATAATTTCTTTATCGGTATAGTAAGTAAAAGCCTATAAGCAACTTTGTGGTAGTAGCATCCATTATTTAAAGGTAATTTCTCAACCTTAAAACATCACGTTTAAAGGTATTTAAATCCCGCTGCCTGCATACTGTAACATCCTGCAAATTGAGCTATACTCTGAGACACGTTTAAATCAACCGTATTTCTATGTCAAATTAAAAATTATACTAAACAAAATATTTAAATAAATCATTTTTATGTAATAAAATCATTGTGAATTTTAACTTTATCAATGACCATAAAATATAGTTTGTGGCATGCACGGGTGGAGTAATTTATAAGTTAGTTTTCCTTCTAAGTTCTATTGAAAACATAGATTATTGAACTTGAACAAGTTTACAATTGCAAGCAACAATTCTTTTGATGTGATTCGCGGATGAATTTGCAACGCGTTCGATGCATACATTGAACAATGTTTTGCATATAAAATAAAAAGTTGTTTAATAGACACACTACATTAATGTTTATATTTTGAAAATAGACATGATTTTCCAATATTTTATCATATCGACTTTCTCGTATATGTATATAAAATTTGTTTCTACATATATATAAGCATTTAGAATCTACAACGGGAGCGATGCAAACATAAAATGGTGTTTTGCATATGAAATAAAAAGTTATTTAATTGAAACACTGCATTAACTTTAATTTTGAAAATAGTCATGAATTTTCAAAATTTTAACATATCGACTTTCTCATATATGTACATAAAATTTGTTTTTGACATATATAAGGAAATAAAATCCACAGATGGTGCGATTCAACTATTTGACAAATTTTTGTATATACAAGAGAAAAATAATTAATAAAAACATTACATTAATAATAATCATAATTTTTAGGTAATATATGTATACATTCGACAATATTAACGATCTAATTATTTTATATATAATTAGGCTTAATTGCACTTCCCCCTATATTTGGCTAATTGTGCGATTTTGCACCCCCTCTTTTTTTTTTTTTAGCGATTTTGTACCCCATCTTTTGCCAAATGAGTTTTGTTCAAAATCATCATTAAAAGAGAGAAAAGGGGGCGAAAAAAGGGGGCGAAAGATGGTCACTCAAAAAAAAAAGAAAAAAAGAGGGGTGCAAAATCGCACAGTTGACAAAAAGATAGGAGGCAAAAGTGCAATTAAATACAAGAAGGTCTATCTAACCAGACAGGGGGCAAAAAGCCGGGATGCAAAATCGCTCAAGAAAAAAGAGGGGGTGCAAAATCACACAATTAGCAAAAGATAGGGGGAAAAGTGCAATTAAGCCATATAATTATCGTAATGTCATGTGACCCGTGCGAAAGCACAGGTCTTTTGCTAGTAATTTATAAAGATTGATTTCGTTAGGTTGAAAACTTCTATACATTACTCATTGGCAATCATGTAAAAATTAAATACTTCTATATATGCTCAAACACCACTATCTTTCAAGTTAGGTCATAATTTGTTAGCTCCCTAGTCTTAAAATTTTAACAAATATCTAGGAGTGTGTTGCAAATGAATATTGGAGACTTGGGATGCCGCCGTTGTTGGGATGTCAGATTTTCCATAAAGATGCATTTGCTTTAATATAATAAAAATGTTGAGCAAGGAAAATTAATAATAGTTTCTAGAATCATAGTCAAGAAATTAACTATAGTTCTTATAGTCATAAATAAAGAGAAATGATATTTGAACAACCATTTTGTGATAACTTTATCTGTAATGCTCACATTGTGGTTTTATTTTCTCTCTCTATTACTTTGATTTTTGTGCCAATATCTATTTTTCTTTGTTTATCTTTGGTTGTTCCGTTAGTTATTCCATAAATGATTTTTCAAATAACATGCCTCTAAACAAATCTGCTAAATTAAAAAAGACCGACAAAATAAAAACTAAATTAAGATTTTCACTTTAAGAGGAGATTTTCACATTCATTGGAGTAGGTTATTATAATTTTTTTGTGACGTTCTAATTTCCATATCTTTTAAAAGAAAACAGAACATCTAAGGTTATCATAAAATTTACGAGGTAAAAAGAAATACAAATTGCAGTGTGAGAAAAATCACAAGTGTAACAATATTGATATAAATTATAGGCTTAGAAGTAACATAAAAACAATATTTCAACTTAATCATTAAAGATATTTTGACAGACGGTAATAATGAAAATAAAATGTGATATGTCTGAGTTGAAGGCCATGGTGATATCTATGAAATTAAGAGAGAAGAAGATAATCTAGATAATATTACTTGCAGTCTTATTTCAATCAATTACCATCATATTATAGTACAAAGCCATAACTAAGAGGTTCATAAACTTTGGAAAGGAAAAACAAACTATTCGGTGTCAAAAATAAAACTAAATGATAGCACATGAGATAGCAAGGCATTTGTGTACTCTTGAGTTAAGGGAGACATACACAAACACCGTTTTTACACCTTGGAATAATAAGTTCATGGCACAAATGTTGTGGACAATCAGAATTAACAAAACACCAATAAACCGCTGTAATCGAAAAGAGATTAAAAGAATGTTATTATAATATAATAAAATATTGTGTACGTACAAAGTAAATATGGAAATTGGTAAAGGATAAAAATAGCTTACCATCAACCTTCGTTACAACAAGAAATAGGGAAAAAAAGATAATCATAACATAAATAAATTTGACAATTTCAACCATATTTTCCCCCATTTTTTTCAATAGCATATGATTTTAATCACTTTATAAATTATAAAGTTCATGTTTTCCTTACATCATTTAAATAGTTTTTTTTTTAGAACATATGGAGTTGTCGAAAATCATTTTCAAATTATAACTATTATTAAATGTCTCTTAAGTACATCAAAGTGTTGTGTTTGTCCCTTCAACATACATATTAAGGAGGTCACATGAAAAACTTACCAATCATAAAAATACATATTTTTTTATACTAAATTTTCATTATTTCATAACATTTCAGGATAACATGGTTATATCTACAATATATATTGGATTTCAAGTTCAACAATAAATCTCAAAGAGATCATGAAGAGTCATGATTGGTAATGATGCATGTTTAGATTGATGAAAAGGCGTGTAGTATAAATCAAATTTATAAACCTTATTATATTAGAGAAGTTATTCCACTAGTTAATCCATTGGGGTAATTTTCCATCATTAAAAAATAAACATTTTATTGTCATATATAGTCGGATAAAATATTTAATTTCAGGTGATGCAAAATATTTGAAGGATTACATTATGAAAACAGAAGAAAATATCATAAAATAATGGAGCATTTGAATGTGAGAGAAATAAACACAATAATGGGTCAAATTGCATTCTGATCGTACCCGATCAAAAGATTACTGCTGAAGCAATTTGATACGGTGGTTGAAGCCTCAGTTGTTGACTGGAACGACAGGGGGTGTACATGCATACACCCTGACGCTCAAGTCAGTATTTGAGTCAGAATGGGGGTTTAGAGAGTAAGGAGATTCTAACTTTGGGGACTACTGAGAGTCCCCTTTATATAGAGAGTGGGTGTTGCAGTGTCGTTGTTTGGCACACATGTGGCTTGACGGTTACGGATTCGAGGGAATTGTAACTGTCGAGCGTGTTTTGCGGGAGCCATGATGAGAGATATTATTTAACGCTTGAATGAGTCTCTGTTTGCTCCTTGCACCCCCCCCCCCCCCCCCCCCCCCCCCCCGGGGAGGAGGTGCGTTGCGAGTAACTTAGAAAATGCAGAATGTGGGTTAGTTTGTATTGGACCTATGTAAATGGGTCTTTGAGCATTTTCTCGGTCCAGAACAGCAGCCCCCCAAGTCGTTGCTCCTGATAAGGAGTGATGACTTTGTAAGGTCGAGAGTACCGTTCGTTGGAAGTCTTAGAGGTGAGAACCCCTAGTGTTTGTTTTTTTAAGTCCGCGAGGGACATGTTCGCACCAGTGAGTCAGTGCTAGTAATGAAATTGTCTTGCTCACTACGGAATGATGCTTTTCACAGGGGTATGCCACACAAATTCTACCATGGCCGTACTGGTCGTGTAAGTTGGCATGCTCTTTATGGAACGATGTTGTTCTTATGCTTTTCACAAGGGTATGCCACAAAAAAATGTTTTTCAAAATTAAAGTTAAGAATATCTTATTTAAGATCAACAATGTGTCAACAAAGATTTTGCATGGATTTGTTTTATTGTCGATTGAAAAAGAGTTGTCAAGCGAAACTGATTACGATAATTTAATGAATGATTGTGCATCCAAAAAAGTTTTAAAACTGAAATTTTAGATAAAAATATTAATTTCGTAAAAAATCCTATTAATAATTTTGTTTTCACAAACTAGTAATAGCTTAAAAGGCCACATTTTAGGTTTTGTCTTGAGCCTCAATATGTGTTAGACCGGCCCTGTAAAACAGACCACGGTTTTGGAGTATAAGAGGAGAGGAGCCACACAGTGGCAGAGGGAAAAGAGAATTGCAAATTTCGGAGCAACATTATTTATGTTTTTTTTCGATGTCTAGCTAATTTTTCGTTTATTATGTTAAGTAGAGGATTTTTTTTTCTATAATTACTTGAACCATATACTTCGTTGAGTAATTTTTTTTTTTTTAAGAATTCCTTGAGTAAATTTGAATACAATTGAATTGTTTTGTTTTATTAGTTATTATTTATTCTTAATGATTTTTACGTGTTCACGAATGTTGATAAATCAATATAGGTCTTGAATGACTACTAATCTTAACTTTTAGGACTTGACCTAATAGTAATTATTTAATCTGTAATAGCTTTAGACATCTATTACCATATTTGAGACAAGAGTTTTAAAATGCAATTAAACCTTCAATGGTCATAGGCTCACCTAACACATTAGGGGGTTATGATCAAAGAAGCGGATTAAGGGCCAAGACATTGAGAATAGCTAGCTAATAAAACCTTTGATGGTCACATGCTCACCTAAGACATTAAGGTTGTGATCATTGGGATTAACTACTTTGTTAAAACATCGTGAAAATAAGTAAACAATTGTAGGCTCTGGACACAATGTTACCAAGTAGAGAAAGAGAAGTGAATCGAAAACGATCTAATCATTCTTATTACCTTGATTTTATTAACTTTTATTTCTTTTATGCAAACCGACTCTATGCTCTTTGCATCCCCCCAATTTACACAATTCTAGTTACAATTGATATTGTTGAGTAAAAATTTCACAATACGATTTTTTTTTTCCTTAGATGAAGTGACAATCCACTGAAGTTAAACTCACATGCAACTGTGAGGTCCCGGGTTCGAACCCGGGTCACGACGTCCGACCTTTCAATTTTGGCATTTGCCAATTAAGCTAGGACATCTAGACACAATACGAACTTTTAAATATTATTATTTGATGACATTTTAGTACACTTGTTAAATCAACCATCTAAGATCAAACATACAAAAAAAAAAGTAAACTAAGGAACTAAAACTATATTTAAACCTGAATTAATTTGTGTCTCCTTGGGGCAAGTTATTACATCCTAAGATGACTTTAAACATAACCTTATTTAGGATGCTCAAACATGGTTCTTTCAAATTCAAGTTCTTCTTTGAGCTTATTGTCAATCTGGTAGTTTTATATATATATATATATATATATATATAATCGGTTTCCATTGTGAGGACACTTGATTACTTGAGATACAATTACCCAAGAAACTATCACTTCATGCTTTTGAACATACCCAACTACACTCTCATCTCTGATGTAGCCACTCAACTATAGAATTCATTTTTCAACGATTAAGATACTTAAGGATCTATTAATAATTAACATTCTAGACACTCAAAATATATAGAACCTTCACGCCAATTCTAAGAACTCATAGGGAACTTTTGGGTGTTACACCTAATAATTTGCATTTTTCAAAGGAACTTGTAGAAATTCTATGTCTTTTTTGTTTGACCATTATTTTTTTAATTAAATTACTTTTACTTACTCTATTTGTCCTATGTTATGAATGGGATAATACAAATTAAGAAGTCTTCTTAAATATTTTTAAAAACGTGTGAATGATAAACTACATGAATAATTAGGTTAACATTCAACAATCGTCTATAGTCCTCTTATTATAATTAGAATTAGGATATCAACCCTTTTTAAGTTTTGTATCAACACATAAGCTTACCTAAGGATCAAACACACTTTATATAGTAATAATATTATGAAATGATAAATTTTCTATACTCATCAGCCTCTTGTGCCATTTCTTCAAGACTCCTTTCTTTCCTTTCTATGTCTACCACTACCTTCCGTTTCAATTCCTTCTCCTTTTCATTTATCTGACCAATTCACACACAAACAATAACATCAACTGATAGTCACATATTTGCAAAAAAATATTAGAATTAGTTGCACAGAAGAGTCAAATTTTTTCTCTATCTGTCCCGTAATAACTTTCATATTTGCAAAAATAATTGTCACAAAAATATTTTCAATTTTTAATGTGGTTTTAATTATTTTTTTCCTTCTAATTATACACTCTCTCTAATTAACATTATTCGCATCGCTCTAAGTTATTATTTTCCGATTTACTTGTATGATAATGAAAATACACTAATAGTTAGTTCATAAAAATGATTTAGTAGAATCACGATTCTTTGTTTTTTTTTCAAACACTATATTATGATCAAACACGACAATTATTATTGGACATAAAACATTATTTTTTACCGAGAAAAGCCAAATTATTAAAAACAAATATACCTCATCATTGATTTCAAAATCACCATTTTTCCAATAAGGAAGAATATGGATATGAACATGAGGAACCGATTGTCCAGCTTGGGGTCCATCCTATAATTCATAAAGATTGATTTGATTAGGGTGAAAAATTGGTCATCACATTAAAAACAAATACTTATAATATATGCTAACATAACTATATTTCAAGTTAAAAGAGAAAGTATATAACACATGGGGTAAATTCTTTCCCAAATGTCTTACTTGGATAGCAAGTCTAAGTGATGATGCATTATGGTAGCTCTCAAGTTGTCTACCAAGTTTATGTGCTATGCGCCATAAATCAATGTCTCATCATCAGTAAGATCAGCAACACGCTTCACTTCGCGCTTCGGACATATTAGAACATGTAGTTAATGTTAAGTCAACCCAATTCACTATGTAGCTACATGTATCATATTCAAGACATATCAGATACTAAATATTACTATAATACTATTAGTATCTCTTTCAATCAGAATGCAAATCTTAATTCACTATGTTGTGAGAGCCCCTCTGTTGTGAGAGCCCCTCTGCTAGACCCAACCCAGTTAAAAATATACAAAGTTTTCATAATATATGTTAAAAGTGTCAAAGAGACTTATAAAAATGGAGCAATTGATGTCCTATTAAAAAGGATATGAACTGCAAAAGATAAGAAGGTGATTAACAAAAGATATTATAGCATGAAGACTAGAGAGTAGGATGAGAGGTAAGCAAGATACCAGGCACAGCAGGACGCAGCTGGTTGACAAAGGCAAAAGAAAGATCGGTTGTATGAAAGACTGAACTATGGTGGATCTTGTAAGCTCCAAAGTCATAGTATTCAGCAGCCATCTTTATTTAGACCCCAATAAACGTAACATTAATCTCATATATGGATAGAGAAAATACAAAGTTGACATTTGATGATTATGGTTAGTTGTTTATGTACCTTAATGAAGTGAGCAATAGAGAAGGCAATGCTTCTTGAAGAGTATGTACAATAACAACCAAATAGCTAGATGCTTTACTATTTGAATTTTGCTTTGGAACTTAAGAAATTCTATGTCCTTCTTGTTTAACCATTTATTTATTTTTTATTAAGTAACTTTTTACTTACTCCATGACCATTTGTCCTGTCTTATGAATGAGATAATTACAAATTAAAAAGTCTTTGTAAAAATATTTAAAAACGTGTGAATAACTACATGAATAGTTAATTAAGTCAACATTCAACAATTGCTTATAGTCTTAATATTATTAGAATTAGGATACCAAGCCCTTTTAAGGTTTGTAGCAATAAAAGGGTAGATACTCAGCAATGCATAAGCTTATATAAGAATCAAACACATGAGCAACATAGTGAGACACAAGTGGTAGATACGTAAATCTCTGGATCATTTGGTCAAGGGTTCATATTCATGACCGGCACATATAGAAAAACAGTTGTTGAAAAATGTCAAACCCTTAAATGGATCACATTTACCTCAAGGGAATTGGTCTCCGCAATTGCGTAAGGAGAATACCTTTGGTTTAGAAAGAAAAGAAAAACATAATAAAACACATTTTTTTTTCTTTTTTATGTAACCAAGAAAAAATGTCATCTTTTATTTTTCTTATCTTTAAGTATGTCATTTTGTATAGCAAGACACGTGAATACAATTAAACAGTTCTTTTTCAGATTATGTTTTTATGTGTGTCTATATTGAAAAACCTGTGTTTTTTTAAGGGGAAAAACCTGTATGTGTTAGTGCATCATATACCATCACATTTTATTTTAGAATCCATCCAAGAAAAATGATTATTTTTTGGGGTTGTTTAGCTTCCACTAAAAACAACTTTGAAAAACTAAGGGCTAATCCTACAGCAATATTATGAAAATGAGAGATTTTACTCTCTGTAATGGAAGACACTTGACTTTTTATAGTCAATTGCAGACAGAATATTAAGCAGGCATTTATATAACCATGTTCTGCTGTTCATAGGATTAGATGAGTAAATTCTGCAACTAAAGACATAAGGAACGTGTTTATATAATTCACCAATACTACTAGGAAAAGTTAAGGGCTAGAATTAAAAAGAGAGTAAGTGCGCTTAATTTGAGTCAAACTCGAACCAGATTGTTACTCTACTTTGAAATTTAAATGCAGCATGTAACTGTAAATCTTAGGATGTTCCACAGATGATCTATTTATATGACTTGTATGGTCAATAGTACAATTCAAAGTTCTAAAGTAAAGGAATAAATTTTTCTGTGGCCACAAGGAAGTGCAGTTAAATTGTCTATACTGAGAAAATCAGAAGTTTGCATCAAGCAGACAGAATTCTATTTCTATTGCTATCTAAAATGTTACAAGAAAAGTTTTCTGTATTCCTCCGCCTCTTGTGACATCTCTTCAAGGCTCCTATCTTTCCTCTCTTTGTCCAAATCAAGCTTTTCCTTCAATTCCTTCTCCTTCTCATCCATCTGAATCAATTTCAAACAGAGAATAAAGAACAAATAATAAAATAAACACAGGATTAGAATCTACAACATGGCCTTGAGAAAAGCTTCTATCTTACTGCATCATATATCTCGTCATTGTTCTTGAAATCGCCGCCTTTCCTCGGGACAACATGAATGTGAACATGAGGTACCGTCTGTCCTGCTTGGGGCCCATCCTAAAGCATAGAAAGATAATTTGGTTATTCTCCTGAGACACAAGTAGCATATCATGCAGAAACTAAATCGTGGACACGACAAATACTTTAAAATTGATAGAGTAATAGCTCAGTAAAGCCTCCCGATTATAAAATAGCAATAAAACCAAACATGGCCTAACTCTTGTAATTAACTTGTGCTGAGTCAGAACAAGTCCTAACTGGTATAAATCTTAATATTAGACTTTTTGATGCCCTGTTTTTGGCATCATTTGACACATGTCAACTCAAAACACATGCCACCTAATAATCATACTTCTCAAAGATTCTATTTTTTAGCTACTTTTGGCTCAAAACACAAATAATAAACTAAGCTGGAATTCCTTTCATTTTGAATTTCAAAACCGTAAGAAACAAGAGGCACAAAGCTAAAGGCATCATCCTTACACGTACACCAACAAAGAAGTCAGCACGGCAGGCTATGAGACAAACAGACTTCCCATTTCAGCACAAAGCTTTCTCACTTTTTATCTTCATCTCTCTATACTTCTATTTCTATGCTTCTCTTCATCTGTGCAAACATGCAGAAGAAAACCATCCAGGCTGTATGAGTTAGAGGATTTGAAATTCAAAATTTACCTCCATTTTAGTTTTCATTTAAGGTTGTATTTCCTTCTTCTCTCTTTTGCATTCCATTACTCATATTCATAAACCCTTTCTACTTCAAAATTGCAACTATCTCTCCTTCCTTCATCCTTAGTCTTCTTACTTTTTGTTTTTCCCTAACTGATACAAAATTTAAGTTGTAGTATGATGCTTTGTTTTTCTTTTGCAGGATACAAACTTCCGTGTTTTAATCTGAGACTTCACAAGGTATACATTCTAAATCTAACATTGTTTTGCATGCTTGATTTAGAAAAAATTACAATTTAGTAACCATATACATGTTCAATTTAGAATTTCTTCATTTCATTTTGTTATTGTTCCTATTTCTTCAAAGATAGTGCTTTTGTTATAATTATTAACTGCTCATGGGATCTTTATGTGTTTTTTTTGTGCACTTCAGCACAAATTTTATGGTTATGAGAAGTAGCTTGCCGTGTTTTCCCTCAATATGATGATTTTTATTGCAAGCACAAGGTTGGTATCACTCTCTAGATTTTCATGTCTCTGCACTTGACTTTGACATTTGTATGTTTTCTTTATTATTGAAAATAGATCTAATCCACTATCCTTTATTGACTAGAGTTACCAAGTCATCTATTTCTTGTGAGACATGAAAATGTTGATCTTGTGGTGGAGATTTCATTGCAAGGTATGATGAGGGGTAAGATAACTCTAGCCCAAAAAATTGCCTATTTTGGAACATTTTCGTTACTTTACTTTGTATTATGGTTATGGTCTTATCAGTCAAGATTTAATTTGAATTTAAATTTATTTATATTGATTGAGTTTTGAAACGAAGGTTTGTGCATTGTGAAAAATGTGTTCTTGGAATAGATGGTGCGAGACATCTTTAATTTGTGTTCTTTTTTTTAGCATTCTATTAATGTGTTTTTTATTATTCTTTTATGAATTTAGTTAATGATGTGTATTTTTTTGTTGTTGTAAAGATTGAGATGAGTGAAGAAGAACACATGTTAATAGTTTGTTATCATTATTTTAAGTATTTTGGTATTTTTGCTAGGGATTGATCGGTTTTCCTTCATCACATAAACTACTGAGATGGGTATATATAAAATTTTGACATAATGCATTAGAAATATCTCTCACATCACAATCAATAGGTGGAAGGGTTTATTTTTCTAACTAATATTTAATCTGATTTGCTTACTGTCATAAACCTAACATTCCTTAGTCCACAAATGCTAGAATAAGTAGTAATTTTATGAGTGATTATTTAGATCTAACATAAATATTGTAGTACCATTGATGACCATTATGGATTGTATATCATCTTTTTGGTTTAGATCTCTGATGTGACTTTTTTAGTGAGAGAATTCAGTGCTAATATGCAGGCTTTGTAGGATGACCATTATGGATTGTAGTAACATTGAGTATGAATAAATATTTGTGAATGCTATGAATCATCATGTATTGTTTTTAAAGATGAAACCATAGTAGTTAATAGCGGATAGCGGCGCGTAGCGGCCGACCCCAAAAATGCTATAGCGGGATAGCGCCTAGCGCTATGACCGCTATTTCATCACTTTTGTGGACAAATTATATAAATAATACTATAAATTATAAACAAACATATATCTAATATAAAATTAAATATAACATTCAAATCTCATGACACATTCATAAATCACAGTAAATCTTTTTCTTATCATTCAAATCCTTCCAGTGATTAAATTGCCAAGCAATGTCGAGATTATCACCGGTCCGCATATGTCTTTGAGCACATGAGTCAACAGACATAGAGTTTGATTGAACACCAGAACCTGATGCTGCCATGACTGTGTTGTCCACAAAAACAACAAAAATAAGGAAACAGAGAGCAGAATAGAGGATGAACAAAACAGTAGAGGAAAACAACAGAGAAAGATTGAACTAAATGTGTCCTGCGTCTGAGAGTAGAGTTTATCATAGAGATCTCACAGATAACCGAAGTCATTTGTGTTTTTTTCAATCATTCATGAGAAAACAGAGAGGAAGAACAAAACAGAGGATATGTTTATGAACAGATTGTGATACGTTTATGAACAAAACAGAGGAAGAACAAAACAGAGAGGAAGAACAAAACATATTGTGATATGTTTATGGACAAAACAGAAAGGAAGATTTATAGAAGAGAGCAAACCTGAGGAACGGCGGCTGTAAGGAGAAGATGAACAGATCTGCCGTTTGATGCGGTTTTGAGAAGATGAACAGTGAGAAGATGAGATGCGTCTTTGAGATGAGAAGATGCGGCTGTAAAGAATGAAAGAATGAAGAGAGAAATTGAAGTTATTAGGGTTTGACGAAAATGACAAAAATACCCTTGTTTTTTTTAAAAAACCAAGGACAAACTTGTATTTTCAGGTAAAATGAAATAGCGGTGCTAGACTGCAAAACCGCTATGCAGTGTTGCGGCCGCTATTGCGCCGCTATCTCATAACGCTACGCTATGGCTTATTGCATAGCGGTCTGGGACCGCACCGCACCGCGCGGCCGCTATTCGCCGCTATAGCGCCGCTATTGACTACTATGGATGAAACAACTCATATATTTGGCTCTACAACTCAATTAATGTTTCATTGAACTTCTTGTGGGATTTTCTCTATTTTTTTTTTTTTCCGTTTATATAACATTTCTAACAATGTTTTTTGGTATCAGCTTTTTGGTATCAGTGGCTGGTCTTGAAGAGTAGCTCTAGGCGCACAACAGTTTTGGTTCGTTTTGGGAGGACATATGAGGTAAACTTCTCTATGCCTTCATCTTTGGTCTTGAATGTAGAATCTAAAACTTGCATGTTCATTTTGCACATGGGAATGTACAATAATTCATTTTATTTTTCTTTTCTTTTATTGTTGTTGGTGGTAAGAACTAAGTAAGTATAGTTTTTATCAACTCATAGCATTTACCACTCATAACAACTCATTTTATTTCATTTTTTCCTCAATCTTCAATAATCTTAGTAGTCACATTACAACTTATAGCAATTCGATGTAATGTTATTCCCATTGCACTACTTTGTTGTGGAATATTGTAAGAGGAATCAATGAGGAAAGTTGAGGTGATACTACTTCCCAATGTCCATAGTTCTGCAAAGACATTTATTGTACCTCAGACTTTGAAGACAATTGCTTATGCGACACAAGAAAATTATTTCTTGCATCAACCTTTTTTCCATTCACGGTTTAGATATCTTGGGTCCATAGTACAAAATGACGGAGAAATAGAAGCTGATGTACATCATCGTATTCAAGCTGGGTGGTTGAAATGGAGAAGAGCCTCAGGTGTTTTGTGCGATAAGAAAGTACCACTTAAGCTGAAAGGAAAGTTCTATCGGACAGCAGTCAGACCGGCAATGTTGTATGGTACGGAGTGTTGGGCGGTTAAGAGCCAACACGAGAGTAAAGTAAGCGTAGCGGAGGTGAGGATGTTGCGTTGGATGAGTGGTAAGACTAGACATGATAGGATTAGGAATGACATCATTAGAGAGAGAGTGGGGGTAGCACCTATAGTAGAAAAGTTGGTAGAAAATAGGCTTAGATGGTTTGGACATGTAGAGAGAAGACCCGTAGACGCCGTGGTAAGAAGAGTAGATCAAATGGAGGAGAGTCAGGTTAAAAGAGGTAGAGGAAGACCTAAGAAAACTATTAGAGAAACCATTAGAAAAGATTTAGAGGTCAATGAGTTGGATCCAAATATGGTCTTTGATAGAACATTATGGCGGCATTTGATCCATGTAGCCGACCCCACTTAGTGGGATAAGGCGTTGTTGTTGTTGTATCAACCTTTTTTCAATTATTTTAGTAATGGAACTTTTATATCCTTGAAACAATTGAGAATTTACATACAAATGAAGACTAGACAATTATTTAGCATGACATAATAGTGAGTTTTCTTTTTGTGTTCATAGTGAGTTTTAGAAATGTTTATTATTGTATTCATTTTTATATTGATAAAAGATATTTACGCAGGTGGGAGAAGCCTATTCAGATTGAGCACAAAATTCAAGCTCCTTAAGTTGCGGTCACCATCTCTCTAATATTTAAAAGGCTGAAAACTTTGTTCAGGAATTTATAATTTGGGTGTAAGGAGGTATAAGTTGTAAATATTCATACTTCTATGAAAATATTAGAAGCTAGAGGTTTAGGCTGTGGATACAACAAATATATTAGGTAGTTGGTATTACTACCTCCGTCCCTAATTATAGGACCCTTTTGAGAAATTTTTTTGTCTCTTTTTATAAGACCCTTTTGCTATTTCCAAGTGCATTAATTAATTCTTTACCAATATATCCCTATTTATTTTATATCTTTTTCTTCAATCAACATTAAATACTACATTGAAAACATACACTAACCCTCTTTTTTAAAGGACAAATTTGTAAAAACAATAGTAATTACAAACAAATTTATTACCACTTTTAATTTTCTTAATTCCCGTTATTTTTTTAAAAGGGCCCTATAATTAGGGACGGAGGTAGTATTAAATTCAAGGTTTTATGTACACTTTGTGATGCATTGTATGTTTTGTTTATGGATGGTGTTATGTATATAATAAATTATCTATATAAATATTTGTTATTCATTATAATAACTTCTCAATCTACAGCCTAAAAACACAGGGTTTACCGAAAGTGCACTTTCAGTAGTGTATTTTGACAAAAAATGATTTTGATACAAATCAAATATAAAATAATGATTTTGATACAAATCAAATATAAAATAAGGCGTAAACGCACTTGTGCCAGTCAAAATCAAGGGGGTCAATCAATTGCAAAAGGGGGTAAAGTTAGAGGTCTAAAAAGTAGTTTTTTTTTTATTTTTTTAATAGGGGACCAAAATCGCAACTATGGCAAAGTTAGGGGATCAAAAGTGCTTTTAAACTATTTAATTTCTTATTGTTTGAATAGTTTTTGTTTAATTTTTTTATTTGACTATTTGTATTGTATATTAAGCATACAAACAATATGTATATTATGATAGTATATATTTATAATTAATTTTCTCCCCGTGCATTGCACGGGTGTAAATACTAGTACTAGTACAGTTGCTGTTTGTAACTAACTTCCTCATTTAAATCATAATACAAACATCATTGAATCTTCTTTCCTTCTCTCTCTCTCTGATTTGCTATCATGTTTTTTTGACAAGCTTTCATTTCCTATCATTTTTCTTTACAAGCTCTAATTTCCGATCATGATCACAGTGAGTTTCTCTATTTCAATTAAAAATTTCACCCAAAGTCTAATTGCAAATTACAAATTATTAGAAAATTGTAGCTTCTACATGATTGATAATTGTTAAGATTTTTCTTATATCATATAGTTAGTATAGTATGAACCTTACTAAGTTGACGCCTTGACGGAAAGAGGGAAGAAATAATTACTAAAACAATTACAAATATCATGGACCTTTGTAGTAAAGAATTGAAACAGAAACTAATCAGTCTGACATCTCGGTACAGTTAAAGTTGGACCATAAGTTTTTAAATATTTAATATTTTTAACTATTGGATATTGCACTGCTAATATGTTAAAGCATCATCTTGTTCGCATAGAAGAAGAATATAAATGAGAGTCACTAAGAGAAAAGGTGAACAACTTCGAAAGTGGAGCAGAAAACAAATGTCAACATAAAAGGTGAGTGTGTAACTAAAGACATGATTGCAAAGGCCGGTATGTAGCACAAAGTGCAGAACAACTATTACTGAACAAGAAATATGAACAATTAAATTAGTCTCCAGATGTCTTACTTGGATAGCCAAAGTGAGGGATGAAGCCTTATGGTAGCTCTCAAGCTGCCTGCCAACTTTTTGTGCAGTGAGCCATAAATCACAAGTCTCATCAGCAGTGAGATCAACAAAACGCTTAACTTCACGCTTTGGACAGATAAGCACATGTGAAAACTGTTAAGTCAAACACTTTATAACTTCATATGGTGCAAAATAAAAATAGTCTCATGTGAGTCATGCCTAATCCTTAAGGTCCTTTAGCACTTAACTGTGAATATAAAACAAATATACATAACCCGTGAAAGCTGTAATTCGAAAATCTTCAAACCATAATATGCAAGACAAAAACGAATCCCTTATACGGCAAATGAAACAACCAACTACATGTACATCCTATCAAAGTATCAAACAACTTAATACATTGTAGTGACCGTTATGAAATCTTATATCAAAATAACTGTTGATAATATGAAGAAGCTTCATAAGAAGAATTCCTAAACCATGTTTGGGAACCCAATAGCAACCTTTAAATCAAGTTTGATGAAGCATATGTAGTTTTGTGTAAATGAATGGTGTTCGGTTGTTTCAAATCAAAATTGATTTTGTATCGAAACCTCTAATCTAATAATAAGTGATAAAAAGTAGCATTTGTATTGTATTGAAAAAATTTACTTTAAACTTATACTGGGAGTGCCAGAAAAAACACTGCTGGATTTCCTAGATCACTGAATGTGCTTGTGCAAGTTACTATGTTTTGAACCAAAACAGTGACACAAAATGAAATTCACCTAATTAAGAGTATTCATTCAGTCTTAAACTAAAAAAACTATATCAACCATAGTACCATACCACCCCAACAATGTATTATTGAAACTCATGAAAAAGGATATGACCTGCAACGAGACAAAAACAAATGACTTATCAAAATGGGTCTTTTTTAATCTCATAAAAGACAACTATTTCATAATCAATACAGTAAAAAGACACTTTTTTTTTTTTTTTTATTGTTGTGGAGTAGATACCCAAACCCATTTTACTTTCATTGAGTAAATCAATAAAATCAATTAGCACTTACACTCCTAATGTGTCCGGTGTGCGTGTCCGATACATGTCAGTGTGGGACACCAACAGATATAATTACATTTAACTATATCATTTTCTCAAATTATTACCAGTGTCAATATATTCGTGTCATGACTTCATAAATTAACAAAATAGAACAGTGTCAATGATGGAGATAGTTACCAGGGAGAAGAGGACGAAGGTTAACCATAGCATAAGAGAGATCGGTGGAGTAGAAAACTTCATTGTGGTGAATTTTGTAAGGTCCAAAAGTGTAATCTTGTGAAGCCATCTGCATAAAGAGAGAAGGGGAAAGTGAAGAAGTAGGTAGGAGAGAGAAAATGGTGAGAGTTGATTGATACTGACCTTGATGGAGGAGGAACAGATTGATCGGATTCGGAGTGATGTTGTTGAAGAATGTCGAAGAAACAAATGGGGGATTTGCCTAATGGAGGACAACAACATTTGTACTTTCACAAACTCACAAATTTCTTCTCTTTTCCATTCACTCCTTTGCCTATTTTTATTTTATTTTTTAAATAATAAATAAAAACCATTTTTTTTTTTAGTTTTTGTAGAGGCTCCTTTTGATATTTCATAATTTTCTTACAACTCAATTTAGTTTATGACAACTTTTTTAATAATAATATTAATAATATGTTTTTTGAAAAAAATATTAGTAATTAGTTGTTATATTAATATTTGCTTTTGGTTCGCTATTGAACCCACATCTTCAATTCCACTATCCTTAGTCATAGTTTGTTTAGATCAAATATTATTGTGGCTAAAAAATTCACATCATTAACATGAATAACTGAAGAATTTAAGGTTCGAACATCAACTTTTACATATTGCAATGTCTTGTCAACTAATTTGTTATGTCTTGTCAACTAATTTGTTATATGTATAAATGAAATGTGATGGATAGTGACATTGGTAAAAACAATATGATTGAGTTGGGTTACAATTTTGGTAAAAATCACTCCAAACCAACTCGTGAACACCTCATTTCTCAGAAGTTTTTTTGTTTCACAATTTAGCCACCACCAAAGATAAAACTAATGATGAGCAGATTGAGTTGAGTTGATTCAAGGGACCAATAGACATAACATTTTAAAAATATTTAAAAATTTATATTACATTTAGAGTAAATTATATTATTTAAAAATTATAACACTTTGAAAGGAATCAAAATTAACACAGTGTATATGCAAAATTTGGTAACATTTCGTCTTTAGTTTATTATGATTTTTAAAGAGAATAAAATTTCTATCGACATTTTTTCGTTGAGACTGAAATGAGAGTAATTTTTTTAAAAAGAACCAAACAGAAAAGGAAAAATCAAATTTTATAGAATGGTAGGGGTGTGTAGAGTAAGTAAGGAATTGTGAATAGTAAGTAAAAACTGATTTCGTTGGGAAAGCCCGCCCAGTGTAGAATTGCCGCTACTCTATCTTACTCTCTCTCTCCCATCTCTATCCACTTTTCTTTTATCCTGTAAAATTGAGAATTGAGACACTGGTTGTAGTTCCAGTTCCTCTCCTTCAAGCAACAATGGCGAACGTGGCAGTTATGGCTACCACCACCAACAACTCCACCACCACTAGCAGATGGAGCATGTCTTCTCTTCGCTCTGCCTTACCTTCAATTCCTCCTACTTCCGCTTCTTCATTGCGCTTCACTCGTTCTTCTCCAACAACACTCCGAATTTCCAGACCCAAACCCCAATCCCTACTTCCCTCTTTCACCGGACTTCGCCCTCTCCCAATCTTCGCTCCTTCATCAGGTATACCTTCCTTTCTTTTCCATTGCATTCACGACTCTTTACTACCATGAAATTATGCCTTTTGTTTTATGGGGAAATTGAAGTTCTATTATCACTTGGTCAATCTATAAGCATTGTTTACATTTACATTTTTTTTTTGTTTATTAGTAGTTTTTGGTATATGTTTAGTCTATCTCTGTACCGACACATATGGTTACATTTAATTATTGTATTGCCTCGGATTATTATTTGTGTCGACATGTCTGTGTTTTATAGATAATAATTACGTTTACATGTTTAGAGTATAAATAGCACATTTTTGCTACTTCTCAATTAAATTCTATTAAATCTGAGTGTCGAGATGCTTGTTATTCCACCTGAATTTGTCCTCGCCATAGATGTTCAGTCCAGAGGACGAGTGGATGTGTTTTGCATCTTGCTAGAAATACGGTATAGGTAGTACTTATAAAGCTCGAGTAGTTCTCACCTTAAAATTCGGTTTTGACGGATTGAGTTAGATCCAACCCGAGTTTTAAGAATCATCTTTGCACTCTTCTGGCTTTTCTCATTTTCCTGCACCTCTTGGATTCCTGGTTTATAACATGGTATCATAGAACTCATCCGTTAAACACTGTGCCTTACTTCCCTAACCCGGTTGCTTCTCGCCCACTGAAATTCAATCCAGTTATACTACTTCAATAACTTTTTCATACTAAAAATTGTGTCAAATTTTGATGAGAAGAACTTTCTGCTACTGCAATGGCAGATCAAAGGTGTTCTCATAGGCTACAAAGTGCAAAATTTTGTTTTCTAATCCATCAATACCTCGTTTTACTTGTTCAAGTTGAGAATTGACTACTGTAACATTTAAGCTGTTATTGTTTTTTGCTTGTTTAGTGTGAAAGAAATCTGCTTTCCCATAGTATCCATTATCTTTTGAAATTCAGCATTGAATTCACTATGATAACTTAACTTCTTCGAGCAGAATTTGATCACAGTTTCACCATTATTGACAATGGTGGTCGGGTCTATGCTATGAGACATGGAAGGAAAGTGCCGAAACTCAACAGGCCCCCAGATCAGCGTAAGGCACTCATCCGTGGCCTAACGACACAGCTCCTTAAATATGGCCGCATCAAGACCACCAGGGCAAGAGCCAGTGCAATTAGGAAGTATGTTGATAAAATGATCACTCTTGCAAAAGATGGTTCTCTACATAAAAGGAGACAAGCTCTTGGCTTCATCTATGAGAAGCAGATTGTTCATGCTTTATTTGCAGAGGTTCCAGAACGTTATGGCGAAAGAAATGGTGGTTATACAAGAATTATAAGAACCCTACCAAGGCGGGGTGATAATGCACCTATGGCATACATTGAACTTGTGTAATTATTAGCGGCTGCCCTTATGGGATGCAATTATTAGCATTCTAGCTGCAATGTTGAGATTTGTAATGCTTCCAACTGTAACAGTTGAGTCTAAAGTTTTTCCCATGTTTAGTTGTATTTGTATTTGTCAGTTTGCTTCTTTTTTGAGTTGTATGTACGGACAAACATCCATCTTTAATCTGCAAAAGTTCATAGATTCACTTATCTGTTTTTGTTATACATGATATTCTTGGCTACCAAGAACTCAGGCTTCTGCTTAATTTGTGTGAACTTTGCATAAATGGTATATGCATAATGTGAAAGGTATAAGAGTATGACAAACATTCAAGGGGCTAGATGCATTGTTGCCCAATTCTCGTTAAATATTGAAAATTAAGAACCCTGGTTTAAGCTGTCATATTGATAACAAAGACAATACATAAAGAAATCAAATCATAAACTAGAAAGTTGATTTGAATGATAATATAAGGCCATGACTCATGAAAGAGAGGAATGTCATGACTTTTGATTGAAGATTAACCTCATTGTGTTCTATTTTGCATTTGTATAGGGGATTGAGAACTTCATCTTTAAGGGTCAAATTGGTAAATTTATTTTCAAAAAGACAAATAATAATAAATAAAAAAAACAATTACACTTTTCGAGGATTAAATAATATTTTTTATTAAGGTCCATGATTGATTAAGTCTATTACATTAATAATTTATTTTAGTCTCATTAAATTAATATTTGTTAAAAAAAATTAATCTTTTACTCTAGTTCTTACTCCCTCCGGTCTCAAATGTAAGAAACTTTTCACTTTTTAAATTCATTCAATAAATGATGTATGTGATCTATAATTCATGTGAAAAAAGCAATAAATGTTTACAATTAGGTAAACAATGGAGTAGTATTCAATAAGAACCAACATATTTAACAATTTCTTCTAAAAGTTTAAGAAAACACATAAGGATGAAGTAATTAAATGAAATTAAAATAAAGTAAGAATATAAGGTAGATTTAGATAACTAGATTTTTTTTTTTTTTTTTGAAGGAGATAACTAGATAGATAAGGTTGTCCATGATATCCCCCGAATTGTCCCACTCTCTCTTTGCCAATTGCCATCTTTCTCCACTCTTTGCTGTTGTCATAACTTCTTCTCATCACTCTCTCTACACATCTTCTTCAAAGTAACTGAAAAACCTTTGTGCGTTATCTTATCACAACAACAACAAGAGCTAGCACGATGCTGGGCATGGGGTCCTTAACTTTGAGTTCACCAACTACAATGGTAGCTCAAACTACTCTTACCTCTTCCAAAAGGCACATCCTTTCTAACAGAACTCACTCTTTACCAATGAGTTTGGTCTCTCCTACAAACCAAAATTTCAAGAAACAAAAACCTTTTATCACTGCTGTTGCTTCTGTTCAATCTGACAACGTTAGTTCTTCTGATGCACCTGCCACCAAGGTTTCTTTTTCTCTTATCTTTATTATCTTGTCCCACATTATAACTATGTCTTGTGCTCAATATTTGTTTTCTACTAAGTGGTTGATTTGAAATGATCTTGCAAGATAACATTTACTTATTGCTCTAAATGTTTGAATGTTTGAAAGGGTTACTGAATCACCAAAATTGACCTCAAAATTGCATCCTTGTAATTAGTCCATAAAATTGAAAATCCTTGATCACATTATTTTGAGTCAGTTTAGTGAGTTCGGGTATGCTCCATCTAGGCTAAGCTCCATTTACTCCATTTAGGGTTTGGATGCGGCAAAAAAATATCTAACGGTTGAGATTTTAAATTAAAAAACAATAAAAAGTTGTTGTGATATGAGAGAAGAAGGGAACATGATTTGTTTGTTATTATTATGTATTTTTATTAAACAAATATTTGTTTTTTAATTTAAAATCTCAACCGTTAGGTATTTTTTGGCCACATGTCTTGCATCCAAACCCTAAGGGTGTGTTTGGGAAGAGGGTTTAGGAGGGGAAGGGAGGGGAGGACTTACATTCCTTTTTTAATTTAAAGACATTATAAAATGATTTTTAAAAAATTGAATTAACAACATGATAAATGATCATATAATACTTCAAAAACACTTGATTTATCTTAAAAAGACATTTTATATTGTTCGTAATTTAAAAATTAAAAGTGAGCCCTCCCCTCCCTTCCCCTCCTAAACCCTCCTCCCAAACACACCCTAAATGATGTAAATGGAACTTAGCCTAAATGGAGCATACCCGAACTCCAGTTTAGTACCTAAAGTGGTCTTCAAGAGAACTTGAGTTTGAATCCTAGCTAGAACAATCTTTCGTCGAACCTTACTTTTCTCCCTGTCGAATCCTAGATTGTGAAGGCCTTATGAACTAGAAGGTGTCATTGGTTTTTGGTGCCTTTAAAGATAAGAGAGAATGATGGATGCACGATTAAAATAAATCATGTAGATGAGAGAGAATGATTGGTTAAACGAGAGATAGGAACCAATGTACCTAAGGCCAATGGCATCCAAGTGAAATCCTACTGGAGGGTTTAAACAAAATAAAAAAAGTCCCTAAAGTGATCTGACATTGACTAATGTGATCGAGTATTTTCGATTTCAGAAATCATCATACAATTTAGTTCATTTACGTATCAAATTGGAGAACTACTAGTTTCATTTCAGGAACTGAATTGGTGATTCATTGATTTTTGAGCTATGCAATTAGCTGTTGTTCTTGATGGTTTATAAGCATTGGATTCACGTAGTACTTATTGAGTTGGTTTTTTTGGTAATGATTAGTCTATTCTTTTTTGTTTTGTTTCTCAGAGTGAGTTCACCAAGTATTATTTTATTGTTGCAAATGCAAAATTTATGCTGGATGAGGAGGAGCATTTCCAAGAACAACTATTTGAACGCCGTCGCTACTATGGAGAACGTAATAAAGAACAGGATTACTGGCTTGTCATTGAGCCTAAGTTCTTGGATAGTTTTCCTGACTTTATCAAGAAACTGCGGAGACCTGCTGTTGCTCTAGTGTCAACCAACGGTCCTTGGATCACGTAAGAACATAAATCAATACTTCATTTTTCAGTGCTTGGAGTTTCTGTCATAAACTATGAAAAGTGGACAATTTTTTTTTTTTATTTTATTTTATTTTTGTGGGGTGCGCCAAGCTCATACAATAGTGCAACGCATGAGCGACACATGAGAAGCCCAATAGCAAGCTATTGAAGTGGCCTCTCCCCCTCAAAAAAGTAATTTAATATCGTGTGACCCATTAGGCCACATATCAGATATTAAAAGTGGACAATTCATTTGGACTAGTTGCTTATCAAAATACACTATAATCAGCATATCTCAATCGTTGGATTAATATCAGACCGTTTGTATTCTATGTTTATATTTGAAATGAGATTTGGAAAAGTCTGAATATGACCGTTTGATCTTAAGCCAATGACCGGCATGCGATCCAAATCATTTTGTTATTTGCCATATATTACATTTGGGTTCCTCCTTTTAGAGTCCACTAATAGTATTTAAAAAATGTCGTTTTTGTTTCTAATATCTTGTTACCAGCAACAAGAGAAAATTAAATTTTTTAAAAATATTGGAAAACAGTCTTAGAGTTGAATGTAGCTGCTCTTCACAAATCCCCAGTCACTATAGTTAACCACCTAAGCTAAGCCTAATAGCTCAAATACATGTCTTTTTTATATGCTTGCATCACGAGTTGGTCATTTGTGGGATTGGATTCCCTACAATTAGAAAATCTGAACCATCTGATTGTGATCGGACGGCTCACGACGTTAAGATTGAGTTTTTTTTTTAGATATGATTTCCCAAGCTTAAAATCCGAGTAATTAAATCGGTCCCGATTTGCATGACTCACGGATTCCTGACTGCAGGCAATCCAAAGTCTTCATTTTGTTTTTACCCCTTAGAGGTGTCAGTTGCTAAAGATTGTCAGCGTTTGCTCTTCACTTTTTGCATCTCTATTTTTAGTGTCTAGATCCATCAGATAGAGATCCACCGTTTCAAATGGTATAATATGAAAAGAAATTGTAAGAAATAAGGGTATTATCAATTAAACTTCTTTAATGCAAGCTGTCAACATATAATAAAATGGCAGCTTTTGATGTTTCAGACAAATTTTAACTCTTCCCCTGTGGGTGTTTTGGCAGATTCATGAAATTAAGACTGGATCGAGTTTTATCAGGAAGTTTTGAAGCTGACAGCTTAGAAGAAGCATTAGCCTCCAATCCTACTAAGCTGGAATTTGAGAAGCCTGCAAAATGGGTGGCACCCTATCCTAAATATGAATCTGGATGGTGGGAAACTTTCTTGCCCTCTGGACAGAAAGAGGTGAACTCTTAAGACATTTTTTTCCCATTCTGTTTCGGTAACCGGAATTTGTAGATCTATTTCTCCAACGATTTTTGTTAATGTAAAACTGGATGTAGTTTATGTCAGCTAAATTTGCTTTCAGTTTTGTAATCTTTGGAAGGCAGTATAATTATTTAAAGGTGTTGTCCTTAGGATCTAAGTTCTAGGTATTGTTTTTATGCCTCAAATGAGTGAAATATAGATATTGTTGTAAAATCGATGTTCTCTTTTGCTTAAAAGCCCCGACTGCATGTTAGATATTGTGTCTTTTGAATAAACTGACTTCAAAGATGAGATATTTGGATTATATAAAAAGCCCCGACTGCATGTTAGATATTGTGTCTTTTGAATAAACTGACTTCAAAGATGAGATATTTGGATTATATAAAGTTTGTGTAAAGGCTGGATAGTTGATTCGAATCTATCAAATGTACTAGTTTACACTTTTTATTGATTTGCATATAAAAAAGCTTTCTTTACAACAATATAAGCCTTGTCCTATCATATCATGCAATGCCCCTAAGAACTCTTGAACATGAATCAATGTATCTATAAAGACTTGGCTTTCACAGTACAGATGTACATTGTAGTTCATTTTCTACATTCTTTCATCCTTTTTGATGAACACAGGTTTGAGGAAGAACTGTGTAGCAACATTTTTTGGTGAATGTCTTGTTTGCAGCCTAGGCAGAAAAACATAAAAAAGCAAAATCACCATGAAGTACTATTGAATCGACACCATATGAGACTTGTTTTACCTCTATTCTAGATCTCTATCTTGCAAGTGTCGGGACTTCCCAAAAAATTTCTTCATCAACTCTGCATATAGATTATTTAATTCTATCAGCGCCTTCTCAGAAATAATATCTACGATATCTTGATTCTTTTCATACACTGCTGGCACTGTCAGCAATATCACAGTCGCTACATCAACAGAGCAAAAGAGAAATAATATTAGTACTAACTTGAATTTCAGTATTATCTTAGTGTCGAATATGTCACTATCATGATATATAGCTGCTTGGTTCCGGCTATTACCCGGATTCCCTATAGTTAAGGAGTTAATCATACAGTTGCTGCCGATAAGTGATCAGTACCAATGAATCAAATCTCGATTCAATGGTATTGATCTCTTTAGCACCTGTAGATTCCTCAACCGTGTCAAATCTCGATTGTAATTTGAAAGTATTATAGGTAGCTGACCTATGTAGAAGATAGTTGGAGCACTGAACCAAATGCCAAGCAGTGAAACAACTCCTAACGTCCATGTAACCTGCAGATAATTTACATATCAGCCAAAACCAATTGATACTGTGACAAGATGACTAAGCAAAAAGCATAAAAGGTTGCTGAAAGGCACCAAAAGAAACTTCTTGAAATCCCGTCCGGAAGCTAGGACTCGAAATATTTTGAGTAGTTTGTTAATGTTTTTTGTCATTGAAATAGCAGTTTTAAAAACCATCCCTTCTGGTATGATGAATGCTGATGATTTAGGTGGAGATCTGTATTAAAAAGAAAATGTATCACTCATTCATTCAGTAAAAAGAGAAAAGCACTTTAGTAACTGAGTATAGAGTGAATTAAACTCACTTGCCAATCAAGGAAGTTAAACGGGTCCAGAGGAACAACATTGCCAATAGTATTATGAGAGAGTCACAAATGATACTAAGCATGGTGTATTCCATCATCTTAAATGCTAACCATATGACAGTTACACCAGCTAGAATGCTTGCTGTGATCCTCTTCTCTCTCCACAGTATTATATCAGCAGCTATAAGCAGACATAAATTTTATCTCAAAACAATTTTTTCTCTCTCATGTAAAATAATACTATAATTGCCAAGTAAACTCCCTCGAACGGGGTTAACAGATGCGCTTTAATTTGCAACAATTAGATTAACAAATCGGGTTCTAAAGAAAACGAATGAATAGATGCAAAGGAACACAATGATCAATCATAGAGTTCGGCCAATTGTGTCTACGTCTCTGACAACAGATTGATTGTTGTAGGTTTCTATTACACGGAGTTAGGATAGATTGCAGAGTACACATTTTTGATTAAATACCAAGTCCACATTACAAGTTTATATTGAACCATACTGCATGCCCTAACCTCCTTGGTTGAAACACAAATGGCTTTCGCTTTCGCTCCACAACACCTGTAGTGCTTTAGGCTCTATACGCTCTGCTCGAGCGTTTGCCCACTTATTAATAAATATGAATCCCACTTAACAACATCAATGAAACTTGCATTGTATGAAAGAATGAATGGAATGCACATGATTGCTAGCAAACACTTTACAACAATTTCTTTTCAAGAACAGTTGAAATTCAAGTCGACCTTACCATTTTAGTAACCAGTCACATCAAATAAATTAGTGAGAATCATATGAATTTCAGCTAGCAATAAATAGTTTCAGAATGCGCGTCACATCGGTGCTTCTCATGGAATGTAAAAGAAACATGCGAGCATACCTTTTCCGGAACCTAGAACAACATGAAGCGGCAGTTTTTGGGCAAAGAAGCGATTCTTGGCAACGGAGAATGCAAAGTAATTCTCAAACACAGTCTCAAATTCTGAGTCATCATCAGTAAGTTGGTCTTTGTTATTACGGAGAAAATCAGAGTCTGCAACATCCATGTATTCCTCATGATGAACCATTATTTATATCCTCCGTTTTCTTGATACGTTAGATCACTCCTCAATGCTATAAGTATTGTAAAATCTATATTCAACAACATTTTCAATAAAAAAAAAAAATGGCATGCATTAACAAAAGCAATGTTACAACATTATATATACGTTGCATAAAATCTTAATGATGAAAAATACGTACATTGGATTAATCAATGGAGAGTATATAACCTTTTTAGATATTTTTCTCCTTTTTACAAGAGTTGAATTCGTTTTGGGAATTGGTTTTCTGCCTCTCAGTAATAAGCTACAAATCTCAGGAGCCTACACAAAAAAACAGAACCCCCCAAAATTCGCATGAAGGCAAACATAACTTTATTTTTCTAAATATTGATTTCTTTATTTATTTTTTTTTTTTAGTTTTTAATAATACATTTTTATCAAAATTAAATCAAACCATCTTTCTGTAACAAAAAAAAAAATCAAACCATCTTTTTAGATTTTTTTGGTTTTTAATAATATATTTTCACTATCACATAAAATTTGTGAATCTAACCTCTTTCGTTAGACTCTATCCAACTCCAATTGTATCAAAGTCAAAACGTTTATAAATGAAAAATAATAATCATTTTGGTCATTAAATTATCACCATTTCTTCAATTTGGTCCATAAAATATACACTCTTCATCAATAAATAGAAGTCTCCATTACAAATTATATATATATATATATATATATATATATATATATATATATATATATATATTAAAAAAGTTTGGCATTGTTGTTAGTGGTATTAATTAGGGTTATGTTTCAACAAAAAAAAATACACCTAAAAATTTGAAAAAGAACTTATATTTAGAGTTACATTTTTTATAACTAGGGACAAATGGAGTGGAATGTAATACACGGTCCTTAAACTATTTTCAATCCATCAATTTAGTTTCTGAACTATTCTCAATCTTTCAATTCAGTTTTTAACTATCACTGGTCTCTTCTTTATTTTGAAAGTAGGGAATAAATCTGTATTAGGATGTAACAAACATGAATGGTTCTTTTATTACTTATTTTGAAAACTTCTTTATCTTATTGAATATTCAAAATGATTAATCATCAAAGAAGAATATATAGAAGAAGAGTACAATGAACATTCTAACCTATATATACATGAATAAGTTAAACAGAAGGGAAAAAAAGGAAGCAATGAAGGCATAAACATAAATGCCTCCAAATCCATACAAGTTACCTTCCTCTCCCTCCAAAGTCCAAACACACCCTAAATGAACTACACATTCTAAACAATCAATACAGTATTCATAGAACAAACATGGGAAAGAACCACTTCCTGCAACTTATTTTGGAAACATGAAAATAGGAAAATATAGCAAAACAACATACAACAGTGATGTATTTGTGCTCCTATGCAAGAAGGTTATCAGTAGTTCTGGTTTTTTGAATTTCATATAGGTTATGGCGTTCAAATTCCCTCATGGACCGTTGTAAAATGATCATCATTAATGTCACACTAATTCATAATAATTTGGTATAGGTTTATAAAATTAGGTTCAAGTCCTTGAGAATAGTTTACGGACTAAATTTACATAAACGCTTACACGCCGTTCTTGCTGCTCTTCATTTGAAGTAAAGTACAATAGTTACAAATTATTTTAGAGTGTAAAAGAAATCATCTCTTTGATATTTTGTGATTAATGAAACAGTAAGAACATAATATGTGACAAAGAACCTAAGTTTTGTCCATAGCAATCTATAGCTTTCTTAATAGGAGCTGGACTCCATTGTCAGGCTTCAATATAAGCCCAAATGCAGGTGAATGTATGTATCTAGGAGAGAGGGAGAAAGAGAAGTTGGACAAAATTAGAGCTACAAGCATCTTAAGTTCAAGCATGGCCAAGTTCTGTCCAAGACAAACTCTTGGGCCAACTCCAAAAGGCATATACACTTGTGGATGCATAGAAGCACCTGCAGTTCCATTAGCAAATCTCTCAGGGTTGAATTTGTAGGCATCATCTCCCCATATTTCAGGATTTGTATGCAAACTTAGTACAGGGCCGGCCCATAGCCCGTCGAGGCTGGGCGACGACACCGGGCCTCCAATTTTTTGGGGCCCAAAATATATTTTTTTTTATATGTAAGACACGAAAATAATGGTTATATACCTATTAAAAGCAAATTATTTCAGTTTGTACATCTTGCTTTAGTGGCGTGGCCACTTTTTGTTGAGTGTGAGGTCATGTATTCAAGACCCACCAAAGTGTGTTTTATAATTTTTTTTTAAAATGGCTTATTTATATTTTTTGGGGCCCGGAATTTAATTTTTTTTGCATCCCTTATAAAATTAAAACCGGGCCTATAAATTTGTTAAGACGGCCCTGACTTAGTATCAATATCCAAAGGCCAGTGCCCTTAGGGACATCAATATTCCCAAATTTCATGTCCTCCAAAGCGTGCCTTGGCAATAAAGGTACAGGTGGATAAAGGCGCAACGATTCATGAATAACCATTGTCACCTGCATTGCATGCCATAACAAAACTTAGTTATCGTTTGTTGCTCGTATTTTTCGAAATTAGTTTGTTTCCAATGTCATCAGAATCAAAATGATTAAACCATTAATCGGGTCTAAAACTAATAATATTTCAAAATAGTCACTGACTTACAAATCATCTAACAGATTAGTATTTTCAAACATAATTCAAAGATTGAATGATAATAAGTGACAAAACATATAGACCAATTTAAGAGTAAGAGGTCAATTAGCAAGAGAATTTTTTTGAAAAATTAGTAGTTTTAGGAACTACTTGTCACCTACTTATAAAATCAAGAACCATTTTGACAATTTACTCATAATGAAAGTTTTCCTTACCAGCTTCATCTTTGAAATCATATCAAAATCTGGGATTCTACCATTGCAAATTTCTAGTACCTCGGCACGAGCACGATCTTGCCAAGTTTGATTTGAGGCCAATAACATAAGACACCATGAAGCAACAACTGCAGTTGATTCAAAGCCTGCCAAGTATATATTCTTGCAGTTATCAATAATAAAACGATCATTGGCCTCTTGTGTTAGATTACTTTGCTTGACACCTTCAATAACCATTTGCAACAAGTCTTTTTCAACACTAGTTTTTTCCTTTCTTTCCTTCACCACTTCAAGTATCAAACTTTTCACCTCCTTTTCTAATTTCCATGCTTTTATATTGTTATTTGTTGGAAGGTATCTATTGTAGTACATATATAAGTAAATTAAATTTCATTAAAAGACGTTGTTTGGATAAACAACTTAATTTACAGCTTAAAAATAAGGTGATAGTTTTGTAAATCATAGTAAAATCAGAAAAAGAAACAATGGTTACCTCATGCCAGGAACCGCTGAAGAGAGATTTTTCCAGGAACAGACAACTTCTTGGAGAGCTCCTAGTTTGAAGAAAATTTGTTCCCCCTTTGAATAATCACTTCCAAAGCATGCTCTTGAAATAACATTGCCTGAGAATTTTCTCATGTCCTCATCAATATTTATATCTGCAACTCCACCTTCCGCCTCGATTTTACTACTCCATAAGTTTACCATAGATTCACAAGACTTACTCACAATATTCACCATTCCCTTTGCAAGTCATAGGCAATAAAAACTCAATTACAAGGGCAATATAAACATAAATAATTAAGCAAAATTATTAGCCTTAATTGCATTTTTGTTTTTTCAAGTATCGTGATTACGCAATTTTGACCATTCACTTTTTTTCGAACGATTTAGACTCTTATAGCAAGTGTTGCTTTTCTTTAAAATCAAAACAAATGTCACACTAGCTATGAGAGTTTGATGCCACATCATGAAATGATGTCATCGTAACATAAATTTCGGAGAAAATTGCGAGGGGACTACTAAATTATAAATGGAGAAAACATAAATGGCCAAAATCACTCGTAAAAAATTGAGGCTAAAATCGCACAACCGCAATATTTAGAGGCTAAGATTGCAATTAAGCCTTATTACTATCGTTATTTACCTTAACCTTGTCGATATATAATTCTGGAGCTAAGATCTTTCTATGATGTGCCCATGTAGTCCCATTTGATGTTACCATCACCCAACAACGGTCCAAATAATTTCTTCTGAAATGAAGCCTTCCCAAAGTTGAAAGAAGTGCATGTGGTGATTTCTTTCACCATGTCTGTTTGGTTCACACACAATGTTTGTATGTTTCCAAAAGAAAACATGAACACTTCACCTGTTTATACAAGACAGATATAGTCCAATTAAATTTTATTATTTAAATATTTTATAATATTATTTTATAAAATATCTACAAAGATATCTAAGTAGCAAGATCTGATATATGTATCAATGTATAAATTAACATTTAAACTCATCATAGAAGTTCGAGACATATATCATATATGATGAAGAAGTTTATATGATTGAATATAACATACCATATTGTTCCCTCCATTCTTCAAACTTAGGAAAGATAAGAGAAGCAGTGTTGTGAGTAAGAAGAGGGGGTTCAAAAGAAGGAGAATTTGAAGTGGAAAGCTGAGATTTGATTATGTCCATTAGATTTCCAAGCAATATAGTTGGAGGTGGACCACTTATACCTTGTTTCCTTAGCTTAGAACGAAGCACATTTGGCTTCTGCACTAAACTATTGTACAAACGAAACAACAGTGCAACAAAACCAATGAACAAGATGGATGTGAAAAACTGCAAATCAAATTGGAGCTTCATTGCAAAAAATTCACTCTATGCAAACTCAAGTCAAAGGAGATTTAATTTGCTATAATAATAAGAAGTATATGGATCTGCTCAGATAAAATAACAAGAAAAAGACAAAGATTTTAGTTTGGTATTTCGTTTATGCATATTTAATATTATATGCCACATTGTAAGAAGGGATGATTATATTAATGGACGTTGATCCACCCATTGCGCAGTTAAATCTATATATTATTATAGGTTTTAAGGAAAAACATATGTTTGGGAATAAGGGTGAATTTAAATAATAGTTTTAGACGTTGATACATACATCTACTTAGATGATGAAAAACTACATGGAAATTTGTTACGTTGAAGTGCGGGTTTGAGCTCACAAATATTTTTAATTAGTTTGCATTTAGTGTGTTAGTTTCGTTGTTAGGCTGTTTGTAACCAAAAAAATAAAATTAATATTAAATAAAATAATATTAGTGTATCACTTGTATCTTAGACAAATGCTCAGTTGCAAAGGGTGAGGCCTATGCCATTCTCCTTTCCCTTCCCTCAAGACAGCTGAAAACTTGGGCTATAGACTCATGTCTGCTTAGCAATGTAATGCTACAATAATGAGAAGTTGATTGAGAGTTACGAGCTGATCAGTTGAAAAATTTGAGGGACCAATTGAGCAATGGTCTAATAAAATAGACATTCTTTTGAAAAATGTCACAAAATTATAGCCGATCGTAGTCATTACAAAAAGTTGATTGGGTTTGTCATAGCAGCTTAGTTAGAGCATCAATATTAGTCTAACCCCCATGTTTTTTAGTCTATGCCTGTGTGTATTTATTCTCTAGTTCATGATGAAATACAATATTCCTATTTTGCTTATGGCTTTTGATTTTATAATCGATCTAATTACTCCAAAATTTCCTTTTAATTCATTCAAACCAGTTTTTTTTTCCTCATCTACAATTGTCACATTGCAAATCTATTAGAAAAGTTTTATTTATTTATTTATTTTATTATTAATAAACATATTGATTCATTTTAGTATTCAAGTAACTATGAACAACAAGGTCTTTGAAGTTGTAACGTTGATGACCAAATCATTGATAATGAGGGTTGTTTAAAAAAAATGAAAAACCAAACTAAACTGATATTAGAACTATTCAAAAAAACCAAAAATATATAAAGAAAGAAGAGTAAATTGTCCAACAAATTAAAGAAGAATATATTGTCCAACAAAGAAACATATATAAAGAAGAGTCCAAGCCATAAACAAATCTATTACATGAACAGGTTAAACAGAAAGAAAAAATAAAGAAGGTCCCAATTAAGGCAAAAATGAAAAACAGGGGCCACCACTTCCAGCTAGGGGTGTTCATGGTTCTAAACTGCATTGGAACTGAACCACATTAATGGATACAATTCAGTTTTTAAAACCACTTTAAAAAAAACTGGTTTATTTTTCAAACCAGTTCCAGTTCGGTTTAAAACCGGTTCAGAACCGGTTTACAGTTTTGAACCGGTTTATTTATTTCAAACCAGTTACGAACCGGTTTACCGTTTTAAACCAGTTTTTGAACCAGATTATTCTTGAACTGGTTTTCAAACCGGATTTTAGTCATTGTTTATTAGGATCTCCTTTTTCAAAACAACTTATTTACGTAAAACAGCTTATAAGGATTCCTTTTTCAAAATAACTTATTCAAAACAACTTATTTATGCAAAACAGCTTATTAGGATCTCTTTTTTCAAAACAACTTATTTATGCAAAACGACATATTAGGATCTCTTTTTTCAAAATAACTTATTCAAAACAGCTTATATATGCAAAACAGCTTATCAAGATCTCTTTTTTCAAAATAACTTATTCAAAACAGCTTATTTATGCAAAACAGCTTATTAGGATCTCCTTTTTCAAAATAACTTATTCAAAAAACCTTATTTACGTAAAACAACTTATTAGGATCTGCTTTCTCAAAACAAATTTTTCAAAACAACTTATTTATGCAAAACAGCTTATTAGGATCTCTTTTTTCAAAACAAATTATTCAAAACAACTTATTTATGCAAAACAACTTATTAGGATCCCTTTTTTCAAAATAACTTATTCAAAACAGCTTTTTATGCAAAACGACTTATTAGGATCTCTTTTTTCAAAATAACTTATTCAAAACAGCTTATATATGCAAAACAGCTTATCAAGATCTCTTTTTTCAAAATAACTTATTCAAAACAGCTTATTTATGCAAAACAGCTTATTAGGATCTCCTTTTTCAAAATAACTTATTCAAAAAACCTTATTTACGTAAAACAACTTATTAGGATCTGCTTTCTCAAAACAAATTTTTCAAAACAACTTATTTATGCAAAACAGCTTATTAGGATCTCTTTTTTCAAAATAACTTATTCAAAACAACTTATTTATGCGAAACAACTTATTAGGATCCCTTTTTTCAAAATAACTTATTCAAAACAGCTTTTTATGCAAAACGACTTATTAGGATCTCTTTTTTCAAAACAACTTATTCAAAACAGCTTATTTATGCAAAACAGCTTATTAGTATCTCTTTTTTCAAAATAACTTATTCAAAACAACTTATTTATGCGAAACAGCTTATTAGTATCTCTTTTTTCAAAATAACTTATTCAAAACGGCTTATTTATGCAAAACAGCTTATCAAGCAAAATAACTTATTCAAAAAGGCTTATTTGCGTAAAACAGCTTATTAGGATCTCCTTTTTCTAAACAAATTTTTCAAAACAACTTATTTATGCAAAACAGCTTATTGGGATCTCTTTTTTCAAAACAAATTACTCAAAACAGCTTATTTATGCAAAACAGCTTATTAGGATCCCTTTTTTCAAAATAACTTATTCAAAACAACTTATTTATGCAAAACGACTTATTAGGATTTCTTTATTCAAAACAGCTTATTTATGCAAAACTACTTATTAGGATCTCTTTTTTCAAAACAACTTATTCAAAACAGCTTATTTATGCAAAACAGCTTATTAGTATCTCTTTTTTCAAAATAACTTATTCAAAACAACTTATTTATGCAAAACAGCTTATTAGTATCTTTTTTTCAAAATAACTTATTCAAAACGGCTTATTTATGCAAAACAGCTTATTAGTATCTTTTTTTCAAAATAACTTATTCAAAACGGCTTATTAGTATCTTTTTTGAATAAGTTATTTTGAAAAAAGAGATCTTAATAAGATGTTTTGTGTAAATAAGCGGTTTTGAGTAAATTATATTGAAAAAAGAGATCGTAATAAGTTGTTTTGCATAAATAAGCTGTTTTGAATAAGTTATTTTGAAAAAAGTGATCCTAATAAGTTGTTTTGTGTAAATAAGCTGTTTTGAATAAGTTATTTTGAAAAAAGATATCTTAATAAGATGTTTTGTGTAAATAAGCAGTTTTGAGTAAGTTATATTGAAAAAAGAGACCGTAATAAGTTGTTTTTGCATAAATAAGCTATTTTGAATAAGTTTTTTTTTGAAAAAAGTGATCCTAATAAGCTATTTTGCGTAAATAAGCTGTTTTGAATAAGTTAATTTGTAAAAAGTGATCCTAATAAGCCGTTTTACGTAAATAAGTTGTTTTGAATAAGTTTTTTTTGAAAAAAGATATCGTAATAAGCTGTTGTGTGTAAATAAGCTGTTTTGAATAAGTTATTTTGAAAAAGGAGATCGTAATAAACTGTTTTGCATAAATAAGCTGTTTTGAATAAGTTATTTTGAAAAATATGATCCTAGTAAGCTGTTTTGCGTAAATAAGTTGTTTTGAATAAGTTATTTTGAAAAAAGTGATCATAATAAGCTGTTTTACGTAAATAAGTTGTTTTGAATAAGTTATTTTGAAAAAGGAGATCGTAATAAGTTGTTTTGCATAAATAAGCTGTTTTGAATAAGTTATTTTGAAAAATATGATCCTATTAAGCTGTTTTGCGTAAATAAGTTGTTTTGAATAAGTTATTTTGAAAAAAGTGATCATAATAAGCTGTTTTACGTAAATAAGTTGTTTTGAATAATTTATTTTGAAAAAAAGATCGTAATAGGTTGTTTTGTGTAAATAAGTTGTTTTGAATAAGTTATTTTGAATAAAGTGATCCTAATAAGTTGTTTTGCATAAATAAGTTGTTTTGAATAAGTTGTTTTGAAAAAAGAGATCGTAATAAGTTGTTTTGCATAAATAAGTTGTTTTCAATAAGTTGTTTTGAAAAAAGAGATCCTAATAAGTTGTTTTTCATAAATAAGCTGTTTCTAATAAGTTATTTTGGAAAATGAGATCCTAATAAGTTGTTTTGCATAAATAAGTTGTTTTGAATAAGCTGTTTTTGAAAAAGAGATCCTAATAAGTTGTTTTTCATAAATAAGTTGTTTCGAATAAGCGGTTTTTTATAAAAAAGAGATCCTAATAAGTTGTTTTGCATAAATAAGTTGTTTTGAATAAGCAGTTTTTGAAAAAAAAGGTCCTAATAAAATTTTAAATTATTTTTATATATTAAATTATTTAATTAAAAATTAATATAAAAATTTGAAGAAAAGAAAGTGTACTAAAAAAATATGGTTCAAATATATTAAATTGGTTCCGAACCGGTTTTAAACTTGAACTGAATTGTTTTTGAATTTATGGTTCAGTTCATAAATCATTTAAATGGTGCAGTTTTTTGTGGTCCAGTTTGGTTCAGTTTATGGATACAATTCAGTTAACCACATTTTTTGCACACCCCTACTTCCAGCCACTTATTTTGGAAACATGAAAATAGGAAACTAGTGCAACAACATTATACAATTAACAGTGATGTTTTTGTACACTCATGCAAGAAGATTATTATTTTTTGAAGGAAGAAGATTATTATTAATTCTGCTTTATTTTAAGGGTCGATTTGATGATTAGAATATTTGATGATTAGAATAGAGATGAATATAAATAGACAGGATGAAGACAAAATATAATTGATCATATCATGTGTTTGATACGCACATGATAACAATCATGAATGGTACACACATGTAACAGTGCACCTAAATTTTGTCGAAGGTTTATAGCTTTCTTACTACTAGCTGGACTCCATGGTCAGGCTTCACTAAAAACCCATGTGCAGGTGAATGTATGTATCTTGGAGAGAGGGAGAAAGAGAAGTTGGACAAAATGAGTGCTATAAGCATCTTAAGTTCAAGCATGGCCAAGTGCTGTCCAAGACACACTCTTGGGCCAACTCCAAATGGCATATATACGTGTGGATCCTTACAAGCACCAGCAGTTCCATTAGCAAATCTCTCTGGGTTGAATTTGTGGGCATCATCTCCCCATATTTCAGGATTTGTATGCAAACTTATTATCAATATCCAAAGTTCAGTTCCCTTAGGGACATCAATATTCCCAAATTTCATGTCTTTGAAGGCTTGCCTTGACAATAAAGGTGCAGGTGGATAAAGGCGCAAGGTTTCATGAATAACCATTGTTAGCTGCATTGCATGCCACAACAAACAAGTTTAATTAGTTATTGTTTGTTTCGTAGTATTTTGAAATTAGTTTTTCTCAGCCATAAGAATCAAAATGACGGTCACTGGCTTTGCAGGACGATACCAAGTTAGTCTCTAAATATGTCCTCGACTTTGCAAATTGTCTTGCAGAATAGTCTTTTTCGAACATTAATCGATAGACTGAAATGGTAGTAGTAATTGACTAAATTTAGAGACCAATTTGAATACGAAAGTAAGTTATAAAAGTAAGAGTTCAGTTAGCAAAGTCAATATTTTTTGTTATTGGAAAAACTAGGAATCATTTTGATGGTTTACTCAGAATGAAAGTTTTTGTTACCTGTTTCATCTTTGAAAGCATATCAGAATTCGGGATTCTACCCCTGCAGATTTCTAGTACCTCGGCACGAGCACGATCTTGCCAATTATGATTTGAGGCCAATAACATAAGACACCATGAAGCAACAACTGCGGTTGTTTCAAAGCCTGCCAAGTATATATTCTTGCAATTATCAATAATAAAACGGTCACTAGCTTCTTGTGTGATATTACTTTTCTTGGCACTTTCAATAACCATTTGCAACAGGTCTTTTTCAAAACTAGTTTTTTCGTTTCTTTCCTTCACCACTTCTATTATCAAACTTTTCACCTCTTTTTCTAATATCCATGCTTTTCTATTAGTCTTTGTTGGAAGGTATCTGTTAAGGTACATACAAAAGTGACCTTAATTTGATTGATTAAAAATAAGGTGATAGTTTTGTAAATCATAGTAAAATCAGAAAAAGAAACACTGATTACCTCATGCCAGGAACTGCCGAAGAGAGATTTTTCCAGGAACAGACAACTTCTTGGAGAGCTCCAAGTTTTAAGAAAATTTGTTCCCCCTTTGAATAATCACTTCCAAAACATGCTCTTGAAATAACATTCCCTGAGAATTTTCTCATGTCCTCATCAATATTTATATCTGCAACTCCGCCTTGCGCCTCTATTTTACTACTCCAGAAGTTTACCAGAGATTCACAAGATTCACTAACAATATTCACCATTCCCTTTGGAAGACATATGTAGTAAAACTTAGTAAGAGTGTAAGTCAATCAAGAGGAAAATGTGAACATAAATAATTAAGACATTAGTATTAGACTTAATTGTGATTTTGTTCTATTTAATATCACAATTTGCCTGATTTTGGCCACCTCTTTTTTTGAGTGATTTTTCCTCTTTATATTTTCACCCTTTGTGATTTGATAGTCTCGTCCCGAAATTTCTCCAATTGTATAAGTTGGCTTCATTTATTGACATGAAACGAAATTCTATAGCTAGTATAATTTTTCTTTAATATTAAAATCTAAAAAAAGGGCAAAAAAAAATGAAACCCTAATTTGGGATTTCGCTCGCACTCAATTGTACTTGTTGATTTTTGGCTCCTTTTCGTTTTAATTTCAAAGAAAAGTTACACTACACATACCGATGAGAGTTCGGTTCCATGTCAATAAATGCTGTCACATTAAATGCTTTAAAATATGGAAGAAATTGAAAGGGAAACTATAAAATAAAAAATAGGAAAGCATTAAGGGTTCAAATCGCTCAAAAAAAGTTGACAAACCAAAATCCCACAACTGCTATATTTAGGGGAAAAAATGCAATTAAATATTATTGTTATTGCTATATACCTTACCTTACCTTAACCTTATCTATGTAAAATTCTGGAGCTAAGAGATGTCTATGGTGGGCCCATGTAGTTCCACTTGACGTTAAAATACCATCACCCAACAATGGCCCCATTAGTTCCTTGTGAAATGAAGCCTTCCCCAAGTCGAAAGAAGTGCATGTGGTGATTTCTTTCACTATGTCTGGTTGGCTCACACACAATGTTTGAATGTTTCCAAAAGAAAACATGAATAGTTTACCTGTTGATAAAAGACATGGAAAGTAGGTGCTCAAAAGTTGATGTTTAATGTTTCAAGTGATTTTTCTTTTGTTTTTTTTGTGGAAATTGTTGGTTAGAACGAAAAGAAACTCTCACGAAATTTTCACAACTTTGTACCTTTGTGAGGTGTACCGTAGAAGTTCCCATTTAATACATGGTATCTCTTAAATTAAAAACCATGACATCCTTGTTTGTCGGCCAAGGAAAAGTGCTATTGGCTAAACCGTGTATCGGCTCGTGACAAAATATCTCACGTTAAATATCAATGCTTTTTTTTATGTCAAAAATGATATTTCATAATATTTTTCTTCTAAAGTATCTAAAAATATAAGTCAAGTTTGTCTAGTTCTCTCCTTGTGAGAAGTAAGGTTTTTTCTCGTTCCCTCCTTGTGAGAAGTTTACTTTCAACACCTTTCAACTTTCCCTTTCCTTTCTCACTTCAATTCCCATGGATTCTCTCCACCGTCTCCCTCTGAGTGATGAAGAGGAAGAATTAGAAATACAACCTGATACTTTACCAACACAAATTGTTGATCCCAACCTTCGTCTCGTTGGCCGTTTTCTAACAAATAGACCTATCCGAACCTTCATGATGATGGAAAAAACTGAAACTTTCTGGAACCCTGTTCGTGATGTAAAGATTGAAGAGATTGAACCAAACCTTTATACTTTCCAATTCTTTCATCACCTTGATTTGCAAAGAGTCTTAAAGAAGGTCCATGGTATTTTGACAATCACCTGTTGATTCTGGATTTTATTCCAAGCAATGTTATCCCTAACCAAGTCGTCCTCCAATCTGTTCCATTTTGGGTCCAAATTCATGAACTTCCCACATGTTATATGTCAGAAAAAGTGGGAAAGGACATTGCAAGTTTCATCAGCAAATTCATCGAGTATGACACAGCAAACAATTCCAATTACCTTCGCTCATATATGAGGATACGTGTTCTGCTAGATGTTATGAAACCTCTAAAGCGTATGAAGAAGATCAAAAGGCCAGGTGGTGAGTCTAGCGTTTGCAAATTTAAGTATGAAAGACTAGGAAATTTCTATTACTTCTGTGGTATGTTGGGGCACATAGAAGACTACTGTGAAAAACTTTACTCGGTTGATTCTGATGATGGTGCCAGATTTTGGGGTCCAGAGCTGCGCGTCGAGAAGAAGCGTAACAATGGCGGCGATGCTAGCAGGATGAGAGACGGAGGGATCACAATTATTGCGCCGGCAGCTGTTACAGTCACCAAATGTAACGGTAACAGTCAAAATTCCAGCACCTTGATGAATCTGTTACGGAATCCTAATTTAATGCGCCAAACAAATGTGGTAAATGCAGCAGTTGCTACTCCTATGACTCAGACTCAGGAGGATCAATTAATGGATGAGAATACTGATGAAATTATTGCAAACAAGACAAAACGGTCAAGGGACTTAACTACCAATGAAGGGCACATTGAAATCTCACCTCATTCTACTGAAGCAATCATTCTTCCTGCTATGACAGCACCTAACAACCAGAATCCAATCAGCACAAAAAAATCAATCCCTGCGCAAATGGAAGCTTCTCATAAGAAGAACTCTTTTTTATCGGCAGAGCCTGGCTCCCAGGCCTGCCGGGGGCAATGAATATCATCTCTTGGAACTGCCGAGGCCTTGGAAATGTTAAGGCAGTTCCTTCTATAAAAGACCTTATCCGCGTCTATAAATCGGATGTTGTTATTTTAATTGAAACCTTAGTTGAACGTAATAAAATTTCTGATTTATGTTATACAATTGGGTTCGATAATCACTTCTCTGTTGATCGCATTGGTCGAAGTGGAGGTCTAGCTATTCTTTGGCGTAACTCTATCAATTGTTCACTGATTAACTATTCTCAAAAGTTCATAAACATGTCTATACAGGACCCCATTCACGGCAATTGGAGACTCACCGCCTTTTACGAATATTCTGATTCGGGAAGACCCCGTGCATCTTGGGACCTCCTTCGCCATCTCAGCAGTTTGTCAAATGATCCATGGTGTATTATTGGTGACTTCAATGATCATCTGTCACCCTCAGACAAACGGGGAGGCCCTGACCGCCCTCCTTGGCTTATCCGCGGTTTTCAGGAAGCCGTAAATGACTGTCACTTATTTGATATGCCCCTGTTGGGTTACCAATTTACATGGTTTAAAAGTATCGGTACTGATGGGTCCAAGGAAGCCCGTATAGATAGAGCCCTTGTTACTTCCTCATGGCAAAGTATGTTCCCAAACACTGCTCTCCAAACGCTAGTTGCTCCAATATCAGACCACGCACCTCTTCTTCTGCAACTTGATCCCATTCCATGTAAACAACCTCACCGTAGCTTCAAATTCAACAATGCTTGGCTTCTTGAGCCAGAACTTGTCAATCTTATGAAGAATAATTGGGAACACTATCCTAGCACCAACATTATTGCCAAACTAAATTATTGTGTGGAGGATATCATAGCTTGGAGTCGTTCTGCCATTCCAAATTTCAGACATCTAATCAATAAACAGTGAACAGCCATTGAGGAATTTCGTAATTCTGCAACTGATGCCAATGATTCTCAACTCCTAGTTATGCAGTAAAACCTCGCAACATTAATTCTCCAAGAAGAGAGTTACTGGAGGCAGCGTTCAAAAATATTTTGGCTAGCAGAGGGTGATACAAACATCAAGTTCTTTCATGCTTCAGCATCAACCCATAGGCGGAAAAACAATATAAAAAAGCTTCGTGACGAACACGGCAAATGGGTACAGCTCACGATGATATGTGCACTTTGGTCCGAAACTATTTCAATTCCATCTTTACAGAGAAGCAGGGCGATCAACAAGCAATCATTTCATGCGTTCAGCCCTGAGTTTCGGAAGAAGATAACAACATTCTCACACAACCATTCACTGAGCAAGAATTCAAGGATGCCGTTTTCAGTATGCATCCGGATAAATCACCTGGACCTGACGGTCTTAATCCTGCCTTTTTCCACCGATTCTGGAATGACATAAGTGGCAACATTTTCACTACAGCTACCTCATGGCTTGCAACGGGAGTCTTCCCATCAGATTTGAATGAAACACATATTGTTCTTGCTCCCAAAGGGGATAATCCAGAATCAATGAAAGACCTCCGTCCCATATCTCTTTGCAACGTATTGTACAAAACCATTTCCAAGGTTTTAGCAAACCGTCTGAAGCCTCTGATTAATAAATGGATTTCTCTAGAGCAATGTGCCTTCTCGTTCGATAATGGATAATGCGCTCACAGCCTTTGAAATTCTACATTATATGCGCTGCAAGCATAAAGGAAAACAAGGTGATGTAGCTCTAAAACTTGACATTTCGAAGGCATTTGATAGTGTTAGCTGGTCTTATTTAAAAGCTATTTTGTGTAAACTGGGATTTTGTCACCAATGGATCACTTGGATGATGATGTGCATTTCTACTGTAGAATACCATGTTATTTTTAATGGTGATCGTATTGGCCCCATCTCTCATGAAAGAGGACTACGACAAGGTTGCCCGCTCTCGCCATATTTGTATATCATTTGTGCTGAAGGGCTATCAGCTATTATTAAAAATCATGAGCTTCGAGGTAAAATCCATGGAACTCGCATCTGCCGCACTGCTCCGTCTGTCAGTCACCTCTTATATGCAAATGATAGTTTTCTTTTTTGCAAGGCTACAATCTCAAAAGCACAATGCCTCAAAGATACTCTCTGCAGCTATGAACAAGCTTCCGGTCAAGCCATTAACTTCAGAAAATCGGCGATCTCGTTCAACGCTAACACTTCCCAAGACTCTATCTCATCTATCATGGCATGCCTTGGCGTTTCTGAAGCTATTGGAAGTGGCAAGTATCTGGGCCTACCATCCATGGTGGGTCGTAGCAAGAAGGCTATTTTCTCTTACTTAAAAGATCGTATTTGGAAAAAATGTCAAGCTTGGAGCGCTAGATCCCTCTCACGGGCAGGGAAGGAAATTTTAATCAAGTCGGTGGCCCAAGCCATTCCTTCTTATTGCATGGGGGCTTTTCTCATTCCTACATCCCTTTGCGATGAGATAGAAAGGATGATGAACTCTTTCTATTGGGGATCGAAAAAGAATGGGCGGCGAGGCATTAACTGGTTGCGATGGGAAAAGCTTACTCGTCACAAAAGCTTAGGGGGCTTAGGCTTCCGGAACCTAGAAGCTTTTAATCTCTCTATGCTTGGTAAGCAAAGTTGGAAACTCTTATCCGACTCAACCTCTTTACTTTCAAGGATCCTCAAAGCTAAATACTTCCCGAGAAGGGATTTTTTGGATGCCAACCTAGGCCATAATCCAAGTTATACATGGAGGAGTCTATGGAGTACACAATCTTTACTTACCTTGGGTCATAGATGGAAGATAGGTGATGGTTCTCAAATTAATTTGTGGCGTATGCCTTGGATTCGCACCCTTCCTAATCTCAAACCGACCACTCCACCGTTCGTGCACCATGAGGATATTACAGTTAATTACTTGTTGAATCCGGGTTGGAATTCTTGGAACATTCCTTTGGTACAGTCGTTGTTCAACCCTTTGGATGTTGCATCAATCCTTTCCATGCCTCTCTTCACTTGAGTTTATACTGATAGACGTATATGGAAGGCTACTGTTGATGGTACATACACCGTTAAATCAGCTCATCGCATCTGTTCTGACCTTATCACTGCATCCTTTCCTACTAGAAGTGAAAACCACTGGAATTCTATTTGGAAAATGCAAATTCCACCGCGTGTTCGTACCTTTTTATGGCGTTCAGCACAACAATGCTTGCCTACTCGAGCAAGCCTCCTTTCCCGTGGAATTTCTTGTGATGACTCATGTTTATCCTGCGATCAATTGGCAGAAACACAGATGCATGTTTTCTTTGTATGTCCGAAAGCGATCAGCTGCTGGGAGTTGATTGGTGTCCGCCACATCATCCAAGATCTGCTCCTTAATGCTAACAACTTTGCATTTATGTTATTTGATTTAATTGACAGGTTATCCACACAGCAGCAAGCTCTTGTTGCAATGACCCTTTGGAGCATGTGGAAAAGTCGCAATGCCAAGCTATGGGAGTCTACGGATACCTCTCCCTCATATATAGTCACTCGCGCAAAGGACACACTAAATGAATGGAGTTGTATGCAACGAGCAAAGGCACCGATCCACAACACAAATTCAGAGCATGCTTGGATCAAACCACCGGTTGGCATGATCAAATGTAATGAGATGCAGCCGCTTTCAACGATAACTCTGTTATGGGGTATGGTATGTGTTTCCGTGACTCTATGGGTGTATTTTTACTTGGCAAATCAGACTTCTACTACTCATCAGCCACTGTTTTAGAGGCTGAGTCTTTAGGCCTTCTAGATGCTATCAAAGTGGCTATCTCACATGGAATGCGTGATGTCATGTTTGAGACCGATTCAAAAATCTTATCTGATGCTATTGCCACCACCACTATTCCCATCAACGAGTTCGGTGATCTTGTAACTCAATGTAGAAGTTTACTACTTAATAGACCCGACTTTGTAGTGTCGTATGTTAAGAGGCAAGCAAATAGAGTTGCTCATAGTATTGCTAGAGCATCACTATCTCACCCTAGCCCCCATATCTTTCATCATGTAACAACTACTTTGTATTCGTTAATTTCTAATGAAATGAATTAACTTTGCCTTTGCTCAAAAAAAAAAAACTCAATAGTGATATTTGATTGGACATTGTGTACAATTATTTTACATTGAGCTTTATACAAATTAAATTCATATTATACTATATGAAAGTTACATTTACACATACCTTCATGTTATTACTTATTAGTATGTTTATGTACTGATATGCAGGTACAGGAGCTAGCAGAATTAAATATCAAATACTTGAGTAACATATCATAGACAGGGGTGGCCCTGGGTTGGGCGGCAGCCTAGTACACCATTATTTTAGGGGCACCAAAATTATTATTTTTATTTAGTAGTTAGTACTATATATATATATATATATATATATATATATATATATATATATATATATCTTTTTAATTGGGTTTGATTAATTATATTGAGAATATATTTTTAGAAAACTTTGATTATAAATGAATATTTTGCAACAAAAAATGTAAGATGAAAACTATTGGAATAATTAAAAGAGCACAATTTTATTGTTTCGTCCAGGGCACCAAAAATCTTAGGACCGGCCCTGATCATAGATAATATGATACAGATGGTATATGATAATTGATAAATACAATTGGCATATATATGTATAATTGACATACCATATTGTTCCCTCCATTCTTCAAATTTGGGAAAGACAAGAGAAGCAGTGTTGTGAGTGACAAGAGGTTCAAAAGAAGGAGAATTTGGAGTGGTAGGCTGAGATCTGATTATGTCCATTAGATTTCCAAGCAATATAGTTGGAGGTGGACCACTTATACCTTGTTTCCTTAGCTTAGAACGAAGAACATTTGGCTTCTGCACTAAACTATTGTACAAACGAAACAACAGCGCAACAAAACCAATGAACAAGATGGATGTGAAAAACTGCAAATCAAATTGGAGCTTCATTGCTAAAAGAAATCACTTTCTATGCAAAGGAAATTTAATTTGCTCTAATGTTGGTATCTAATTTTGAAGGGAAATGTGAATGTAGTGGCCAAATTAATGTATATGGATCGGGACAGCTAAAATAATACTAATAAAAAACAAAGATGTTAAGTTTATTGTTTATTTTCTTCATATTGAATATATCCCACATGGTAAGCAAGGATGATTAGATTAATGGACGTTGACCCGCACATTACGTAGGTAAATCTATATATTGTTAGATAAAATCATGTTTGAGATTTATCATTAGTGGTATATGGACTTTTGACCGGTTTAACTTGCAGTCCACAATCCACATAGGCTACAGTCGATATTTTTTATTAGAACTATTTTCCTCCTTTGCATATTTTTTAAAAACCACTCATGGGATTGAAATAAATTGATGGCAATGGTTTCATACGAGCTTAGCACGATAGTTGATCGATTAATCCTCCTTTATTCTTTGATGGTAATATTCAAGATAAATAGGTTTGGGGAGCTGCTCAAACAGACAAGTATTCTTACTCTGTACAACATATAGTTTGCTTCTATCTCGTTGTAGACAATGGAACGATAATGAAAGTTGGGATTGGATTTGAAAATTGTCGGTTCCAGCTAAGGTGGGACATTTTCTTTGCGTTTGCATGCACAATGTGATTCCAACTAACAAGTTTCGGCGTCACTGCAACTTGGCAACTCAGTCTCCCAATAAATGAAAAAGCTGCAAAAGTTGTGCTCGATTTCTTGCGCTAAGTGGTCTTTCCGCTGGATGACTACTATGGACAAAGATGACGACTACACCTGCTAAAGATGTAAAACCCATGATGAAAATGTGATTCACTGCCTTAGGGGTTGTGGTTGATCGAAGGAAGTTTGGCAGCATATACGTGATATTAATCATTCATATTTCTTCAGCTTCATAGCCTTGAAAATATGGTTAGAAACTGTAACGCCCACTTTGATATTTAATTATTTTTATTAAGTTAGAGTCTATTTATGTGATTTATTTTAAATATGCGATGTGTTGGTATTATATTAAGTGGCTTTATTCTATTATTTATTAGAATATGAGAATTATTAGAGTAAGTAGATTTGGGGGTTAGAATAGAAAGAATAAAGAGTTATTGGGCCTAAACAGATTTAGGAAGAATATTTAGTATTATAAATAGGGAAGCTTAGGTTAGAAAGAGTTTTTACGTTAAACCGCTTTTTGAAAAAGAGGAGAACAAGGAGAGAAGAGAAGAGAAGACAAAGAGAAGAGAGAAGAGGCTGCATCGATTGTTAAGGTAAGTAGGGGTGGGAATAGGTCAGGCCACTCGTCAAGGGCCTATGGCTCGGCCTACTAAAAGCTCGGCTCGGCCTAACTCGCTTAATAAATGGGTCAAGCTTGAGCTTTTTAAAAAGCCTATTAATTTAATTAGGCCAGGCTTAGGCTTATAAAAAAACCTATCAAGCCTACCAGGCCGGCCCGTATACGAGTATATTACATTTTTCCATATTATATATATATATATATATATATATATATATATATATATATATATCAAAAAGAATTACTGATCTTTCAAATTCTCATACCACAATTATTATTTTGTATGACATTGCTATTGATATATTTTTTATATATTCGTGTGAACTATTAAAGCTTGCTACTAATATGCCTAAGGTCAATATAGTTATTAGATTAAGTTTGAAATTGAAATCTTTGCTGTTATCAGACATGATTATTCTTGAGTGATGACATCTTGTCATTACGTAATTTTAGATGTATTTTAGCACAAAAATGGAGTTCACAAGGAGACTTATGCAGCAAAAGAGCAGAAAAACTGAAGAAAAAGCAAAGAATGAAAACGTGTCACGATTTGGATGAAACGTGACACGATTTGAGAAGCTTCAGAAAGGTTTGGTTCGACATTTGAAAACGTGGCACGATTGGTAAAACGTGCCACGATTTGGAGAAACCCTAATTGTTTTCTTGCTCTACAAGGTGAAAACGTGTCACGATTTACTTAAAACGTGACACGATTTGGGCGATATTTTGTGCCTATTTATGCTGAAGTCTATTCCAAAAACAAGGGTTACGAATTCTAGAGAGCAAAGTGCGATTTTGTGACTGCAAGGAAGCCTAGGAGGACGATTTCTTCATCCTTCAACCACTTTGTGTATGTTTTATTACCTCTAATGATTATGTTATTTGTAAACACTATTATGAGTAGCTAAATCCATTAGAGGTTAGGTCTGAGATGATTCGTTGTAACCCTAATTGAGATATTATGTTGTGAAACTCTATTTATTGTGAATGATATTCTAGTCTTTATTTAATTCAATTGTTCTTAATGCTTTTTATATCCTGATCAAATATAAATATGATTTAGTGAGAATGAATGACTACTGACCATAGCTTTCTACTTAGACCTATTAAATTGTTCTAATAAACATGGTTAGTCTAGGAATGGATAATCGTTTATTAGTGATATTAGGTTAACGTGCTTTAAACCTTCAAAGATTATTAGACCACCTAAGGGATTAGGGGATGTAGTTTAAGAAGAGGGTCCTAACTCAAGGGATTGATTAGGACTATTTTGTTAACTATCGTGGGATTAGAAGATCATTCATACGAATAGGTGCAACATAACAATTAGGGGAACATCGATGATTCGAAAGACCTAAACTCATCTCTCTCTTATTCTTGAAAACCAATTTATTTTCAGCAATTACTTTTATGCAATCAAACCAATCTACTACCTAGTGGCAAATCAAAATAACCTTTATACATCCTAAAATACAACGTAGTTGAATTATTGAGATTAAAAACAGTCCTCGTGGGATCGATATTTTTACTACTTCGATAGTATTTGGTGCACTTGTCAAACGTCTATCATTGAGTTTCTATCCATCTATAAATTTTACAATTGTGTTTCATTGGTTTAATCTATATCTAATTAATGTTTTATCTCTATATTAAGTATGTTGCACAAATGGAAAGGAAAAAAAATTGATGAACAGACTCTGTTTGAAATTTGTAACACAAACTAGGCTTTTAAACAGGCTAATAGGCCAGGCCAAACTTTTAAAAAGGCCAGGATAGGCTTAAAATAAAGCCTTTGATAGGTAAAAGGCCTAGGCTTAGGCCTTAGTTTTTTCAACTAGGCCTAGCCTATTTAAGCAAAGCTCGGCTCGGTCCGGCTCATTCCCACCCCTAAAGGTAAGGGTGAGACTAGCATTCAATCTTATTAAGTGTATGATTCTAACGATTAGATTTAACGAGCAGTAGGAAGATTTTATGAGGATTGAGGAAGTAGGGTTTTAAGTGAAGAATTGAGGATTAACCGATGAAAAGTTGTTAGATTGATGTAGAAATTGTGAACAGACCTTAGATGATCAATATGATAATTATTAGATGTAGTTTTGAGGTTATAACCATGGAATTGGATGAGATGTCGGTTAGTTTAAGAATTAGGGTTTTGAGATTGTTATAGATTGTTGATTGAATAGAAGTTTGTTAAAACTATATCTAGATGATGTACAATTCATAGATTAATCATATAACAATGTTCTAATCAAGTTTGGGGTTTAATTTGATGAAAATCGGGGTTTTTGGTGAAAATCTGTCAATTTCCCGTAGGCTGAACTAGCATCGCTAGCCTCGCGAGCAAAGCAGCTCGCCACCGCGAGCACAACCTGTGTGAGAAGTCCAGAACCGATGTTTTGCTCGCCACTGTGAGCAAGTGAGCTTGCCTCGCGAGCAAAACAGCTCGCCACCGCGAGCAAGATCACTCGCCACTGTGAGCAAGTGTTTTTAGGGAGGTCCAGAGAGCTATATTTGCTCGCTGCTGCGAGCAGACCAACTCGTCTCGCGAGTAACTGAAAATTAGACAACCTTGTTTAGGGTTTGTGACCCTTGTTGCACGGCGTGTTAGGAGTTGACCCTTGGGGTAGAGATGAGAGTTGTTCATGAGATTATAAGATATCCAGAGAGCTTAAGATGAGATGATTTTATGTTAATAGTAAGACGATAATGATATATACATGATTATGAGAATTATATGAGATGTTTAAGATGTTGTTGATTATTGTTTGATCTTGTTATACTATGATGTTGTTTTCTGTGCTGCCATGTTGCTGTTATTATTGAGTTGAGAAGATTAATGTGATTATTAATGTGATACTGATATATACGTATTATGTGGAATATTTAAGAAGTTTAAGTTGTTGTTGCTCATTCATTAATGAAGAAATGTCGTGGATTGTTCATATGTTGTTAATGCTGCTGCTGCTAATATTATCAATGTGATATTGTTATATGAGTTTATGTGAATTGCATACGATGTTTTAAGATGTTGTTGATTATCATTGATATTGTTATATTATTATGCTAATACGATATGAAATATTTATGAGCTGCAAATGTTGTTGTTGAATCCATGTTAAGATGTTAAGACGTTAAGATGATATGAAGTTGTTAAGTCGTCAAGTCGTTATGAAGTCGTTAAGTTGTTAAGATGTCATGTTGCCAAGATGTTAAGATGTTAAAGATGTAAAGGTCAGTCTAAGTTGAGGAGTCTAAGATGTTCATGATGTTCTAAGACGTAAGATGTTAAGTTCATGCATACTCATTAAAGTGACGAGGGCTCAAGCCCTGGAGCCTTGTGCTCAAAAGTGACGAGGGCTCAAGCCCTAGGAGTATATTTATGCTCAATAGCGACGAGGGCTTATGCCCTAGAATGGTACCACATGCATTTGCATTGTCAAGACGTTTTAAGACGGAAAAGTTGAATAGTCGAGTCAAGATGATTTAAGACGAAAGAGTTGCATAGTCGAGTCAAGTCGTTAAGTTGCGATGTTGGATGAAGTATCTAATGATGAATTATTATTAAGATGATATATGATGTTATGATATACGATGATATATGATGTTATGATTAAGATGTTATATGATGTTTATGTTTATGATTAAGATGATATGTGATGTTTATGATTATTATGTTAATGATATATGATGATGCTTATGACTAATGTTTGATGATATATGAAGATGTTCATGATTATTATGTCGATGGTATGTGATAAAGGTTGTGATATTATTGATAACATGTGATGATGTTTATGACTAATATAGGGAGATTAATGATACTAGTTAATGAAGTTTAAGATGTTAGATATAATTGTTGAACTATATGCTTAATATTATTGCTTAGTGAATCTCACCCCTTCTGCTTGAAAATATTGCTCTTCGTATGTGTAACTTGCAGGTAATCAAGATTAGGCGTGGTCGTGAGTGGACTCCTCACAAGTGTGTCTTAGGTGCTCTGATACGTAATGGGATGCGGACTTTGCTATTGTTTTCTATTCCTTACGTATTGTTTTACGAGATTTATGATTTTGTTACTAGATTTGAACTAATGAGATGTTTTAGACTATATATTATGAGACTTTTATGATGAGGCCTTTTGTGCCAAAGACTATTTTTAGATGTTGAATAATTCCGCTGCAAGATATTAAGTACTTTGGTGATTGAATTTTGAAAGATTAATTATTATTTATTCATTTATGATTTTTACGAAGTGTGACATTCCGTTTTATGATGAAAACTCTGATTATTAGTTATTTGAAATTTTTATGTTGGAAAAACGGGGTGTTACAATTGGTATCAGAGTAGGTCGGTCCGTCCGGCCAAGTAGTTGAGTAGAGTAGTGTCGTTTAATGGTTGGAATTCATGTAATCCTTGGTATGAACTGGTTAGAGTACAACCATGTTCATATTAATTGTTTTAGTAAGACGGTGTATTTCTCTTCTGCCGAAGAAGAAAGTGGAGCGGAGTTTTTGTCTACTAAGCAGCTGAACCAATTAGAACACAATGAAATTTTGATGTTTTCTTTGATGGCGTACTTGTCTATGGAGAATCAAGTTGTGGGGCAACAACCCAATGCGAATGTTGGTGCTAATGCTGGAGTGAGGATGTTAGAGACTTTCTTGAGGAATCATCACCCTACCTTCAAAGGAAGGTTTGACCCTGATGGAGCTCAGACGTGGCTCAAAGAGATTGAGAGAGTCTTCCGTGTTATGCAATGTGCGGAGGATCAGAAGGTGCGTTTTGGTACGCACATGCTGGCTAAGGAAGCTGATGACTGGTGGGTGAGTCTTCTACCTGTTTTAGAGCAAGATGGTGCGGTTGTTACTTGGGCTGTGTTTAGGAGAGAATTTCTGAATAGATACTTTCCGGAAGATATTCGAGGGAAGAAAGAGATTGAGTTTCTTGAGTTGAAGCAAGGTGACATGTCGGTGACTGAGTATGCCGCTAAGTTTGTGGAGTTGGCTAAGTTTTATCCACACTATACTGCTGAGACTGCTGAATTTTCCAAGTGTATTAAGTTTGAGAATGGCTTGCGTCTTGAGATTAAGCTGGCCATTGGATATCAGAAGATCCGTAACTTTTCTGAGCTGGTGAGCAGTTGCATTTATGAAGAAGATACTAAAGCCCATTACAAGATCATGAATGAGCGGAATAGTATGAACCAACAGAATCGTCATAAGCCTTACAGTGCCCCTGCTGATCAAGGTAGTCAAAGTGGAAATGATGAGAGGATACCTGGAAAGAGAGAAGCTCCTGCTGAGATTGTTTGCTACAAGTGTGGAGAGAAAGGCCATAAGAGTGATGCTTGTCCTGGTGATGTGAAACGGTGTTTCCGTTGTGGTGTTAAAGGGCATACTACTACAGAGTGTAAGCATGATGATGTGGTGTGTTTCAACTGTAATGAAGAAGGTCACATTGGTTCGCAATGCAAGAAGCCTAAGAAAGTTCAGTCTGGTGGAAAGGTGTTTGGTTTATCTGGTACTCAGACGGAGAATGAGGATCGTTGATCTGAGGTACATTTTCGAGGACGAAAATTCTTTAAGTTGGGGAGAGTTGTAATGCCCACTTTGATATTTAATTATTTTTATTAAGTTAGAGTCTATTTATGTGATTTATTTTAAATATGTGTGTTTTATCTTGGTTTTCGGGTCTCAAACATTGATTACGTTTGAACCTTTTAAACCGGTGATATCTTATTTTTTCTTGGGAAGGGAAAAAGTAAGCAAAACCCTTGAGAATCGAGGTTCGGGAGTTGTTTTCGCTACGGGAAGGTGTTAGGCACCCATAACGACTATAGTATCCTATAGGAACCGTCTTTAATTTCTACGCGCGCGCTTTATTTTTAAATGCTATTTTGAAAGTGTTTATTAAACCTAAGAGTTACTAAATGAAGAATTGGAGGGAGAAGAATGTTTTTGGATTTTTATTTTAGTTGAATTGAAGGAATTTTGTTCCTTGCCTACGTACCCGTTTAAGGGATCAAATCCACCGTAGTTCTCTCTCAAAAAATGTTTTTGTTTTTGTTGGTTGATTTTAAGTTTGAAAATGGAGTTTGAAGAATAGAAAGAGGCCTCAAGGGCATGAGATTAGGAAATTGTGAGGTTGAATTGGTCATTTGCAAAATGTGGTCTAAGTTTGATTATTTTCATTGAAATTTGATTAAGAAAATGAAAGGAAAAAATTCAATGGGGTTTTGGACCCCAAGGTTTATTTGGAAAATGGTTTGAGTGATGTTATTCATATTTTTTTTGGAAAATTGGTTTTTTCTAAGTCTAAAGCCTAAACATACATCTAAACATACAATCCTAAACATACATCTAAACATGCATATTCTAACTATATAGTGATGTGTGTGCATGTGTCGGTGCTTGTGTCGGTGTACATCATTAGAGTCCATTGTCCTTTACATCATACCCTAGATACATTCTATGGCCTCTTTGCCAAGAAAATCAAAAGTGCATGAAGGAAAAATATTACAAAACTCCTAAGTGTTTACATTCTAACTTTGGTACAAATTAAATTGCAAGAAAGAAATAGAGATGAATATGGGGTGAAATGGAGATGCTTATGAAATGATGAAACATGAAATGAAAAGAGTTAGTAGCACATGACAATATCAAAGGAAATAAAGCAAGAGAAACACTAGAACATAAAGGATAGAAAATGAGTGCAAACATGGCTAAAATTTGTTCATAGAATGCAAGAACCATATGACCTATAATTCACACATTCCAATACATTTTTAAAGGTTTAGAATCAAGTCTTGGAATGGGAATTAAGGCAACATGATTTACTTGGCATTTTAAAACAAACTTTAAGCATTTTTGCATTATTTAACTACACAATTAACTTGTAAGCTAAGTAACTAATCAAGATTCATACTCATGCATTAATACCAACACAAACAGTAGTTAAAACTCCCTCAAATCAAGTGGCATAGGTCACAAGTGTTCATCAAGCAATAGGATTGAAATCAAGCAAAGTTTCATTCATTTTTAGCACAAAATATGACAAAAATAGCAAGAAAATTAACACCTTATTTTTTAACCAATTTTAACATATGAAAATTATCACAAAATGCTACAAAAATATCAAGAAGCCTACATGAATTTTTTTTTGGAATTTTTTAAAGGTTTTTTAAGCTAAAAATTACAAGAAAATTGCTAGTTTTAATCAAGAATGGTGAAAAAGTCACATATATTTTTTTATCAAGTTTTATTGTGAAACAAGGTTATGAAGCATCAAGAAAATTATCAAAAAAATGTGGAAATTTATTTGGAATTTCTTGAAGAAATTTTTATCATGCAGGAGGTGTAAAAAGTGGAAACAGTGTGTAAAATAGCAATAAATTAGCAAGAAAGCGAAATTCAGCAGACACAAACCCAAGCCCAAAGGTTTGAGTTGAATCTGGGTGATCCAATTGCCTTACAGCCATCAGATCAACCCAACTCCACCTCAAACCCTAGATCCAAGGGTTGAGGGCGCGTGGCACACCATAATGGGACTAGAGAGCACAGAAACAGATGATCCTATGCATACACGTCATGCAGGATCAGATCCAACGATCTAGAACACTAGGAACACCATAAGCTCGCAGTGCGCGCGCACGTAGGGGAACAGAGGGTATAAAAGCATGGCAACTACACACAGCATCACAATTCACACTTCTTTCTCTCTCTAAGTCGTTTCTAGAGAGAGAGGCTCTGAGAATAGACGATCGGAGAAGACGAACGGAATTTGCTCCGGTGCGGTGGTTTGCCGACGGCGCCACCGTGCCGGAGCATTTTTTTTGTGTTTTCGAAAATCTTTTTACATCAAAACGTTCGTCCTATCCTCCTCATTCTACTTCTGGCCTTGATTTTTGCATATTAAGACTTAATGACTCTAGATCTACGAAGACATAACCGGACCAAAATTTGTATTTGAACAACGAAGAAGGGGAACGAGCTTACCGATGAGTTTGATCTGGAGATTTGAGATGAATCACGAAGAAGTTTCAGAGATTCTTCGAATCTTTGTGAAGTATGAATCGATATTTCCCTTCGTTCTTGTTTTCTGACCTTCGTGTTCTTGCTTTTTTTGCTACTGGCCTTTTTGTGTTCTTCGATCCATTTTCGGTTTGATGTTTATGCTGTTGTGTGAATCTGTGGTGCTTGAACCTTGAATCAGTTGAATTTGTTACGATCCTGTGACAAATTCGAGTGATGATTACGGTTCAAATTTTGCGTTCTGATGATTCTTTGAGGAATTGACGGTTGAATCTTGTGGATTTGCGTTGGAAGTTGATTGAATTGGTGATGAATTTGGTGGAATTGTGCTAGTTTTGGACGATTCTGGAGTTAGTTAGGGTTTGGAAGTTGAAGAATTTGTATGAATGTTCATGGAGATTCATGCAACATTCATACTGTTCTTGAGTTTCTGGCTTCTTTGATCCGTTTTTTTGTGGAGAGAGAAGGAAAATTCTGTTTTGATGATGTGTACTGTAATGATTGCTGAATGATGACTTTGACTGTTGAGTCAGCTTTTATAGCTGATGTGTACCTGCCTAGACCTGTTAGATGATGACATGTGGCATAACAAACTTCCTATGGACAAATAAAAGGCTGACACATGGCATTGGACTATGACTTGGACAAAAATGGACTAAAATGCAAATTTTAGAAATTTAGGACTTAAAAATAAAATAAAATGAATTAAAATTGGTAACCGGCAAATAACGTAAAGTGAAACGATTAAAACTGACAAAACGGACTAAAACGAACCAATGGCCTAAATGAGGTACTTTAAAGTACCTCTCTGCCGAAATTTCGTGTGAAATGACCAAAATGCCCCTGGGGCTGAAAATGACTCAGATGCAATTGAAAAATGGATTTTTAACAGAAATTGAATCAAAGACTCATACAAGCAAAATTAAAAGACTCAGAGACAATTTTTAGGATTCAAACAGGGCTTTAACACATGAAAAGACTAAAATGCCCCTAGGGGCAAAACTGACTCAAAATGACTTCAAATGCAATTCTTGAACTGGATTTTGACATAGACTTGAAATGAAGACTTATTCGCACTACTTGAAAGGACTCAAACAAAATTTTGAAAGACTGAGAGAAATTTGACATAAGAAATGACTAAAATACCCTTGCATGTGAATTTTGCAAATACATTAATGTAGAATGCAGAGAAAGATGCAATTGATCAGAGACAGTTCAAAAGGCTTGTAATGCAAGAAAAGAGAAATTGAACAAGTATTTTTAGGTCCAAAATTAGGGTATAACAGCTGCCCCTATTTAAGTTTCTTTGTCCGGAGAGTCAAGAGACAAAGTCTTAGAGTTGACGGGACGAAGATACTTAAATATTAACATTTGCACTGCTTTTGGACATAAAAATACGCTTTCAGATTTTCAAAATATGAATGTCATGCAATATGTTGATTATGAATGCAAGACAAACAACTGGAGTCTATGGAACCTGTCATGTCACTGGGGATTCAGATAGATATTGACAGGGTAGACAAACCAGGGATAGAAAATAAGGTACAAGCTGTTCTCTCGGTCGAACTAGCCACTTGACCAAGGAATACAAAACGAGAGATAGGTGCAAGCTGTTCTTGGGATTGAACTTGGCACTTGACCGGAAACATAGACACATAGGCAGATACGAGCTGTTCTTTGGATCGAACTTGACACTTGATTGGAGATACAAACAGATAGGCAAACACAAACTGTTCTTTCGGATTGAACTGGCTGTTTGGCTGGAGATATAGACAAAAGGGTTGATACAAGTTGTTTCTTTGGATCGAACTCGCTTGTTGGATTATCATCACGTCATGTGGAAGGGTGCAAACTGTTCTTTTAGATCAAACTTGCCGTTTGACCGATAACAAAACATGAGCTGGGTACAAACTGTTCTTTTTAGATCGAACTTGTCGTTTGACCGATGACAAAGCATAAGCCGGATACAAACTATTCTTCAAATCGAACTTGCCGTTTGTCCGGAAGCGTAGGCATATAAGCAGGTACAAGTGGTTCTTTTTGGATCGAACCTGGCACTTGACCAGTAACCAGATACAAATTGAAAATCTGGTTTAACAAGATACCGATTGAGGGTAAATTGTCATTGACCTGACTTGCAAATAGACATGACCATTTTTGTTGGCCCAAAAGCAAATTGAGAGTAAGTTGACATTGATTTGAATTGAAAGTTGACATTGAAAGAGGGATTGAAAATTGAGATTGAGCATAGACATAGACATAGACATTGGATTGAGAGTTGAAATTGGAAAAGACATTGGAAATTGGAATTGGATTGAGACATAGACATTGACATTGGATTGGAGAGTTGCAATTGGCATTGACATTGACATTGACATTGGATTGGAGAGTTGCAATTGGCATTGAAATTGGAATTGAAAATTGACATTGACATTGGATATTGATATTGACATTGACATTGACATTGGATATTGACATTGGAGATTGTCATTGAAATTGGAATTGAAATTGGAGATTGGAAATTGTTTCGAATTGACATTGAATTGGAATTGGAATTGAGATTGCTTCGAATTTGTCATTGAATTGAGTTTGACATTGAGATTGCTTCGAATTTGACATTTGACATTGAAATTGACAGTTGGAATTGAAATTGGAATTGTTATTGAATTTGACAGTTGACAGTTGGATATGCAACATGTATGTATGGTATAGCAAGATTATTGGATGTATGAGCACATAAAATGCATGGTTATGCATGTATGAATGCTTGAAATGCATGATTGATTGGCAGTTTGGTAGAGAGGTTTCACAAAGGCAGACAAGACATTGGAAGATTGGGCACGTAGTGGCTCGTGCTGCGACATATTCACAGGGGAAAAACCTCTTTGGAGAGACCGTCGTTGAGAGACGTATCAAAACCATGGCTGAGGGCAATAGAACTTGTAAAGGAGGACCCATGGAAGGTTCTTGGATACAGGTCGCCGTTGCTAGGCGTGTCAGTGCTGGGTAATCATTGGATGTTCGCATCTGTGGTCAATGCCTTTTCAATATTCTTTTCATTTTTCATTTTCAAACCCCATTTTTGCCTGAACCGCCCTTTCGGGTTTTCGATTCACCGGGGAATAAGATTCTTTTCATCGCCCCATTTTTGCCTGAATTGCCTTCATAGGTTGTCAATCAGCGGGGTGCTCATTTTTGCCTAAGCCGCCCTTTCGAGTTTTTAACTTAGCGAGCTTTTTATTTTCATTTTCATTTTTTCATTTTCATTCTGTTTTTCATTCTCGCCATTGACCACAGATCATCCTGGGGAGTAACCTGCTTGTAACATGTATTGAAATAGACATTGACATTTATTTATTCATGCATGTTTCATTGGAATGTACCCTGTTGCTCAGGTTTGTTTTCGAAATAGACAGAAAAAGATTTTTCAATTTTCAAAAATGCTTGTTTCAGACATTGACATTATCAAATGGAAAGAAAATATTTGTACATAGCATTGAAAGTAGAAAGAAAAAGTAGAATTTCAAACAGTAGAAAGGCTCAAATTGATGTAGAAGAGTGAGGGTCAGCCAAAGGCATGACTTCACGGATTTACAAAGCTTGGAAAATGGTAATTTTATCGGTTGGTGATACATTGAACACGATGACCGCTACATTTCATAGAAACTTTGAATTCACAAGTACAGAAGCCTCTGATGAAGACGACCGTTGACAGTTGCAGATGCCCCAAGGGGTGATGGCGATTTGCCAGATATAGTTACTTGTCTTTTATCAACCTCATTTTTGCAGAACCGCCCTTTCGGGTTTTCGGCTCATCGAGGCGCTCATTCTTGCCTGAGTTGCGTACAATCTCAGCGAGCTCTTTCATATTCATTTTTTTTGTCCCTAACTTTTGCCTGGATCGCCCTTTCGGGTTTTCGATCCACCGGGAAGCGCATTTTTGCCTAGGCCGCCCTTTCGGGTTTTCGACCTACCACGCTGTTCTTTTCTTTCTAGACAAAGTATTTCTTGACTATATCGGCATTAACAGGATTTGGAAGCTCAACACCATCCATGTGTGTAAGAATCAAAGCACCACCAGAGAAAGCCTTCTTGACGACATAAGGACCTTCATAGTTAGGTGTCCACTTGCCCCTTGGGTCGGGTTGCTGATTTATTCTTCTTTTCAACACAAGTTCGCCTTCCTTGAATTCTCGAGGTCGGACTTTCTTGTCAAAAGCATTCTTCATTCGCACTTGATACAACTGTCCATGAGTCATAGCATCCATACGTTTCTCTTCAATCAGATTCAATTGATCATACCGACTTTGACACCATTCAGCCTCAGTTAATTTTGCTTCCATGATCACTCGAAGAGATGGAATCTCCACTTCCAGAGGGAGAACTGCTTCCATACCATATACCAGAGAGAAGGGAGTTGCCCCGGTTGAACTGCGCACTGTAGTACGATAACCATGCAGGGCAAAAGGTAACATTTCATGCCAGTCTTTGTAAGTAGTGACCATCTTTTGAACAATCTTCTTGATGTTCTTATTAGCGGCCTCAACTGCACCATTCATCTGAGGTCTATAAGGAGAAGAGTTGTGATGTTCAATTTTGAATTCTTCACATAGGGCTTGCACCATGCTATTGTTCAGATTGGAACCATTGTCAGTGATGATTTTGTTGGGAACACCATATCGACAGATGATGTTATTCTTGACAAACTTGACAACCACTTGCTTGGTCACGTTTGTATAGGAGGCAGCTTCGACCCACTTGGTGAAATAGTCAATTGCCACTAGAATGAAACGATGTCCATTGGAAGCTTTTGGTTCAATTCTTCCGATCATGTCGATGCCCCACATAGAGAAGGGCCGTGGGGAAGTCATAACATTGAGAGCATGTGGAGGCACATGAATCTTGTCAGCATAAATTTGACATTTGTGGCATCTTTTAGCATGTTTGTGGAAATCACGCTCCATGGTGATCCAGTAATAGCCGGCTCTTAACAGTTTTCTTGACATGGCGTGACCTGAAGCATGGGTCCCAAAAGTACCGTCATGTACATCATGCATCAATTTCTTAGCTTCTTGTTTGTCCACACACCTTAACAAGACCATGTCATAGTTCCTCTTGTATAGGATTTCTCCGTCCAGAAGAAATTTGCTAGCCCATCGTCTCAAGGTCTTTTTATCCCTGTTGGAAGCACCGGGTGGATATTCACGATTCTGCAAGAATTGTTTGATGTTGTAATACCAAGGCTTTTTATCATTCACATCTTCATCAGCTTGATCTGGCATATTTTCAATGGTAAACACATGAGCGGGTCTATCAAGACGTTGTACTTTGATTACGGGCACATCATTCCAATGATTGACACGAAACATGGAAGACAAAGTAGCGAGAGCATCAGCCATCTGATTCTCATCCCGAGGGATGTGGTGCAGCTCAACCTTTGTAAAATATGTCAACAGACGTCTTGCATAGTCACGGTAAGGGATCAGCTTCTCATGATGAGTCTCCCATTCACCCTTTATTTGATTGATAACAAGTGCAGAATCTCCATAGATGTCAAGGTGCTTAATTCTCAGATCAAGGGCTTCTTCAATGCCCAAGATGCATGCTTCATATTCAGCTATGTTGTTTGTGCATTCAAAAGTTATTCGAGCGGTGAAAGGAATGTGGTGCCCCTGCGGAGTTACAATGATGGCTCCAATTCCTTTACCGTAAGCATTAACAGCACCATCAAACACCAATCCCCACTTGCTATTGGGATCTGGCCCCTCATTGATTAGTGGCTCTTCACAGTCTTTTGCTTTCAGATACATGATCTCTTCATCAGGGAAATCAAACTTAATTGGCTGGTAATCATCAAGAGGTTGACAAGCAAGATGCTCAGCAAGGATGCTTCCTTTGATTGCTTTCTGAGCTTTGTACACAATATCATATTCAGACAACAACATTTGCCAACGTGCAATCTTCCCGGTAACAGCAGGCTTCTCAAAGATGTACTTGATTGGATCCATTCGGGATATTAACCAAGTTGTATGATTCACCATATAATGACGCAGGCGTTTGGCAGCCCAGGCTAAAGCACAACAAGTCTTTTCAAGCATTGTGTACCGAGTCTCACAGTCGGTGAACTTCTTGCTCAGATAGTAGAAGCATGCTCTTTCTTACCAGTCTCGTCTTGCTGACCGAGAACACAACCCACTGAATCATCTAACACTGACAGATACATAATCAAAGGCCTTCCCTCCACTGGTGGGACAAGGATAGGTGGTTCCAACAGGTATTCTTTAATGCTATCAAAAGCTTCCTGACATTCATCATTCCATACAACAGGCTGATTCTTTCTGAGCAATTTGAAAGTTGGACCACAGGTAGTGGTCATGTGAGATATGAACCTTGAAATGTAATTCAAACGTCCGAGGAAACCTCTGACTTGCTTCTCAGTTTGAGGGGCCGGCATCTCTCTGATGGCTCGGACTTTGTCAGGGTCAACTTCAATGCCTCTTTGACTGACAATGAAGCCTAGCAACTTCCCAGATCTTACACCAAATGTGCACTTGTTAGGATTCAAACGCAGCTTGTACTTTCTCAGTCTTTCAAACATCTTTTTCAAATACACAACATGCTGCTCTTCATCACTTGACTTCACAATCATATCATCAACATATACTTCAATCTCTTTGTGAATCATATCATGAAACAGAGTGGTCATACCCCTTTGATAGGTAGCACCAGCATTTATCAAGCCAAATGGCATCACTTTATAACAGAACGTTCCCCACGGAGTGATGAAAGACGTCTTTTCTCTGTCTTCAGGTGACATTCGTATCTGATTATAACCAGAGAAACCATCCATGAAGGAGAACACTTTGGATTGAGCAGTACTGTCAACAAGCACATCAATATGAGGCAATGGGAAGTTATCTTTCGGACTGGCTTTATTCAGATCTCTGTAATCGACACACATTCAAACTTTCCCATCTTTCTTTGGCACTGGTACGATGTTGGCAATCCACTCAGGATATTCAGCTGTCATGAGGAAACCCGCATCAATTTGCTTTAGTACTTCAGCCTTGATCTTAAGAGCCATGTCTGGACGAGACCTTCTCAATTTCTGTTTGACTGGAGGACATTCAGGTCTTGTCGGTATCCGATGTTCCACAATCTTGGGATCTAGACCCGGCATATCTTCATAGGACCATGCAAAGACATCTGGATAATCATGGAGAAGCTGAATGATCTTCCTTTTCACCTCTGGCTCAAGTGCAGCACCAATCTTGATCTCTTGCTTGTTTTCTTCAGTACCCAGGTTGATAAGCTCAATCTCTTCCAGGTGAGGCTGAATGGCTCTTCTTTCTTGGGATGATCTTTATAATATGATTGGGATGATCTATGATTGGGATGATCTTTAGAAAAATGTTTTTTATGCAGATTTTTGAAATTAATAAGAAAATAACAAATGTTTTGGTTTTTTCTGGCATTACCATTATTTCCAAAAAAAAAAGCACTAAAAAGTAAAAAACAAAGATTCGTGAGAAAGACGACAACTTTTATTGATAACGGCAATGCCGAAACAAACATGCCCTTACAATGATATCACTTTCGCCTTGGGCAGAGCGAAAGGATTGTTATTTTGAAAACAGAAAACACGAGCAACAAAACACATTACATGGAAGCATGCATGACTAAAGGAACATCAATGGCTTCCCAATTTCTCACAGTGCCTCCTGGTATAACAAAGGTAGGCACGTAACCGCCTCCAGCAGCATCTTCAGTAATAGCATTGATGTACCCAGCACTGTAAAAGGTTCCCTTTGAAACAGCAGATGTCGGGGAGAATCCAAGGCCCTCTTTACGCTTGTTTTCCAAGATCTGAATCACCCTGCCCCAGCCAGCAGCTTGCCCTGCTTGGACAGCCTTCTGGGCATCTTTGAGTGAGGCCATGCTAGCACCAGCCCTCCGGGGTTCTGCACCCTCGACAGTCAAGCCTTGAAACGACGTTCCTTCAGCGGACCCTGCTTCAACACAAGAGAACGATGATACTTGGCTAACTAGATATGCTTCCTCACCATGCACAGTGACAATCTTACCATTCCTCATGAACTTGAGCTTCTGATGCAAAGTGGAAGTTACCGCTCCAGCGTCATGGATCCATGGTCTTCCGAGGAGACAACTGTAGGAAGCATTGATGTCCATAACTTGGAAAGTAATCTGAAACATCTCAGGACCAATAGTAATTGGCAAGTCCACTTCCCCGAGAACATCCTTGCGGGATCCATCAAAAGCTTTAACCAGATAGCTGCTACCCCTCAGAGAAATTCCATGATGGCTCAATTGCCTTAGTGTGGATTCAGGCATTACATTCAGAGACGATCCAGTGTCCACCAATACGTTGGATATCATATCAGACCCACAGTGCACCGAGATATGTAGAGCCAAGTTGTGGCGTTTCCCTGCTTCGGGGAGCTCATCATCACCAAACCCCAAGTTGTTGCAGGCCGTGATATTACCCACTATTCCATTGAATTGCTCCACGGAGACTTCGTGGTCAACATAAGCTTGCTCCAGTATCTTCATTAACACCTTCCTGTGAGCTTCTGAGCTCATAAGTAGAGACAAGATGGATATCTTTGATGGGGTTTGTAGCAGCTGGTCAACAATCTTATAGTCACTTTTCTTGATAAGTCTCAGGATTTCGTCCAGATTGGACTCTTCAATAGATTGGCCTGCTGGGCCGGTGTTCTTGTCAACAGGAGGAACAACTGGTGGAGTTATTGTGGCAATAGGTGTCACCACCTTCTTTTGAAACAAGGGTGGACGGACTTTTCCGCTTCTGAGAGCTGTAACTTCACTAGCAACATTATCAACTGTAGCTGGGGATACCAGAGGCACCTCCACTCCGCTCTCGACCATGGTTGCATTGTATTTGTAAGGGATTGCTTTGGTAGAGGTATAAGATACCGGACCAGGTAGCCTGATCACCAAAGGCTCAACATTTCTCGTCTGAGATACACTTTCAACAGGGGAGTCATGGAACACTGGCACAATCACACATACATCACTGGCAATCAAGTGTTTGTCATCCATCAGGCTCTGGATATCATTTTGCACCACGCAACAGCCCATAGGATTCTGCAGACATTCTGAACAGGAAGCATGATGGTGTTTGAACAGGGAAGCCTGGCAGAGCTTGACATGTAATGGCACCAAAGGAGTGACAACATTGCGGACATCCAACATGGGCTCTTCCTGAGGAATAGGGATTCCTTCGAAGGCCTCAATCATATTAACAGCAGCATGGTTTGGAAGCGGGTTGTCAAGGACATGAGGAACACTGTTCTCAAAAGTCAAACGTCCTTTTTCTATCAGGTCTTTCACAATATATTTTAGAGCAAAACAACCTTCAACATCGTGGCCTTGAGCACCCTGATGAAATTCACATGTTAGATCCTGTCGGAATCTGGGAGGCAATGGATTGGGCGGAGGCTTGCCTGGTCTGGTGACACAGTGTCCCTTGGCCAATAGAGTTGGGAGCAGCTCACCATACCGCATTGGTATTGTTGGAAAAGAAGGCTTGGGTCGGGGACCCTGTTGTTGCTGCCGTTGCTGTTGAGCAGGAGGCTGTTGTTGTACTTGCTGAGGAATGGCATTGACGGGCATTGGTGGTTGACCCGGTGGTAGAGGATATTGCTGGTAGAATGGTGGGAAGAAAGGATGTTGAGAGTACTGCATGTAGTGATAGGGCAGAGGTAGTTGTGTAGCAGCTGCAGATGGGTTACCAGACACCATTCCTACGTCAGATTCTTTCCTCTTGTGATGACCGTTACCGTACTTCTTTGGTGCACTGTTTGAAGATTCACCCTTCTCAAGGACAATAATACCATCTCTGACAGCCTCCTCTAGACGAGTTCCCATTGTAACCATATCAGAGAAGTTGTTTGGGGCAGAGACTATCATTCTCTCCTTATATTCCTTCTTCAGAGTCTTCAGGAATGTCTGTGTTAACTCTTCCTCATCAAGTCGAGGGGAAACACGGGCAGCTTCCCCTCTCCACCTCTGAGCATATTCTCGAAAGGTTTCATCTGATTTCTGAGATAGGGCTTTAAGAGAGTCCCTATTTGGCCTCAGACGGGTGTTGAACTCATATTGACCTTCAAAAGCAGCAGCGAGTTCCTCAAAGGTATGGATGTTGTCTTTGCTCAAACTAGTGTACCAATCTGCTGCATCATCTGTCAAGCTACTCTGGAAGCAGTGGATCATCAGTGCATCATTATCTGCGTAATTAGCCATCTTTCGGACATACCGGATGACATGGTTATGTGGGCAAGAAGTCCCGTTGTACTTGTCAAATTCTGGCTCTTTGAATTTCTTAGGAACCTCAAATCGGGATACCAAGCATAGATCACGAGCTTTAGCAGGAGCACCATTGTTTCCTCGGCTAGCCTTGACCTCACGGAGTTCTCCAGCCAACTCCCTCAACTGTCTTTTCATAGCTTCCATTGCGGGATCTTGTCCACGCGGAGTATCAACATCAATCACTTGTTGCACAGTGTGTACAATAGGGTCAGTAACAACGGTGGTCACCTGAGGCATAGCAGTAGACACAGGAATCTGTCCTTGACCAGCAAAACCAGAGACACCAGCAGCAGTGTTAGGAGAGTAGTAAGCTGAGAGGCCATAAGGGCGGCCGTTGGGCATAACAAAACGAGCATCAGTAGCCACAGTAGATAGTGGGATAGAGGGAATCACCTCAGCAGTGACTGGAATAGAAGTGGCTGGCTGTTCTTGTGAAGCCATCATGGCGGACATGGCGTCATGAGCCTTGGCCAAGTCTTCTTTCATAGCAGCCAATTCGGCACGGACCTGAGCATTTTCTTCTTCAAAATTAGCCATCATCCTTCTCTTGTGAAATCTTGTTTGATGAATTCTGTCTGGTTGGTAGACTTTGCGAACACGAGCCACTTTTCAGACTGCGGCGGACAAAACCAGGAGGCAATGAGCACGAGAGAAGTTTCTTGTGACCAATGAATGCATATGATGCATGAAATGTGTTAATGCATATGCAAAAAAAGACTCTTTTTATGTTATCGAAGGGTTTTAGACAAATTAAAAACTTGTAAACATTACTAACAACAATTAACATAAACGGGAAACAAACAATCAACATATAGTTTTACAAGGCAATTTCAACATGAACAAATGGAAATAATAACAGGAAATGGAAATCCTCAAGCATAGGAAGTGGAAGCGTCATCCTCAGACTCAGACTCATAGTCGCAGTATCGTGCATAGAAGTCACGGGCACCCCTAGCCCTCTTGGAGTCTCTCATAAGCAATCTATCTTTCTCTTCAATCTCTCTCTTAGCCTTAGCTAACTCTTTCTTCAGTGTCAAGACCTCATGAGTCTGCTGCTCACCCTTTCCATCCAAAGTCATGATCAAGTTCTCAGCCTCATAGTATCTAGCCCTCCACTGATGCTTCTCCCGACTCTCCATAGCTAGATGCTCTTGATACATCTCCTGGGTAGGTGGGAGTAGAGGCAAAGGCATGGTAGGAATAGATGCAGACACATATCTCATAGAGGGGTAAGGCATGCCAATCTCCTCAGCTTGGTTTATCACCCACTGTGTATAGGCCTCATGAGCAATACCGGACCTTACACCCATATGCTTCACCTCTTTCTTCCGAAGCTTAGTCCAAGCTTGCATGAAGTCTTCTCTAATTCCGGTGGGAGCATTGGAGTAGTGAAAGAAGTAAGGAGCTGTAGCAAGATTGATGGGCTTATCTTTCATCGGGAAACCAAATTGTCGCAAAGCGAGCTCCGGGTTATAGTTGATTCCACCCCGGGTACCAAGAAGAGGTACATTAAGAAACTTTCCACCACCAAAGATAATTTCCTTGACCCTAGAAGCGGGAGTAAGCCAAACCACTTCATTAGGAGTGAGAGCCATAATCCTCTGTGAGATAGACCAATTCCTCGGATTGTCGTGAAAAGACTGCGGAAGGTGCGAAATAAACCACCTATAGAGGAGAGGCACACAACAAAGAATGTATCCACGACCTTTGTCGGAACGATCGTGAATAGAATGGTATGTGTCAGCTAGCAAAGTAGGAACCGGATTCTTGGAGTGGAAGATCATAATAGCATTCATGTCCACGAAGCCATCAAGATTCGGAAAGAGAATAAGCCCATAGATGAGAAGTGCAAGAATAGCCTCAAGAGTGTCCTGACAAGTGGTATTGAGGTTGGCTTTCCCAAGAAGATACTCTAAAGTGAACCCTCGGATGCGTGCCTTAGTGATAAGATTTTTGGAGACATTGGTGGTCTTGAGATAGAGGTCCTTAGCAATAACCAATGGAGTAGGAGAATTTTCAGGTCCTGAGAAAGGTATCCCCTTAGCAATAGATAAACCCATCAAGGAAGAATAAGCCTCTAGAGTAGGCACCAACTGAAAGTCTGGGAAAGTGAAGCACCGATACCCCCGATCATAGAATTGCACTAGAGTGTGCACAAGCTTCTCATCCACATTAGTATGGAGAATAGGAAGTAAAGCCCCGTAACGACGTCGGAAACCAGTCGGATCCTCAACCTTGAGTGCCAAATCTCTCAAACTAGCCAAATCCACTTCCTTGAACTTGTAGGACTTAGTCATCTTCATTCCTACAATGTTTACAAATTCAACTTGTCTAAGCCCTTCGATAACAATGCATGGAAAAAGTTTATGCATGTATGCATGAATGCATGATTATGTTCAAGTTCGGAGAAAACATGGTGGGTTAAAGTTCAAAGTCGAGGAGTCATGGGTGGACACGGTGTCCGGTGAATCTAGGGCTTTAGGATAATAGTAACCGGGTTCTAAAAAGATTCCCAAGTTGCAACCTCTCCGACGTATATCACGGCGTCACGAGACAACACTCGCTCCATGATTATCCGTGGAAGGTCTAACTTGAGTGTAGTATCGCGTGACGACTAAAACTCGAGACAACACTCGGTTTAGCCTCCGCACTACATCCTAGAAAATGGCCATGGATGGGTTTGGTTATCTACGGTTCATAGCGTCATAGAACAATTAGAAGTAAAGTGCCTAAACGCGACAACACGCGACGACAACATCACCCCCAAAATGCCTCAGCTATGTGGGATTGATCGCATAATCCAAAACACGAGGCAACCCCCGGAATGAATTGTCGATTATATCCCTCCTAAATCCTAAGTTCACTCAGCCCGGGTGCAGGACTTTTGATATTCTCACCCCACACGTTTGCAAGAAATTAAACATTTATTCACATAGGAAAGCAAGTAAAAGAAGCAAGTAAAAATACAAGCGCAAGCGTGGAAATAAAGACTAGGCGTAACTCTCAAATCTCCCCAGTGAAGTCGCCAGCTGTTTTATCTTGGTTTTCGGGTGTCAAACATTGATTACGTTTGAACCTTTTAAACCGGTGATATCTTATTTTTTCTTGGGAAGGGAAAAAGTAAGCAAAACCCTTGAGAATCGAGGTTCGGGAGTTGTTTTCGCTACGGGAAGGTGTTAGGCACCCATAACGACTATAGTATCCTATAGGAACCGTCTTTAATTTCTACGCGCGCGCTTTATTTTTAAATGCTATTTTGAAAGTGTTTATTAAACCTAAGAGTTACTAAATGAAGAATTGGAGGGAGAAGAATGTTTTTGGATTTTTATTTTAGTTGAATTGAAGGAATTTTGTTCCTTGCCTACGTACCCGTTTAAGGGATCAAATCCACCGTAGTTCTCTCTCAAAAAATGTTTTTGTTTTTGTTGGTTGATTTTAAGTTTGAAAATGGAGTTTGAAGAATAGAAAGAGGCCTCAAGGGCATGAGATTAGGAAATTGTGAGGTTGAATTGGTCATTTGCAAAATGTGGTCTAAGTTTGATTATTTTCATTGAAATTTGATTAAGAAAATGAAAGGAAAAAATTCAATGGGGTTTTGGACCCCAAGGTTTATTTGGAAAATGGTTTGAGTGATGTTATTCATATTTTTTTTGGAAAATTGGTTTTTTCTAAGTCTAAAGCCTAAACATACATCTAAACATACAATCCTAAACATACATCTAAACATGCATATTCTAACTATATAGTGATGTGTGTGCATGTGTCGGTGCTTGTGTCGGTGTACATCATTAGAGTCCATTGTCCTTTACATCATACCCTAGATACATTCTATGGCCTCTTTGCCAAGAAAATCAAAAGTGCATGAAGGAAAAATATTACAAAACTCCTAAGTGTTTACATTCTAACTTTGGTACAAATTAAATTGCAAGAAAGAAATAGAGATGAATATGGGGTGAAATGGAGATGCTTATGAAATGATGAAACATGAAATGAAAAGAGTTAGTAGCACATGACAATATCAAAGGAAATAAAGCAAGAGAAACACTAGAACATAAAGGATAGAAAATGAGTGCAAACATGGCTAAAATTTGTTCATAGAATGCAAGAACCATATGACCTATAATTCACACATTCCAATACATTTTTAAAGGTTTAGAATCAAGTCTTGGAATGGGAATTAAGGCAACATGATTTACTTGGCATTTTAAAACAAACTTTAAGCATTTTTGCATTATTTAACTACACAATTAACTTGTAAGCTAAGTAACTAATCAAGATTCATACTCATGCATTAATATCAACACAAACAGTAGTTAAAACTCCCTCAAATCAAGTGGCATAGGTCACAAGTGTTCATCAAGCAATAGGATTGAAATCAAGCAAAGTTTCATTCATTTTTAGCACAAAATATGACAAAAATAGCAAGAAAATTAACACCTTATTTTTTAACCAATTTTAACATATGAAAATTATCACAAAATGCTACAAAAATATCAAGAAGCCTACATGAATTTTTTTTTTGGAATTTTTTAAAGGTTTTTTAAGCTAAAAATTACAAGAAAATTGCTAGTTTTAATCAAGAATGGTGAAAAAGTCACATATATTTTTTTATCAAGTTTTATTGTGAAACAAGGTTATGAAGCATCAAGAAAATTATCAAAAAAATGTGGAAATTTATTTGGAATTTCTTGAAGAAATTTTTATCATGCAGGAGGTGTAAAAAGTGGAAACAGTGTGTAAAATAGCAATAAATTAGCAAGAAAGCGAAATTCAGCAGACACAGACCCAAGCCCAAAGGTTTGAGTTGAATCTGGGTGATCCAATTGCCTTACAGCCATCAGATCAACCCAACTCCACCTCAAACCCTAGATCCAAGGGTTGAGGGCGCGTGGCACACCATAATGGGACTAGAGAGCACAGAAACAGATGATCCTATGCATACACGTCATGCAGGATCAGATCCAACGATCTAGAACACTAGGAACACCATAAGCTCGCAGTGCGCGCGCACGTAGGGGAACAGAGGGTATAAAAGCATGGCAACTACACACAGCATCACAATTCACACTTCTTTCTCTCTCTAAGTCGTTTCTAGAGAGAGAGGCTCTGAGAATAGACGATCGGAGAAGACGAACGGAATTTGCTCCGGTGCGGTGGTTCGCCGACGGCGCCACCGTGCCGGAGCATTTTTTTTGTGTTTTCGAAAATCTTTTTACATCAAAACATTCGTCCTATCCTCCTCATTCTACTTCTGGCCTTGATTTTTGCATATTAAGACTTAATGACTCTAGATCTACGAAGACATAACTGGACCAAAATTTGTATTTGAACAACGAAGAAGGGGAACGAGCTTACCGATGAGTTTGATCTGGAGATTTGAGATGAATCACGAAGAAGTTTCAGAGATTCTTCGAATCTTTGTGAAGTATGAATCGATATTTCCCTTCGTTCTCGTTTTCTGACCTTCGTGTTCTTGCTTTTTTTGCTACTGGCCTCTTTGTGTTCTTCGATCCATTTTCGGTTTGATGTTTATGCTGTTGTGTGAATCTGTGGTGCTTGAACCTTGAATCAGTTGAATTTGTTACGATCCTGTGACAAATTCGAGTGATGATTACGGTTCAAATTTTGCGTTCTGATGATTCTTTGAGGAATTGACGGTTGAATCTTGTGGATTTGCGTTGGAAGTTGATTGAATTGGTGATGAATTTGGTGGAATTGTGCTAGTTTTGGACGATTCTGGAGTTAGTTAGGGTTTGGAAGTTGAAGAATTTGTATGAATGTTCATGGAGATTCATGCAACATTCATACTGTTCTTGAGTTTCTGGCTTCTTTGATCCGTTTTTTTGTGGAGAGAGAAGGAAAATTCTGTTTTGATGATGTGTACTGTAATGATTGCTGAATGATGACTTTGACTGTTGAGTCAGCTTTTATAGCTGATGTGTACCTGCCTGGACCTGTTAGATGATGACATGTGGCATAACAAACTTCCTATGGACAAATAAAAGGCTGACACATGGCATTGGACTATGACTTGGACAAAAATGGACTAAAATGCAAATTTTAGAAATTTAGGACTTAAAAATAAAATAAAATGAATTAAAATTGGTAACCGGCAAATAACGTAAAGTGAAACGATTAAAACTGACAAAACGGACTAAAACGAACCAATGGCCTAAATGAGGTACTTTAAAGTACCTCTCTGCCGAAATTTCGTATGAAATGACCAAAATGCCCCTGGGGCTGAAAATGACTCAGATGCAATTGAAAAATGGATTTTTAACAGAAATTGAATCAAAGACTCATACAAGCAAAATTAAAAGACTCAGAGACAATTTTTAGGATTCAAACAGGGCTTTAACACATGAAAAGACTAAAATGCCCCTAGGGGCAAAACTGACTCAAAATGACTTCAAATGCAATTCTTGAACTGGATTTTGACATAGACTTGAAATGAAGACTTATTCGCACTACTTGAAAGGACTCAAACAAAATTTTGAAAGACTGAGAGAAATTTGACATAGGAAATGACTAAAATACCCTTGCATGTGAATTTTGCAAATACATTAATGTAGAATGCAGAGAAAGATGCAATTGATCAGAGACAGTTCAAAAGGCTTGTAATGCAAGAAAAGAGAAATTGAACAAGTATTTTTAGGTCCAAAATTAGGGTATAACAATGTGATGTGTTGGTATTATATTAAGTGGCTTTATTCTATTATTTATTAGAATATTAGAATTATTAGAGTAAGTAGATTTGGGGGTTATAATAGAAAGAAGAAAGAGTTATTGGGCCTAAAAAGATTTAGGAAGAATATTTAGTATTATAAATAGGGAAGCTTAGGTTAGAAAGAGTTTTTACGTTAAACCGCTTTTTGAAAAAGAGGAGAACAAGGAGAGAAGAGAAGAGAAGACAAAGAGAAGAGAGAAGAGGTTGCATCGATTGTTAAGGTAAGGGTGAGACTACCATTCAATCTTATTAAGTGTATGATTCTAACGATTAGATTTAACGAGTAGTAGGAAGAGTTTATGAGGATTGAGGAATGAGGGTTTTAAGTGAAGAATTGAGGATTAACCGATGAAAAGTTGTTAGATTGATGTAGAAACTGTGAACAGACCTTAGATGATCAATAGGATGATTATTGGATGTAGTTTTGAGGTTAGAACCATGGAATTGGATGAGATGTCGGTGAGTTTAAGAATTAGGGTTTTGATGTTGTTATAGATTGTTGATTGAATATAAGTTTGTTAAAACTATGTCTAGATGATGTACAGTTCATAGATTAATCATATAACAATGTTCTAATCAAGTTTGGGGTTTAATTTGATGAAAATCGGGGTTTTTGGTGAAAATCTGTCAATTTCCCGTAGGCTGAACTGGCATCGCTCGCTTCGCAAGTAAAGCAGCTCGCCACCGCGAGGACAACATGTGTGAGAAGTCCAGAGCCGATGTTTTGCTCGACACTGCAAGCAAGTGAGCTCGCCTCGCGAGCAAAACAGCTCGCCACCGCAAGCAAGATCACTCGCCACTGCGAGCAAGTGTTTTTAGGGAGGTCCAAAAAGCTATGTTTGCTCGCCGCTGCGAGCAGACCAACTCGCCTCGCGAGTAACTGAAAATTACACAACCTTGGTTAGGGTTTGTGACCCTTGTTGCACGACGTGTTAGGAGTTGACCCTTGGGGGTAGAGATGAGAGTTGTTCATGAGATTTTAAGATATCCAGAGAGCTTAAGTTGAGATGATTTTATGTTAATAGTAAGACGATAATGATATATACATGATTATGAGAATTATATGAGATATTTAAGATGATGTTGATTATTGTTTGATCTTGTTATACTATGATGTTGTTTTCTGTGCTGCCATGTTGCTGTTATTATTGAGTTGAGAAGATTAATGTGATTATTAATGTGATACGGATATATACGTATTATGTGGAATATTTAAGAAGTTTAAGTTCTTGTTGTTCATTCATTAATGAAGAAATGTCGTGGATTGTTCATATGCTGTTAATGTTGTTGCTGCTAATATTATCAATGTGATATTGTTATATGAGTTTATGTGAATTGCATACGATGTTTTAAGATGTTGTTGATTATCATTGATATTTTTATATTATAATGCTAATATGATATGAAATATTTATGAGCTACAAATGTTGCTGTCGAATCCATGTTAAGATGTTAAGACGTTAAGATGATATGAATTTGTTAAGTCGTCAAGTCGTTATGAAGTCGTTAAGTTGTTAAGATGTCATGTTGTCAAGATGTTAAGATGTTAAAGATGTAAAGGTCAGTCTAAGTTGAGGCGTCTCATAAGATGTTCATGATGTTCTAAGGCGTAAGATGTTAAGTTCATGCATACTCATTAAAGTGACGAGGGCTCAAGCCCTGGAGCCTTGTGCTCAAAAGTGACGTGGGCTCAAGCCATGGGAGCCTTGTGCTCAAAAGTGACGAGGGCTCAAGCCCTAGGAGTATATTTATGCTCAATAGCGACGAGGGCTTATGCCCTAGAATGGTACCATATGCATTTGCATTGTCAAGATGTTTTAAGACGGAAAAGTTGCATAGTCGAGTCAAGATGATTTAAGACGAAAGAGTTGCATAGTCGAGTCAAGTCTTTAAGTTGCGATGTTGGATGAAGTATCTAATGATGAATTATTATTAAGATGATATATGAAGTTATGATATACGATGATATATGATGTTATGATTAAGATGTTATATAATGTTTATGTTTATGATTAAGATGATATGTTATGTTTATGATTATTATGTTAATGATATATGATGATGCTTATGACTAATGTTTAATGATATATGAAGATGTTCATGATTATTATGTCGATGGTATGTGATGAAGTTTGTGATATTATTGATAACATGTGATGATGTTTATGACTAATGTAGGGAGATTAATGATACTAGTTAATGAAGTTTAAGATGTTAGATATAATTGTTGAACTATATGCTTAATATTATTGCTTTGTAAATCTCACCCCTTCTGCTTGAAAATATTGCTCTTCGTATGGGTAACTTGCAGGTAATCAAGATTAGGCGTGGTCGTGAGTGGACTCCTCACAAGTGTGTCTTAGGTGCTCTGATACATAACGGGATGGGGACTTTGCTATTGTTTTCTATTCCTTACGTATTGTTTTACGAGATTTATGATTTTGTTACTAGATTTAAACTAATGAGATGTTTTAGACTATATATTATGAGACTTTTATGATGAGGCCTTTTGTGCCAAAGACTATTTTTAGATGTTGAATAATTCCGCTGCAAGATATTAAGTACTTTGGTGATTGAATTTTGAAGGATAAATTATTATTTATTCATTTATGATTTTTACGAAGTGTGACATTCCGTTTTATGATGAAAACTCTGATTATTAGTTATTTGAAATTTTTATGTTGGGAAAACGAGGTGTTACAATTGGTATCAGAGCAGGTCGGTCCGTCCGGCCAAGTAGTTGAGTCGAGTAGTAACGTTTAATGGTTGGAATGCATGTAATCCTTGGTATGAACTGGGTAGAGTACAACCATGTTCATATTAATTGTTTTAGTAAGACGGTGTATTTCTCTTCTGCCGAAGAAGAAAGTGGAGCGGAGTTTTTGTCTACTAAGCAGCTGAAACAATTAGAACACGATGAAATTTTGATGTTTTCTTTGATGGCGTACTTGTCTATGTAGAATCAATTTGTGGGGCAACAACCCAATGCGAATGTTGGTGCTAATGCTGGATTGAGGATGTTAGAGACTTTCTTGAGGAATCATCACCCTACCTTCAAAGGAAGGTTTGACCCTGATGGAGCTCAGACGTGGCTCAAAGAGATTGAGAGAGTCTTCCGTGTTATGCAATGTGCGGAGGATCAGAAGGTGCGTTTTGCTACGCACATGCTGGCTGAGGAAGCTGATGACTGGTGGGTGAGTCTTCTACCTGTTTTAGAGCAAGATGGTGCGGTTGTTACTTGGGCTGTGTTTAGGAGAGAATTTCTGAATAGATACTTTCCAGAAGATATTCGAGGGAAGAAAGAGATTGAGTTTCTTGAGTTGAAGCAAGGTGACATGTCGGTGACTGAGTATGCCGCTAAGTTTGTGGAGTTGGCTAAGTTTTATCCACACTATACTGCTGAGACTGCTGAATTTTCCAAGTGTATTAAGTTTGAGAATGGCTTGCGTCTTGAGATTAAGCTGGCCATTGGATATCAGAAGATCCGTAACTTTTCTGAGCTGGTGAGCAGTTGCATTTATGAAGAAGATACTAAAGCCCATTACAAGATCATGAATGAGCGGAAGAGTAAGAACCAACAGAATCGTCATAAGCCTTACAGTGCCCCTGCTGATCAAGGTAGTCAAAGTGGAAATGATGAGAGGATACCTGGAAAGAGAGAAGCTCCTGCTGAGATTGTTTGCTACAAGTGTGGAGAGAAAGGCCATAAGAGTGATGCTTGTCCTGGTGATGTGAAACGGTGTTTCCGTTGTGGTGTTAAAGGGCATACTACTACAGAGTGTAAGCATGATGATGTGGTGTGTTTCAACTGTAATGAAGAAGGTCACATTGGTTCGCAATGCAAGAAGCCTAAGAAAGTTCAGTCTGGTGGAAAGGTGTTTGGTTTATCTGGTACTCAGACGGAGAATGAGGATCGTTGATCTGAGGTACATTTTCGAGGACGAAAATTCTTTAAGTTGGGGAGAGTTGTAATGCCCACTTTGATATTTAATTATTTTTATTAAGTTAGAGTCTATTTATGTGATTTATTTTAAATATGTGATGTGTTGGTATTATATTAAGTGGCTTTATTCTATTATTTATTAGAATATGAGAATTATTAAAGTAAGTAGATTTGGGGGTTAGAATAGAAAGAAGAAAAAGTTGTTGGGCCTAAACGGATTTAGGAAGAATATTTAGTATTATAAATAGGGAAGCATAGGTTAGAAAGAGTTTTTACGTTAAACCGCTTTTTGAAAAAGAGGAGAACAAGGAGAGAAGAGAAGAGAAGACAAAGAGAAGAGAGAAGAGGCTGCATCGATTGTTAAGGTAAGGGTGAGACTACCATTCAATCTTATTAAGTGTATGATTCTAACGATTAGATTTAACGAGTAGTAGGAAGAGTTTATGAGGATTGAGGAATTAGGGTTTTAAGTGAAGAATTGAGGATTAACCGATGAAAAGTTGTTAGATTGATGTAGAAACTGTGAACAGACCTTAGATGATCAATAGGATGATTATTGGATGTAGTTTTGAGGTTAGAACCATGGAATTGGATGAGATGTCGGTGAGTTTAAGAATTAGGGTTTTGATGTTGTTATAGATTGTTGATTGAATAGAAGTTTGTTAAAACTATGTCTAGATGATGTACAGTTCATAGATTAATCATATAACAATGTTCTAATCAAGTTTGGGGTTTAATTTGATGAAAATCGGGGTTTTTGGTGAAAATCTGTCAATTTCCCGTAGGCTGAACTCGCATCGCTCGCCTCGCAAGTAAAGCAGCTCGCCACCGCGAGGACAGCCTGTGTGAGAATTCCAGAGCCGATGTTTTGCTCGCCACTGCAAGCAATTGAGCTCGCCTCGCGAGCAAAACAGCTCGCCAGCGCGAGCAGGATCACTCGCCACTGCGAGCATGTGTTTTTAGGGAGGTCCAGAAAGCTATGTTTGCTCGCCGCTGCGAGCAGACCAACTCGCCTCGCGAGTAACTAAAATTAGACAACCTTGTTTAGGGTTTGTGACCCTTGTTGCACGACGTGTTAGGAGTTGACCCTTGGGGTAGAGATGACAGTTGTTCCTGAGATTATAAGATATCTGGAGAGCTTAAGTTACTATGATTTTATGTTAATAGTAAGACGATAATGATATATACATGATTATGAGAATTATTTGAGATGTTTAAGATGTTGTTGGTTATTGTTTGATCTTGTTATACTATGATGCTGTTTTCTGTGCTGCCATGTTGCTGTTATTATTGAGTTGAGATGATTAATGTGATTATTAATGTGATACTGATATATACGTATCATGTGGAATATTTAAGAAGTTTAAGTTGTTGTTGTTCATTCATTAATGAAGAAATGTCGTGGATTGTTCATCTGCTGTTAATGCTGCTGTTGCTAATATTATCAATGTGATATTGTTATATGAGTTTATGTGAATTGCATACGATGTTTTAAGATGTTGTTGATTATCATTGATATTGTTATAATATAATGCTAATATGATATGAAATATTTATGAGCTGCAAATGTTGCTGTTGAATCCATGTTAAGATGTTAAGACGTTAAGATGATATGAAGTTGTTAAGTCGTCAAGTCGTTATGAAGTCGTTAAATTGTTAAAATGACATGTTGTCAAGATGTTAAAGATGTAAAGGTCAGTCTAAGTTGAGGAGTCTCATAAGATGTTCATGATGTTCTAAGACGTAAGATGTTGAGTTCATGCATACTCATTAAAGCGACGAGTGCTCAAGCCCTGGAGCCTTGTGCTCAAAAGTGACGAGGGCTCAAGCCCTAGGAGTATATTTATGCTCAATAGCGACGAGGGCTTATGCCCTAGAATGGTACCACATGCATTTGCATTGTCAAGACGTTTTAAGACGGAAGAGTTGCATAGTCGAGTCAAGATGATTTAAGACGAAAGAGTTGCGTAGTCGAGACAAGTCGTTAAGTTGCGATGTTGGATGAAGTATCTAATGATGAATTATTTTTAAGATGATATATGATGTTATGATATACGATGCTATATGATGTTATGATTAAGATGTTATATGATGTTTATGTTTATGATTAAGATGATATGTGATGTTTATGATTATTATGTTAATGATATATGATGATGCTTATGACTAATGTTTGATGATATATGAAGATGTTCATGATTATTATGTCGATGGTATGTGATGAAGTTTGTGATATTATTGATAACATGTGATGATGTTTATGACTAATGTAGGGAGATTAATGATACTAGTTAATGAAGTTTAAGATGTTAGATATAATTGTTGAACTATATGCTTAATATTATTGCTTTGTGAATCTCACCCCTTCTGCTTGAAAATGTTGCTCTTCGTATGGGTAACTTGCAGGTAATCAAGATTAGGCGTGGTCGTGAGTGGACTCCTCACAAATGTGTCTTAGGTGCTCTGATACGTAACGGGATGGGGACTTTGCTATTGTTTTCTATTCCTTACGTATTGTTTTACGAGATTTATGATTATGTTACTAGATTTGAACTAATGAGATGTTTTAGACTATATATTATGAGACTTTTATGATGAGGCCTTTTGTGCCAAAGACTATTTTTAGATGTTGAATAATTCCGCTGCAAGATATTAAGTACTTTGGTGATTGAATTTTGAAGGATAAATTATTATTTATTCATTTATGATTTTTACGAAGTGTGACATTCCGTTTTATGATGAAAACTCTAATTATTAGTTATTTGAAATTTTTATGTTGGGAAAACGGGGTGTTACTGAAACTATGTCCAAACGACCTTTTACTAACAGTGACGGATCCAGAAATTTCAATAAGTGGGGTCAATACTTTTTATCGTGAATATTTATACAAAAATATATAAATCTATAACCAATAAAATAATTACATCGTTATCAATTAAGAAAAATTATGGTTTACAAAAAATATTATTATGAAATTTAGTGTGTGTGAGTTTCGGTGTTAGGCTCTTTATAACTAAAAATAAAATTAATTTTAGACAAAATAGTATTAGTGTATCACTTGTATCTTAGACAAATGCTCTCATTGCTCATTTGGAGAGGGTGAGGCCTATGCTATTCACCTTTCCCTTAAGACAGTGAAAACTTAGGGCTATAGACTCATGTCTGCTTAGCAAGTAATGCTACAATAATGAGATGGTTGTTCAATTGGTCCATCAAAATTGCTCACATTTCTAGAGAAAGAAAAAAACCGATCGGGAGTAACGATCTGATCAGTGTTTACACACAAAAAAGTTGATCGAGAGTTACGAGCTAATCAGTTGAAAATTTTGAGGGACCAATTGAGCAATGGTCTAATGAAAGAGACAATCTTTTGAAAAATGGCGTAAAATTATAGTCATTACAAGCTAGATTTTGTTGGGAGGGAAGTTGATTGGGTTTGTCATAGCAGCTTAGTTAGAGCATCAATATTAGTCTAACCCCCATGTTTTTTAGTCTATGCCTATGTGTATTTCTTCTCTAGTTCATGATGAAATGCAATATTGCTATTTTGCTTATGGCTTTTGATTTTATAATCGATCTAATTACTCCAAAATATCCTTTTAATTCATTCAAACCAGTTTTTTTTCCTCATCTACAATTGTCACCTTGCAAAGCTATTAGAAAGGTTTTATTTATTTATTTATTTTATTATTAATAAAATATTGATTCATTTTGGTATTCAAGTAACTATTAACAACAAGATCTCTGGATTTGTAACGTTGAGGTCCAAATCATTGATAATATATTGTAAAAAAAACAAAGAAACATATATGGAAGAAGAGTGCAAGCTATAAACCAATATATTACATGAATTGGTTAAACAGAAAGAAAAAATAAAAATCCCAATTAAGGCAAAAATGAAAAACAGGGGCCACCACTTCCAGCCACTTATTTTGGAACATGAAAATAGGAAACTAGTGCAACAACATTATACAATTAACATTGATGTTTTTGTACACTCAGGCAAGAAGATTATTATTAATTCTGCTTTATTAAATTTCATTTAGGTTCATGAAATAGAGTACAATTGTAATAAAATATTTTAAGGGTCGATTTGATGATCAGAATATAGATGAATACGAATAGATAGGATGAAGACAAAATAGAACTGATCATATCATGTGTTTGATACGCACATGATAACAATCATGAATGATACACACATGTCACAGTGCACCTAAATAATTTTGTCGAAGGTTTATAGCTTTCTTACTACTAGCTGGACTCCATGGTCTGGCTTCAGTAAAACCCCATGTGCAGGTGAATGTATGTATCTTGGAGAGAGGGAGAAAGAGAAGTGGGACAAAATGAGTGCTATGAGCATCTTAAGTTCAAGCTTGGCCAAGTGCTGTCCAAGACAAACTCTTGGACCAACTCCAAATGGCATATACACTTGTGGATGCTTACAAGCACCTGCAGTTCCATTAGCAATTCTCTCTGGGTTGAATTTGTGTGCATCATCTCCCTATATTTCAGGATTTGTATGCAAACTTATTATCAATATCCAAAGTTCAGTGCCTTTAGGGACATCAATATTCCCAAATTTCATGTCCTTGAAAGCATTCCTTGACAATAAAGGTACCGGTGGATAAAGCGCAAAGATTCATGAATAACCATTGTTAGCTGCATTGCATGCCACAATAAACAAGTTTAATTAGTTATTGTTTGTTTCATAGTATTTTGAAATTGATTACTAATAATAATTCAAATATGTTCTCGACTTTGCAAATTGTCTTGCAGAATAGTCCTTTCGAACATTATTCGATAGACTGAAATGATAGTAGTAATTGACTAAATTTAGAGACCAATTTATATATGAAAGTAAGTTAAAAAAGTAACAGTTCAATTAGCAAAGTCGATATTTATTGTTGTTGGAAAAATCTTGGACCATTTTGATGGTTTACTCAGAATGAAAGTTTTCGTTACCTGTTTTATCTTTGAAAGCATATCAGAATTTGGTACTCTACCCCTGCAGATTTCTAGTACCTCAGCACGAACGCAATCTTGCCAATTTTTGTTTGAGGCCAACAACATAAGACACCAGGAAGCAACAACTGCAGTTGTTTCAAAGCCTGCCAAGTATATATTCTTGCAATTATCAATAATAAAACGGTCACTAGCTTCTTGTGTGAGATTACTTTTCTTGGCACTTTCAATAACCATCTGCAACAGGTCTTTTTCAAAACTAGTTTTTTCGTTTCTTTCCTTCACCACTTCTATTATCAAACTTTTCACCTCTTTTTCTAATATCCATGCTTTTCTATTAGTCTTTGTTGGAAGGTATCTGTTAAACATACAAAAGTGACCTTAATTTGATTGATTAAAAATAAGGTGATAGTTTTGTAAATCATAGTAAAATCAGAAAAAGAAACACTGATTACCTCATGCCAGAAACTGCCGAAGAGAGATTTTTTCAGGAACAGACAACTTCTTGGAGAGCTTCAAGTTTTAAGAAAATTTGTTCCCCCTTTGAATAATCACTTCCAAAGCATGCTCTTGAAATAACATTCCCTGAGAATCTTCTCATGTCCTCATCAATATTTATATCTGCAACTCCACCTTCCGCCTCGATTTTACTACTCCATAAGTTTAGCAGAGATTCACAAGATTCACTAACAATATTCACCATTCCCTTTGGAAGATATATGTGTTGGTTTTGGCATCCAACCTAAAACTAATGAATATAAGGTGATAAGAATGTGGAAGATATATGATAGATGGTGCTGTAAATCTGATGTTATGGCTGCTGAAGTGCATACACTAGGAACAACAACATGGAGGAATGTTGAAGTTGATCCTAAGTTTTCATATTTGAGCCTTGAACTTGAATATCCAGCTTCTGTGAACGGAGTACTTCATTGGATCAATTTTGATAGAAAGATACGTTCAATATTGTGTTTCAACCTTGAAAGTGAGAGGTTTGAATCCTTCCCTTCTCCTCTTAGAAGTCGTATCACCATGGTGGAATTAAAGGGCTTTCTGTACATATGCGAAACAACTTTCGACTCTTGTGTAGTATGGCTTATGATATGGTATCGGTGAATCATGGACAAAGGTTTATTACAGCGACAATTTCACAGGATCTCCTCGTCCTCGGCGTTTTGGTGTATGTAGGCCAATAAAACACTTTGAGAATGGTGAGGGAGCCTTATTGCTTCAGAGGTCCTATCTTTGGAATTCCTTTATTTATTTTGAACCCGAAAAACATCGATTGACAACTTTTTGTGTTGAAGGGGACGAATCAATCTTGTTTGAATCAATCTTTCATATTCCGAGTCTTGTATCATTGAAGGATGTTGTGAAAGGAAACAACATTGAAGTGCAGAGTGTCAATTCATGGTAAGGAATAAGGATGTTGGTTCAAATATATTATTTTAAAGGCAAATGCTAACTTGTGCCCTTAAGGGCACATGTTAAGGAACTCATTATGTAGTAAAACTTATGGTAAGTCAATTAAGAGGCAAATGTAAACAGAAATAATTAAGACATCATTATTATTAGACTTAATTTTGATTTTGTTATCTTAAGTATTGCAATTTAAGCGTTTTTGGCCTCCTCTTTCTTGAGCGATTTCCTCCTTATAGATTCTCCCGTTGTGATTTGATAGTGTCATCCCAAATTTTATCCAAATATACACTAAGTACAAAAAAACGCAAAGAAAAAAATGAAACCCTAACTAGGTATTTTGTTCGCAATGAATTGCACGTGTCGTTTTTGGCTCTTTTGGTTTTAATTTGAAAGAAAAGATTCACTACTTATAGCCATGAGAGTTGGGTTCCATGTCAATAAATGTTGTCACATTGATTGGCTTAAAATATGAAAGAAACCGGAAGGGAGAACACCAAATAAATAATGAGGAAAACACTTAACGGTTAAAATTGCTAAAAAAAAGTTACTAACCAAAATCGAATAATCGCGATATTTAGGGGTCAAAATGCAATTAAACATCATTGTTATTGTTATTTACCTTAACCTTATCCATGTAAAATTCTGGAGCTAAGAGATTTCTATGACGTGCCCATGTAGTTCCATTTGATGTTAAAATACCATCACCCAACAATGGCCCAAATAGTTCCTTGTGAAATGAAGCCTTCCCCAAGTCAAAAGAAGTGCATGTGGTGATTTCTTTCACTATGTCTGTTTGGCTCACACACAATGTTTGAATGTTTCCAAAAGAAAACGTGAATAGTTTACCTGTTGATACAAGATATAGAAAGTAGGTGCTCAAAATTTTACAGGGACTAAAAGTTGAAGGAAAATTTTAGAGACTAAAACGAAAAGTTGTTATATTTATTTATAAGGACCAAAAACATATTTAACCTAAAAAAAAATATACCTTCAGGTTATTACTTATTAGTATGTTTATGTGGTGATATGCAGGTACAGGAGCGCATAATTAAATATCAAATACTTTAGTAACTTATCATATATAATATGATACAGATGGTATTGATAAATATAATTTGACATACCATATTGTTCCCTCCATTCTTCAAATTTGGGAAAGACAAGAGAAGCAGTGTTGTGAATGACAGGAGGTTCAAAAGAAGGTGAATTTGGAGTTGTAGGATGAGATTTGATTATGTCCATTAGATTTCCAAGCAATATAGTTGGAGGTGGACCACTTATACCTTGTTTCCTTAGCTTAGAACGAAGAACATTTGGCTTCTGCACAAAACTATTGTACAAACGAAACAACAGTGCAACAAAACCAATGAACAAGATGGATGTGAAAAACTGCAAATCAAATTGGAGCTTCATTGCTAAAAAATTAACTTTCTATGCACAGGAAATTTAATTTGCTCTAATGTTGGTATCTGAATTTGAAGGGAAATGATGCACTGGCCTAATTATTGTATATGGATCGGGACAGCTAAAATAATAGTAGTACTAATAAAAAACAAAGATATTAAGTGTTTATTGTTTAATTTCTTCATATATTGAATATATGCCACATTGTAAGCAAGGATGATTAGATTAATGGACGTTGACCCGCACATTACGTAGGTAAATCTATATATTGTAAGATAAAATCATGTTTTATCACTAGACTAACATAGCATAACATGAAGTTTATTCTCAGAAACATGAACTTCATTTTCACCTATATATAAAGAGAAGGTAATCAAGTAGAAGATACTCTATCTTTCAAAAAGAAAACAAGAAGAAGAAGAAAAAGAAGATACTCTAATAAACACGGGCCTCACTCTCCAAACTTCTAGATTTTGGGATGTCATTCATTTAGAAATTCTCTCAAAAAACAATTCATTTAGAAATTAGAGAAAACCTTGTCAAAAACAAATTAGGATGGCCTAGTTTTAGATTCAGCTTTGGTTAATGGAGTTTTGATTTGGTCTCCCCTCAGGTCCGTTTCTAGGTTATGGAGGCCTTTTACGAATCTACAATTTCAACCCTAACTAATAAATAAATAAAAAGTTTGAATTCTTAAAGTGTGATAATAATTTGTTTGAAAATGATAGTTTTTATTATGTTAAGAAATATATTAGTAAAAACATCAAACTTCATACAAAAAACATTGAGTTTTTTATTTAATATTCAAATGCTTGTATAAACTAATTCCTACGAACATTTCTCGATGCAAAGTTGCAAATAATTGTGTTTATGTCAATATGTTCTATCATATCTTCTCCAATGCATAAAATGGCTAGATCATTCAACCTTTCTAATGATATTGACGATGTCAAGTAATTTTGCAATAATTTTAACTTTGAAACTCATTTCTACAGCTACACAGTCATCAACATAGTTAAGAGAATTCGATAAGCAATTGAATATTAGGATAACAGTATACGACTTTGACAAACTCAAGAATTTCAAATGCTGACATCAACACATTTGGCAAAGACATTTACAATACTTTCAATTAAAATAGTATCATTTACATCAACTCCCGACGAATCCTTATTAGAAAACACAGCTTTAAAATTTGTGCAAGCAATTTTTAATTCACCATTATATTATGATTTCAACATTCTTGCGTCTAATAAAAATCCAAAAATACTTTCAAATTCTTTTAACTGCTCAAATATATTTTTAAACGAATTTACGTTATTGACAAATCAACAACCACAAAAAATTGACTAACTCTAAAAGATCCTTTAGGTGATTGTATTTCCGCATCATTACATTCTCATCATATTGTCTTTTTATAAAGCTACTACACTTTGTTGGTAGTGTCGGCTATATACTTATATCAAATGAAAGGCTTTTGGAAATATTCATACTACATTCAAAGCCTTTATTTCTATATTTTTCAAATTATAACATTATGGCCATTACTTTTTCCACCCAGGTTCTCGCATGCCCTATTCGGATTCTAAAATCCGAAATATTTCAATGTGTTTTTGGAGGTTTTATGGGGTTTTTATGCATAGAATCCGAACTGCATAGGGTGGGAAAAGAAACTCATAGTCCTTTTTGCTATCCTTTTTTGGTAAAAAAAAAAGAGGTATATGGATTTTTGCAAGCAATCTGACCGGTTTAACTTCCAGTCCACATAGGCTAAAGTCGATTTTTTTATTTGAACAATTTTCCTCCTTTATATTTTTCAAGAGAATATTTCGGAGTATCCTTAAAACATTGATTAAAGTACTAAAAAGAGTAAGTTTATATTAAAAAAAATTGTGATTATTGTATTGACAAAAGTAAAAACTTGTATTTTAAAGTTTTTTTTAATGGAACACTTAAACAATGCCCTCAGGGTAAAGTTGTTATGTTGACACCCCTTAAGATGGATGCGTAAAGTTGATTACTGATGGAAGTTGTGGTGCTTTCGATGACATGGTGTTGGTGGTTTACTTTGTGACAACAAAGAATATTGGTCATCAACAACTTCGTTTAACAGGTTATTTGAGAGATGGATTCTTTAGAAGTTCTCTATCTTCTTCAACATCTGGCTGGATTACTCGTATATGTGTCAATATATGTTTCTTTGTTGGTGAAGAGTTTTGGTTTAAAGGAACAATTTTCTAACATTTCTTTCTAACATGTGTTTAGAGAGGAAACTGTTGCATCAATTTATAGGCCGAATCTATACACTCTTTAAGATTAAGTGTGACCTTTTGACAGGCTCTTGTGTCAAAGTTGGAGAATGCGTTGAGGCTTGATGCACCAAGTTGAGTTGTGTCCCCACTGTTCTTTTTTCTTTCTTTCATTTTGCCTTTGTTGAGGCTTGTGCAAATCTAACCCTTTCCTTAAAATTTATTTGAAGAATAATTAATTTATTATCATCTCTATATCTACGCACAGACTCTTAAACTTTGTGATGCGGGGGCAAAATTCATATTCATATGAAGACAAAAAGAACAAAGGACATTTGGTTTTATAGTCGGTCAAATCGCTGCAAAACTTCCTTTTAGTTCATTCAAACCAGTTTTTTTTTTCTCATCTAGAAATGTCACATTGCAAATCTATTACAAAATTTACGTTGAAATATATAGTTTATTAAAATATCATCTTTGATGAAAATGTATGTGCCATGACAAAATTAAACCTTGAGAATGTACATATCACACATGGTTGTGGTAAATCTAATTATTTACAATGATATTCATTCATCCTTATATATCTTTTGGTGTACTTTCTTATCTGCAAGTGCCTTGATTTGGAAGTTCAAGCTTGAAGAAAGATGAAAATATTCCTACTTGGTTTTTGATGGATGGAAAATCAAATGCTTAAATTTAATCATCTATCAAGCTTCCTGACTAGTGGTCAGTCCAGCAATTTCGTTGAGTGGCTTCCACGTAAACTTTCTCCTGATCATTCACATAAACAAACATGAGAATGAGATTTCTTGGTGGAGAAGCTCTTATTGCTAGATGTTAATCCAAACTAGACCTTGCATATAAAGTTGGAAATTTAAACTGAAGTAAATTCAAGTCCTCAAGCACAAGTTTTGCAACAGAAAACACTGATAAATATCAAAAGAAATAAGCAAAGAAGAATAAAAACTGTAAAATCTACAAAAACATTATTAGAAAATTTGGCATCCTACCAATTTCCACATTCAGCAATGACCCTCACATTAGGCCTTAGTGTTGGCAGCAGAGCAAGGAATTGTAGTTCAGCCTTGGAGAGAACCTAAGGAACAGCCAAAGCAACATTTTAGTACCGCGCATTTGACCAGATAAATTAATGTATATTCACCTAACAACGATCGGATTTCTTGGTGGTTTCGTCAGGATATCAAAGTTTAAAATTGCAATTGTTGTTGCAGTTAAGCTGTGATACTGGATATTAAGAAAAATTGCAACAAATTACAAATGAGGCTCGATTTTTTCGATATTGTGACTGCAGACCTTTATTTATAACTTTCCATGATATGATATTAGAATCTCTATAGACTAATAACTCATGTAGAGATCAATCCTTGTCACCTCCCTTTTATTTTCATAAAAACATAAAAACAATTTCATCAGAAAATAGGTGGGTTTGTGTATTGTCCTAGAGATATAATACAAATAATTCACCATACTTTTCCTAAAAGCATTTGATTGAGATGGTGTACTTATAATAAATATCAATGTGAGAAAACATAAAAATAATGATCATTCTGTTTTAAGTATGTGAGGGGTACTTTAATGTAATAAAAGTAAAGCATAATCCACACCTTGGCTTCAATGATCCACACCACCAGTCCTTTGGCATTTGGTGGTAATGCTTCCAATCTGTAATCAACCTCTGGTGGGAAATACCACCTTGCTATTGGTTGCTTTCCTAAATGAGCCTGAGATTCATGACAAAATTCTATGTAGTGTAAACTTGAGTAATAATCTATGAACCAGTGCGACATAATCTATGAAGCACTAAAACAGAAACACTCATTTGACACGACATTGACACTTACACGCAGAAACTAGTAACAATTTGAGAAAATGAAAGTTATAGAATGTAACCACACCACATGTATCGTTGTACTGTTGGTGTCACTCAGTGACACATGTCAGACACAAGACAAGCTTTTAATTTGAAGTGTTGGTACATAGTACATTGGTAATGATAGTTATCAATCATGGAAAGCCGAAAAAGAAATTTTAAAGGAGCAAACAACTACTTTGGTTCTTGAATGTGTGAGGCGCTATCACTGTAGTTTCTGAATGTATCGAAATTGCAAGCATGCCCACAAGAGTATCTTTTATCTATCATTTATAAGATACTCGAATCTATTTTTAGGTAGTCAATTTAGCCCTCAAATATGTTTTCCCTTGGTCAATTTCGTTCGTAAAATTAATAAGAAAAGAGACACAAGCTATGCATTAGAATCATGGAGAACCTAAACAGAATTTTCAAAGCTTCAAAAAAAAAGAAAAAAAAACTCACAGGACAAACAGGGTGAACTTTGGTGAGAGTGGTTTCAGGATCACCAAGACCACGAGCAGTAAGGTCAAGAAAATAGTAACCTTGACGTTGAAGACGCGATAAGTAACGTCCTTCATACCCTCCTTCATGAGGAGTATATATTGCAAGTGCTTTATGTTCTTCAACATCTGAAAGCCAACGTCCAATATCAAATTTAACCAAATCTCCTCCAATGAAGTCACCTAATCCCATTCCACTACTACATTTCACTGCCCTTTTACTTCTATCACTGTTACATTCTTTTCCTTTCCAACCCATCATCAATCTTACTGTGTTGTTATGATTTTCAGCTATGAAGCTGTTCCTTGTTGGTTGCTGAATGTTAGAGCATGTTGGTCCTCCACAACCTAAGCTTGCAGAGGCTAACATTTTTGTTTTGTTTCTTTGTTTTTTTTGTGCTAATGAAGAAATTTATTGTTGAATAATGTACGTGTTTTTTTTCTTCTTTTTTCATAAGTTGAAAGATAAAGAAACATTGGTTAGAAATTGGAAATTAGGCGGAGGATGAATGATATTAGTTGTATGGTGGAGAAATGAGATAAAGTGATCGGTGAGAGAGAAGGATCTTGTCTTCACTTGTAACCTTCAATTAGAGATAGTGGCATATCATCATGTGGTGAAACTCTTCACTTATTCACTCTTATTATTTGTTTTCACCTATAGTATCATGTAGTGAAACTTTCTCCTTTCTTTATTACAATGACAAAGACTCAAAAAAGGAGTGCATTCTTTTTTGTTTTTTTTTTTTTTTTAAGGAAGTGAGTGCATTTTTATTACATGCCAATTTGTTGTGAATTATTTACCCCTATTCGAATTCTAGAATACATTCCCTAATTTTTTAATTAAAAAAATAAAATAAAAAATTCCGATATGTCGGTGACACACAGCGATACATCTAGGCATGGCAACAAAACCCAGACCCGCGGTTACCCACCCGAACCAAACCCAATTTGACGGGTTTTCCCCGTTTTGACTGGGTTTGGGTATGGGTATGGGTTTTCCCCGATTTAAAAACACGGGTATGGGACGGGTAACGGGTATATAGGTACCCACCCCGAACTCATACCCAAACCCGTCCCAAATGTAAAAAATTACTTTATGTTGATATATCATGTTATTTTGTTTGATAATTGTGATGTTAATAAAAACTAGCATTGATATTTAAAGGATCAACTAAATCATTCCATCTAACAATGTTAAAGTGAGTGTATTGTTGGATAATATATTACAACGTTGCTCTTGGGGATGCAAAAAAACTTCTATTTTTTATTAAAATAAATTATTCAATGCGGGAACGGGGATGGGGCGGGGATACCCGAACCCGTCGGGGACGGGGATCGGATTCAATTTCTCGTCCCCGTTGGGTATGGGTAGGGTAACGGGTAAGTATATGAGAATCGGGTATGGGGACGGGGAAGGTAAAACTCGTCCCCACCCCGCCCCATTGCCATGCCTAGATACATCGTCGACACACCTCTGATGTGTCTCATTAGTCATTACTATTGAGTTTTCAGTTTTTTCCCTCCTTCATTACTAGTCTCTAACTTTAATTATCTCCTCGGTCACTACTTTAATTTTAATTGATGCCATTTAATTTAATAGCATTTTTCAAGATTATATGTTAATTTTTCCCATTATTTTTTTCAGATGGCGTAACATCAACATTGATTATAAACAAATTATGGTCTCCCTTGTTGTAGTAAACTGGAACTATATGTTAGAGTTCATTTCAAAGGTGTTGGAACAAAATAAGTTTAAACAATGTCTCTTGAGTTTTGATGATAACAAGGTGTTAAAAGCTCAATTGAATATGCTAATATTTGTTCAAGTGTGCACGACCATAGTTTGACTTGCAACATAGCAACATAGCACCTCTGATTAAGACATAATAAATTTCATGAGAAGCTATGTTGCAAGTCAAACTCTAAAGAAAGTCAGACTCTGAAGTTAGTCAAACTATGAAGATCTCCCAGACTCTGAAGGTCAGGATCTAGACTAGTTAAAGGACAAAGGAGCTGAAGCTTTGAAGATCAAGCCTGAATTATTTTAAAGATCATGCACAATGGTTCTGAAGATATCAGAAGGTCAGTAGATATCATTTTCAGTGAAGGTTCAAGAAGGACAACAGTGTACGACCACTACTCCACTACCTTCAACATTCTCATGTGTATTGTACTAGCTACAGTTGTGTCTCTATTGGAAAAGAACGGTTAATTCCTTATCAAGGAAAGGATTCAAATTCATTCCTTCATAGGACATCAACCAAATCAAGCAAAAAATCATTGTTGAATGATCAAGCTTCTCAAATGACTCTTTGATGCAGTGGCACTCCTCAACATTTTCTACCTCTATATAAAGGATTGAAGACTTGAAGATATAAAAAAGACTCTGCAATATTTTATAAGTGTCAAAACTCTGTCAAAATTCATATGCATCAAACACTTAGAATTTCTTATAAACTTTCATATCTTAGAAATTCTTAAGTCTAGAGTCTGAACTGTTTTGTATGTGTGATCACCTCTGATTGTATATCAAGTGTTCAACCAAACAATTATTTCTTTGTAATTCTTGTATGTTTAGAAGTCTCTTGCCTGTGTGCTTGAGCAATTATAATCTTGTGTGATTATAGTGAAAAATCTCTTGTAAGTGACAAGGGGACCGGACTACTTCCGGATTGTGGAAGAAATCAGGATAATTGCTTGAGTCTCTTTCTTCTCTCTATATATATATATGTCTCTTTATAATCTGTTGCACTTAACTCTGAACATTGCTTCAGGTTCTGAACTCTATCATAAGCTGAACTTTGGACTTAGTTAAAAAAAAAAAAAACTAACATAATTCAACCCCCCATGTTTTTCTCACCTTCAAACTGTGTAAAATCTTTTTTTGTGTTGTGAATGATAATGAACCAAAGACTCTAATTCATACAAGTTTATGTGCATTGTAGACCTCACAAATGGGTCATTATTTTGTAGTCCACACAAATTGTTGGTACATGTTTCTGGAACTCACGTTTCAGGAAGTTGTACGGTGCATGATCCCATTTAGTCTTTTCAACTTCTCGGTCAGCTTCCTTTGGGTTAGATCCAATCAACTCCATCATCAACGCAACCTCAACAGATTTGGCCAATATGGAATGGTCTAATTGAAGACCTTTGATTGACTGGTGTAGCACAAAAAACGCGTCATTCAATGTTACTATCACCTCCCCAACAAAATATGATGTTTTCAATTTAATTGGAGGACTAATATTTAAAGAAAATATAAAGATAAAAAAAACATAATTAACGTTGAATTAACTAGAGGGTTGGATAGTTCAACTAGTTTGAGCTAAAAGTTAAGGAGTTGGAGATTTAGACTTCAAGTTCTTACAACAACAAAAAAAACTAACAACAATTAACATACTTACATTTGTTATGTCACTATGTCATATGATGTTTAGTCCGTTATTTTGATGTAATTTGGTAGAGTTCTAATGGTTTTAAGGTATTTCAATCGGGACACGATTTTGACGTTACAGAAGTAGATCTATAAAAGCCCAACTTCATTTCAGAGCAAGGGTTCAAAGTTTTTTAGAGATTGAAGATACATTTGGAGCATAGGATTGCATAATTCATGGTGGTGTGCGATCCAAGTCATAGCCAATCCCAGATTCATATAATGTTGTTTTCTTGTACATTAGTGATTTGTGTTTTAGCTAAGAGTAGCCAAACTCCTTGTGATTACGTTTGAGATGATTTTGTTCTAGTTGTTTGAGCTATGTAAATTGTTAAACTCTATTCAATATAATTGCAATTCTATTTTTATTTGGTATAACTTGTGTTTAATGCTTCTTCTTTTTTTATCACATATGAAATGTACTCAAAGATCAATTGACTATTAGCACTAGTTGTTGACTTAGATCTAGTATATTGTTCAATCAAACGGGACACTTTAGAGATATTGGAACTGTTAGGTTATGACAGAAGGTTAACGTTCCTTTAAACCTTCAAAGATTAGAAACTCACCTAAGAGATTATGAGGTGTAATCTTAGAAGAGAGTTTGGAATCAAAAGATTGATCAGAGCTAATTCGAAAGATCTGATCATGTTTCTCCAAAAATCTTTACAGACTTTATATTTAATTTATGATTGTTAAACCAACGATTTGCCATCCCCCCCCCCCCCCCCCCCCCCCCCCATCTTTCTCGAGTGGACACTAGAGCAATTCCTATGGAGACAAATCTTATATATTGCTTCGATGATTTTGATGCACTTGCTAAAATAAGAATCTCAAATTAGAGGGGTAGAAACTTTTTTTTTTTGCAGGGTCATTTTTCTAACTTCACGTATATTACATGATCTATTTGAACAATTAACCGAATTAAACATGATGTTGGAACTTTATCGGAGGACCATTATTTAAAGAAAATATAGAGGAAGAAAAACATTATTAACGATGAATTAACACATTTGTCATTCAAAAAAAATTGAATTAATTTAATAACACATTCTTTGTAATTTTTCATCTTATTTTTATATATTAACATTTTTCTACAATAATATAAATGCACAAAAATATTTCTTGTTTTTAGTTTTTTATTATTGAAATAATATTTGAAATTTATTAGATCAAAAAAATCATTTGATTGTTACAGAAAATAATTATATTTATATTTTCTTTTCTTGCATTTCTTGACTACTAAGAAATCATCTTATTTTCTCTTTTCTTGACTTTCTTTGCTTTCTTCCATCAAGCAAACAAATAATAAAGAAAATAAGGATTACGATGTCTTGGTTTTTTTAGTAAGGATCATCTCCATTTATAAAAATAAATGGAGATTGTCATTTAAAAATAGACACGCATTGAAAATAGATTGTGGATCATATTAACAAGTGGGTGTCATCATTATTAATAATTTTTAAGTTTTATTATGTCTTTATTTCTTTAAATTGAAGAAATGAAGAAGATTCAAAATAGAGATGATCCTAACTTATTTTTTTTAAAGGATTAAAAATAGGTTTAAATTTTATTAAGGACTAAACTAAATATTACGTACGATTTTGTTCGGAGACTAAAATTGTCTTCACTTTTAACATTTTTTTGTCAAAATCCACTAGTAAAGAAAATCAAGTACAAACAACCAAGGAATTGGCCCAACGTTTAATAAAAAAATATTGAATTGTATAAGTGGTAAGTGACTTGAATCTCTTAAGCATGTACCAGTAGGTTGATTCATGACTCTTGAGTATAAAAAAATTCTGATTGAGAGGAGAAAATTCATTTTACATATCCTACAGATTACTCGACAGTGTTAAACGAAAGTAAAAGTTTCGTCTCAACATCATGGTATCCAAAAAAGCATTTCATGAACTAACTAATATTTTATTATGTGTCAAGTATTATGTGTAAAAAATTCTAATTATTTTTAGAGATTCTTATAATATTATAAATTTTTCGGCAAAATTTCATTCAAAAATATGAATTAACTTTAAAATAGGGATCAAAAGTAGTGATAAAAAATTTCATAAGGACTAAAAGTTGAAGGAAAATTTTAGAGGGACTAAAACAAAAAGTTGACATATTTATAGGGACCAAATATTTAACCCTTTTTTTCATATCATACATTGTACTATTTGTTATTCCATCTTCTTTTAATTTTTTTTCCATATTATTAATAAAAAAAAACAATTTAACCTTTCACAAAAAAATTCTATATGAAATTAATTATTATATTTCTTAATATGTACTCCCTCCGGTCACTAATATAAGCAAAAGTTGATTTTTTAGGTTCATTCAATAAATGATGTATGTAGTCTATATATAGACCACATATATCATTTATTGAATGAATATGAAAAGTGAACTTTTGCTTATAATAGTGACCGGAGGGAGTATGAAAGAGGAGTAAGTCTAAACAAAATGATTTTGCTGATTTACCACGTGCGGCACTGCGAATTTTAAATTAGACACAAAAAATTGATTATGGTTTGTGAATGGTGACGGTGAAGGAGAAGTGATTCAAATCAGCCAAAAAAAGTGGTCCTCGACATCAACCTTTAACCAATAATAGAATAAAAAATAATAACAGATTCTGATATATTTTTTGAGTAGTCATATTTTGACAACCATTTTGGTACAATCTTTGAAACAACTTTGTTGTTCTCTCTTTTCATTGGACAAAAACAATAGAGAGAGAAAAAAAGGAAGAGGGAATAAAATCATAATGTGAGTATGAGAGAGAAAGTTGTACAAAGATTGTACTAAAATGGTTGTACAAATATCATTTCTCATATTTTTTACACGTAACTGACGGATAAACATGAAGATGAGTAGTGGTCCTGCAGCAGTAATG